>NC_079894.1:9306154-9637558 GCF_024868665.1 Triplophysa rosa
AGTGAAACAATCCTTTTTGTGCAGATCTTTCAACTGTGGCACAGCCTGGCACAGACGCAAAAGTGAGGGAGTGCGGTGTGTATGTGTACCGTACACACACTTCAGATCCCCAAACACTTAACCCTCTCTGAAAAGATGAAACCAGAATAAACCAGCATGAATAAAAAATAATGGCCAGCCTGCATGGTTCTTTTGCTTGACCAAGAAAACTGGTTAAGGTATACACCAGCATCCCATACTGACGATCATCATCAAAAATACAATATACATGCTGGTATCACTGAAAAGAGAAAAGCTACACATCATTATTAAGTGTATATATTTAAAGGGATACTCCACCCAAACATGTAAATTCTGTCATCATTTACTCACCCTCAAGTTGTTTCAAACCTGTTTAAATTTCTTTCTTTTGTTGAACACAAAGAAAGATATTTAGAAGAATGTTAGCAACTGACATCTCTGGTGAAGTCAAAAAATGGTATAGTCAAAGGTACCCCAGAACTGTTTGTTTTCCTAAACTCTTCAAAATAGCTTCTTCTGTGTTTAACAGAACAAATGTTTTTTTTTGAAAAAAATGTTTAGAACGACTTGAGGATGAGTAATTCATGACAGAATTTTCATTTTTGGGTGGACTATCCCTATAACTGTGTGTCTCATACTGAGACATTTTGAAAGCAGCTGCAAGTTGTAACGCTTCTCTTAAAGATTTTCAGGAAGGAATGTCACACTGCACATCATTTTATTTGCAAAATGTGTGTGTACTTTACTGACTGCAAATGCAGTTACTGTCTGAGAGATGTTAAATCACCTTCTCTGGTTAAATAAAAGCAGATGGTCCACGGGGAAGATTTTATGATCTGATGTTTCTAGATGTTTCTTTAAGTTTTTTTCTTTATTGAAACATTTACATTTACATTAATTAAAGTCATTTGTTTGACTTATTCAACCTGCACTGCTTTCACAATTAAAATACTTATTTTAGAATAAATCCCTGTTAAAGGAACAGTTCATCCAAAAATGACAATTCTGTCATCATTTACTCACCCTCAAGTTGTTCCAAACCTGTGTGCATGTCGTTGTTCTGCTAAACACAAAGAAAGAGATTTGAAAGAATGTCTGTAGCAAACACCATTGACTACCATATGGAAGAAAATTACTCTGGTAGTCAATTGTGCCCCAGAACTGTTTAGTTTTCCACATTCTTCAAAATATCTACTTTTGTGTTCAACACAACAAAGAATTGTATACATTGTTGGAACAACTTGAGGGTTTGTAAATGAGGAAACATTTTCATTTTTGGGTGAACTATTTGGGTGTAAACAGTGTATTTGGTATAGCAGCATAGTATAAACAGATGTGTTTGTCATTTGTTTGTAGCATGTTGTAGAGAACTTTAGTGCAGTTTTGATTTGGTTGCCTTAAGTCTAATAACGGCTGTGTTTAAATTCATCATGCGCTAATTGCTCATGTGCTTAATTGAATCAAATGTAAGGTGGTGAACCTTAACTCACCATGACAGACAAACACAAGCTTTGTAAAATATATTTAACTGCCAGCGGGTAAAATTGACCCATGCACGTGAATATTGTTTTGGTATTGCTAAAAAACTTATGTCACTGTTATGTCTAGAGACATGAAATGATTATTTTTAGTCATCAAATATGTTTTTGTACTGTTGTTTTATGTTCAAAGCTAAAGTAAGAAAATCACTTTTCAAAGAAAATCACTTTTCTTAGCGGTATAATAATTGATGCAACGACAAATCCAAGCGCACAGTTTTACCTAAATAATTATTCATTTGTTTAGTTATGCCATGTATAAGGGGGACAATAGAACAAAACATGGGGTAAGCCTAAATAATAAAGAGGTAAATTTGACCCGACGGCGCTTATAGGTATAAATGCTCCGCTTTTTAATCTGATTTTATTCTAAAAAAAAATTAACAACAGGGGATTGTAAATAACACAATTTTATTGAAAATCTGTTGTGTACATTTGAAAAACATCCACGGGTAAGCATGGCGGTTTTAGTGTTAAAGAGCACAGTTGGGATACATAAACTGTACATCTGTATTGTCAGGGTATGGCAAGGGAGAGAACCCAAATGCAGGCAGGAAGAGGAGTAGTGGTGAAGGGGTTAACAGAAATCTTTTATTTCTTCAATAAAAAAACAAGTAAAAACCCACAAGGGGGTGTCAAAAAACAGGAACGAACTAAAATACAAAACTAGAAAACAAAGACTTCCCACGGGGGGGCAAAAATAAACTAACAAACCAAATAGCGACACAACGTTTCAAACAAAAAAAACACGGCAGGGTAAAAACACAAGAAATTCACAGACTACGGACAAGGCTAGGGACAGGGACAGGACCAGGAACGGGAATGGGACCGGGAACGGGAACGGGAACACTGATCGCAAGTACATACACACAATCCATGAGCACAGCACAAAGAAACATGGGGGCATTTATAGGAGAGACAAACGAGGGATAATGACACAGGGCAGGTGGGAAACATTAGACACGGCAGAGAAGCAATACATGAAACGAGAGGGGCGGGGCCAATGACAAGACACGAGAAAGCACATGAGATGTCAAAACATAAACAACTCATGGCTTTCTCACATAAAACCTAAGGGTTCCGTCCCGATCCTGCCACACGACTAGAAATACAGAACCAAGAAGGCAGGACCGTGACATGTATGGAAATATGAAGTGCCTGTTTGTACAAGTTAGTCACAATGTAAATGCAGGTTAGGTGCAGGTTAGCGTGGCTTGGTTGTGATGCCTGCAGGTTATTTCTACAAGTATGCCTTCTTTGTAAGACGTCATGCTCAGATTTCTCTGAACTTAACCTCTGAGCTGAGTTCATATTTTCTAACTGAAAATATGAAGATGGCATTTCAGCTATACCTAATGAAATAGATGTTCATATGCATAGATTTTCAATTCACTTTCTAATTAAATTGGCAGCTTATTTTCAAAGTGTCCATGATCTGTATTTTTCCACACGTTTTTGTCTGAATCCAGTGTGTCCCGGTGCTATGGAAACTGGCTGCTTCATGTTTAGTGACTAAACAACTGCCCGTCTGGATTTCAAGGCTGTGCTATCTAGTTAAATGCATTGTGTCGGCCAGGCAATCAAATTCCTTCTTTTAAAACAAATTCCACATGAAACAATGGCAGAGCGTAAGGGAATAGTTATTTTCTTCTGCGCTCAGATTCTGAATCCGATTCCTCTTGGGACTGGAGAGCTTGGTGGCTCTCAAAGCTGCTGATAGGGGTATCAAAGAACTTTGATCTCAAAAACTCATTAAAGTCCCTCTGTTTAGAATTAGCACAGTAAGGGCCTGGACAAAGGAGTCTTTTGACTTTTAAGGACTCTCTGTGACTTCATCTGCCCTCTCTCCTCTCAGATGTAACTGCAATAAATGAAAGTTGGCGAATGTTTCTGTGGTGATTGAGGCCAGCAGTGCAACTCCAGCCCAGAGGAACATGATGAGAGATGATGTCATTGTGAGTAAAACAATCTGAGTCTCTTGTAGAGTGTATAAAAGATGCCCCATATGGGAAAATCAGCCTCCTGTTATTT
Source organism: Triplophysa rosa (assembly GCF_024868665.1). Taxonomy (NCBI): domain Eukaryota; kingdom Metazoa; phylum Chordata; class Actinopteri; order Cypriniformes; family Nemacheilidae; genus Triplophysa; species Triplophysa rosa. The sequence goes on from NC_079894.1 coordinate 9,309,745, forward strand.
CAACAAGCTGTTCAGAGGACTGCTGTTACTGATCCAAGGAACACCATGTGAAATGAATTATTTAGTGTTTTATATCTCCAGTCGTCTCGCATCTTTTCTTATGGGTGTCTCCCTGGATTTGCCTTGCCAATATGCATTAACAGATCTTGTAAACGCAAGTGTGAGTCTTTTAAGTGAGTTACGTCTTTGATTTCTGTTGATTTAGGTTTAAAAAAATCCTTAAAGGCATAGTTCAGCCAAAAATAAAATTCTGTCATCATTTACACACCTTCGAGTTGTTCCAAATCTGTATAAATTTCTTTGTTCTGGTGAACACAGAGAAAGATATTTGGAAGAATGCTTGTAACCAAACGGTTCTTGGACCCCAAATTACTTTTTTAATTTTTAGGATTTTTTTTCTTTGCCAAACACGAAATAAGATATTTTGAAGAATGTAGGACAATAGTAGGAAAAATTACTTTTTAAATTTTTTAAGAATTTTTTTTCCTGCTAAACAAAAGAAGATATTTTGAAGAATGTAGGAACAGCTCCGGGGCACTTTTGACTACCATTGTCATTTTTCCTACTATGGCAGTCAATGGTGGCCAAGAAGCATTCTTCCAAATATCTTTCTCTTAAACTGTCCCTTTCATTTAAAACCATTATACTGTGACGCAGCAATTACATAAATGTGATTTTTGAAAAATGTTTTCTTTTATTTGATTTAGTCACTTTTCTTTACTTTTTTTCTTACTTTTCTTTTATTGAGTCTTGATATCAGGTTAACTCATATGGCAATGCATTTATGTACATATGTCATTTAATCATGTTAGCAAGTGTGAAGCCATTCAAATTATTTAAAACTCATCATCATAAGAACATTAAATCATTTTCAAATGAAACGTTTATTTGACATTGTAAACTGTGTATCAAAAATGCACATTTTTTCATTCCATTCTATCTTCACCTTATACAAGTATTTCAACCAAAAAAAAACGCTTTCTGTCATCATTTACTCACCCTCATGTTGTTCCAAACTCATTTATATTCTTTCATCAACACAAACACAAAAGAATAACAGCAGGCAGGTGTTAATGAAGGAAAGCCTCACTATTCAGCTTCACTGTATTTTAAGAAAGCAGTTATAACCTCTTTAAAATTAATCCTCATGTTTTAACAACCAAAGAGTAAGTAAACGATGACTGAATTTCCATTCTTGGGTGAAGTATTCCTGCCATGATATCGACATGAACTTCTCAAAATCTACTGTATCTTTCCAACACAAAAAAAGATTTGCATCACTCAGTCTGTCAACACTGAGCACATTCTGAACCAAAGAAGACCATGAAAGGATCACTATCACATTGCTGCACTTTCAACCCCAGCAGGAACCCTGTCTGAGAAAAGGATATGACTGACATAAACCAAGGACATAAAGTCCCAAGACCTCCAGCAAGGTGTCAGCGATGATACCTGGTATATAAATAAGTTTTCTGAGTAGTATTTCAGAAATACATAACTCTAGATAACTCTTTAAATTCAAAAATCATGTTTTTTATTGTGTTTTCTCGTGGTAGTTAGCTGTATGTTTTGAGTTATGGTTACTTAATCAAAACAACCCAACTGCAGTTTGATTGATATAACTTGGAATGCCCAATAAAAACATGATTTTTGAACATTTTAAACAACTTTTTTCAAGATAAAAAAGTTATTTGCTAATGAACTCTACATTTATTTGCCCCCTTACTTCATTGATGACATCATCAAGCATTTTTTTTTTAATCCCAGCTCAATGTTGTCTCAGACATTGGGTCTCACTCTATTTCACATGACGGAATCAACCTGATTTACAGACTAGATTGGATTTTACATTACGTAAAAAACACTGAATTCAACAAACTCCATATGTAAAATAAGAAATGTAAACAATGGCTACACCATCAGGTTTTAGGGTTGGGTCAGATAGACTGTTTCTTAAGATAGCAACCACACATTTTCACAGCGTAGTTTTTCATTTTAAAACAGGTTTATGGTCATCATGTAGCCAAGCTCTAGCCAAGGCAAACCTGGCAAAGGCTGTTGCGCCAGGGCTAAAATAATTCTACAAGGTTCTAAAAAGAGACTTGTTCTCCAAAAACCCGCTTTACCACCTTAGGTTGATTGACCTGGTTTTTCCAGCAGGGTAAACATCATATTAGTCACATACTTGCATGTAGGGAGGTGTCGCCTTCAACAATTGTGCTGTACACCTTTAGTGAGGTGACTCCCGTGATCATCTGTAACATGACTTAAATTAAATGTCATTTGGAGAGTGAAGATAGGTGACGAAATATGTTGAAAAAGACAAGAAATAAATCCAGTGGTTGCAACATTTTGTTCTGAAGGTAAGCACAAAGTCTTCTTTTGTCAACGATGATAGATTAAAAAAGCTTTTTCATGCGTAAATGTCATCAGAAATGTTTCCAGCTGATCTGTAAATTACAGTGACTGGGTTTTCATGCAATCTGAAATCTTTTTATCATTCATTAGAGTTCTCTCATGTTATTTGTTTGACAAATGCTTGGACAAAAAAATACCCGTGCTTGTTTCCAACAGTGTAAGAACCATTTAAACCCAGTCTGCATGTGTTTAGTATCATTCTGACTTTAAATCTATTAAAATATTCAGTAGTCAGGATAATATCGGTCTCATAGTCATTTCACACATATGGTTTCATTAAGCAATGTTTCATTTTTATTTCATATATTTGGGCCCCAGGCTAACAATAATCCATTTTCAATACTAGCCATGTGTTAAAGTGAAAAAAACATCTCATATATTCCCGTTCATATTTGTAGCATTATTCTGATAGAACATGCCTGAAAACAAATGCCATTTTTAAACAGATTTTTAATTTAATGTGTTACTATAATTAAACAGTCATACTTAATATTTCTCTTCAACAGATATTTATAATGTTAACTCACCGAGGCTGCACAATATAACTAAACATCTGTTGGTGGCATTTTGTCTCAGAATGAGAAGAAAGGTTGGCAATAATAATGCAAATAAGGCAAATGTATGATGGAAAAGCCTGCTGCTCTTTTACCCTGACTTGGCAGTCCTGCACTGAGCTAGCCACAGCTTTATTCCAATTACAGAAATCACAACACAGAAGTAAAAGAAATACGAAATGAGGTGGTTGAGACAGAACTGCTATAAGCGCACATGGACTGCATGCATTGATCGTGGTCAGGAGTGATTTTGGTAAATGTCAACCCTACCATTAGTCTGGTTTTCTATTCAGCAGAGCCCATACTCACTCGGCGTATGGCAAATATGTCATTTCTGTGACACAATCCATTTCATCAACAGTAATGAAATGGAGCATCACATACATTTGTGAAAGCACTTTCCTTTAGACGCTGCTACTGCTTTACTATTACTGTACTGCCTGTCCATAAAGCTGAGATGTGTTGAAACACGGTAAATAATAAATAAATATTGATCCTGATAATCAAATATGATACTATTACATAGTTTTTTATGGCTTTATCAGAATTCCTTATAAAAGCCTAGCAAAACAATAATCCATTTGGGATTTTTTTTAAAGTACAAACCATACAGCTCCTCCACTTCCTTCAAACCAAAGCCTTGATTTATTTGACACTAAGCAGTTGATGATTAACAGATACTGATGCAAATGCAAAAAGCTTTTTTTTACACACATTTAGCCTACTGATGACTCCACACCAGTCATCTGTTATATTATATGTTATCATGAAAAAGATGTATTTTTAATAATGTAATGGAATACAGAAACAGGCAATGGAACTGAATATAACTTTAAGAAACTCTCTATTCCCTCAATTTGAATGATATTAAGGACATTTGAAAAAATCTGCATGAATTGGCTTGATCATACGTTTTCAAATGAAAGTTGTCGTTTTTCTAATTGTATACGTTGTTCATAGAATAAGAACCAAAGAAATGTAAAAGTCACGAGTTTTTTTCTTATAACAACAGGGAACCCTAGTGGTGGACATTTGACATGACGACTGAAATCAAAAGTGTGACCTACAATTGTCACTGAGCATTGTCTTTTATATCATATCTTTTAGAATGATTTTTGATCTCAGGTGTATTATTTGTATTTAAATTCCATACATGAAAGGACACTATACTGTAGATTTTAGTTAAATGTCTTTCATTAGAGACCTCATAAAGTAAAATGGATTAAAATAATAGATTTTTAATTAATTTTCAATAAAGAAGGCATTGTATATGGTATTATGCAAGTATAGTATGCTATTGTTGATTGATTAAATACGGACTACATTTCCCAGAATGCTATTTTATAATCTACAGGAAGTTGCAGTAACTTAAAAAAAATCTTTGCACAATTGCTCAATGTCATATTGTCTACCCTCCTGACAGCTACAGATACACTGGAAGAGATACACCACTGCGTGATGAAGTTGCTTTGCGGTATTACCTTGTTTTTATCAATTGCTGTTGCCTATTACATCTACATCCCATTGCCTGGGCAAATTTCAGAGCCATGGAAACTGATGGTGTTGGATGCAACATTTCGAGGAGTTGTGTGGATGGTAAGTACCCCATTTAAACAATCCTGCAGGTGAACTGGAGAAAGGGCTATTCTGATTGGATGATTGTGATGTCTAACTCTAATATCCATTTTTCAACTGAATCAAAATAAGATTCTAAGTTGGTTTTTCAAAGTCCTTTACATTTTTGTCCATACAATGATTTCTTTTTATAGTACATTAAAGCTATTAAGGGTTACTACGATAATATCTCCGAACAGCTCAGAACTCAAAAGAAAATATCCAACATTCCCTATTATCAAAGCAAAATGTGTTTTGAAGAGACATGTTAAGAGATGACCCTGATCAGCCTGTTCTGATGAACTATGGCCAACTTGCCACATCCACAGAATGTACCCAAGGGCAAGATGTAATGTTCGCTCACTGTCTTTACAAACTGTTCTCTCTGTTTCAATCGCCTCGGTATGATGACACTTACTCCCTTTGTCAATGTACCAACAATATCACAACATGCAGATTGTATTTCAAAACCATAAAGCGGGTTCACATATCTAACCTTGTTTGTTGTCTTCTAGGGAGATGTTGCTCACTCGGTGGGTCTGAGTCACAGTGTTCGTGTGATCAACTTTGCCGTGGTCAGTTTTGAGAGTGTGGTGCCGGCCACGTATAATGAGATCTGGGTGGAGGACACTCTGTTTGATGGTGTCCACGTGCGCATATACCACCCTCCTGGAAAGAAAGAAGGCCATCTGAGGAGGGCGGTTGTATTCATCCATGGTGGTGGATGGTCTTTGGGTGCTCCAAGTGTGTCACAGACAATGTCTTTTTAATACTGTATTACAACCATTAGGGCCCATAGAAGAATAACATTCAGAAATTGTACATATGTGTGCATGTGTTGTGACTGGTTTTAATCTGCCATCAGAGTTGGGCTCATATGACAGTCTCTGTGGACAAATGTCGGCTGATCTGGATGCAGTGGTTGTGACAGTGGAGTGAGTATATACCCTGATCATTCACACACTGTAAGAAAGAGCAAAACCACAGTCACACTGGAAGTGCGTTTTGTTTGTGCAGCTATCGCATGGCACCTGATGTGCACTTCCCTGTGCAGTATGAAGACTGCGTCCAGGCCGCTAAGCACTTCCTGAAGCCAGAAACTCTGGCACAATATTTGGTGGATCCAGAGCGAGTAGCAGTGTGCGGAGACAGTGCTGGTGGGAATCTGGCTGCTGCAGTGGCGCAGCGGGTACATCACAGCAAACCAATTTTCAAATTTACAACTTAAAGGGACAGTTCACCAAAAACTGAAAATTCTGTCATCATTTATTCACCCTCTTGTTATTTCAAACCTGCATGACTGCATGAAGAAGAGAAAAATATTGGTAACCGAACAAAGGTGGTACCCATTCACTTCTATTGAATGGAAACCAATGCAAATGAATGGGTACTGCTGTGGTTCGGTTACCAACATATTCACCATTCACTTACATTTAATGTTATCCACGGGTGTCACAACATAACAGTAATGACAACTGATATTATTGATATTGATTGTGATATTACAATGATCGATATTGTGTTAAAATATTGCCGTAAGAGTCACAATGGTTTGAAACTCTCTCTCTCTCCACCTCCTTACAATATTTTGGAAATTGTTTCTTAGCCAAAAAAAGAGAAAACACAAAATAAGCGTAAAAAAAAACATTTAAATAGATATTGTGGTAATATCATTACTGTGAATTCATTGGCCACGGTAATCGTGTAGTGAAAATCTGATACACTCTTGAAAATAAGGGTGCTTAAAAGGTTGTTCACACAGCGATGCCGTATACCATGACAGCGCTAACATTATCTCAATAAAACATACAATGAAATCTCTGATTGCAGAGTTTTGTATCTTCCAAAATACTGTATGAGCACAGTTTGAAAAATTGAGACCATTTTTCAAAGTACCAAGGACATGCGAGACTACAGCTGTCTTTTTTTTTTTAGAAACGTCAGGTAAAACAATTACACAAAATTCTCAATTTGCTCTTAGTCTCATTACTGTCTATGAGATAAAAATAGGATATTATTGATATAATCTTTTTAGAATTGCTTTTTTCAGCTTGGCTTGAATGTCATTTGATTATGGTAATATTTTAAGAGAAATATGCACTTTTGTTTCTCCCTAGATTGGAATAGACAACAGTATCTCTGTGAAATTCAAGCTTCAGGTCTTGATCTACCCTGTGCTCCAAGCTTTGGACTTCAACACAGCTTCCTATCAACAAAACCAAAACGTTCCCATCTTGTATCGCAAACTAATGGCTCGTTTCTGGCTAGAATATCTAGGTGCCGACCCTGACCTCATTCACTCTATTCTGATTAATAACCACACAGCTCAGGACCAAAACCACATGTCGCTGAACCGCTCAAAGCTTGACTGGACCACTCTCCTCCCCAAACGGATGATAAAGCATTATAAACCGGTCATCCCTGTAACTGGGTCTTCCAACATCTTAAAGGATGTACCGGCATTACTGGACGCCAGGGCTGCACCTTTACTCGCAGACGAGGAGGTTTTGCGTATGGCGCCGCGTGCGTATGTTTTAACTGGCGAGCATGATGTTTTGAGGGATGATGGGATTATGTATGCCCGGAGGCTGGAGCTGGCAGGGGTGCCTGTCACAAATGACCATTATGAAGACGGATTTCATGGCTGTGTGAGCTTTGCTTTCTGGCCCTGCTTCTTCTCTGTGGGAATAAGGGCAGTGCAGAATTATATCGCTTGGCTTGAGGAAAATTTGTAGTTGTTTGACTTACATGTACAAATGCAGCGAAAGGTAAAGGTGACAGCAGATGTCAATATTACCACACAGGAAATTTCACAAGTGCAGTATTTCTATCTTTACTGACTGAGGATTTGTGTTTTACATATTGTAGATGGAGTAACATACTAACAGACTGATTATTTCATGTGTTTGAATTAAGTATTTTATACGAAACTAATACTGTTTCCAGAAGTGTGTTCCTCTTCAACTAATACACTAAAAACTAAATCAACCCAAACAGATTTATCTTGATACTGTACTGTATGTGACAATTCCACATTCACTTTTGTTTATTCAGAAAATACTTATAATGTGTGCAAGATATTTAAAAAAATGCTTACATTTCTGTGCATTTAGTCCATAACGCTAATACACAGTTAATAATAAGTCGAATCTCACTATCCGTCTTATTTGCGATGGACTTCCAATTTACTCCCCGCCCCCAAAAAAGCTGTCAAAATGTTCATATTCTTACTGTGAATTGTAGGATTGTGTATTGTGGCTGCACTAAAAAATTGTCTACCCAGGTGGAATTTAGTATTTGTAATCTATTATTTCTTAATAATAATAAAACTAAATATTTTAACACTAAGAATGACTAGGTTACGTTTTATTGTTTTATGTTCCTTTCATCTGCAAATGCATGAAAATGAACTTATCATAAGAGTTTGTCGGAGTGCACATATTTAAACAATGCAATACCAACGCCTACATTCATTGAAAAGAGAATTAAACAAAGATTTTGAGCCTCAGGACTAAGTTTAAAACCACTCATTCAAGTAATATTTTTAAAGGGATGATCCACCCAAAAATGAAAATTATTTCATGAATTACTCCCCCCCCAAGTTGTTCCACACCTGTTTAATTTCTTTGTTCATCATTGATTACCATGGTAGGAAAATTTAAAATGGCGGTCAAAGGTGCCACAGAACGGTTTGCTTTCCTACAATCTTCAAAATATCTCATTTTGTGTTAAACAGAAAAAAAGAATACAATAATTTTTCCTACTATTGTAGGCCTAGTCAATAATGTCCCAGAAATGTCAGTTGCTAACAATTTTCTAAATATCTATCTCTGTATTCATCAGAACAAAGAAATGTATACAGGTTTGGAATTACTTGAGGGTAAGTAAATGGTGACAGAATTTGAAAAAAAAAAAAAACATTTTTTCCAAAGTCGTTCCTGGAGGGGCGGTGTCCTCCAGAGTTTAGCTTCAACTCTAATCAAACACACCTGAACCAGTTAATCGAGGTCTTACTAGGCAGACTAAAAAGTTCCAGACAGGTGCGCTGAGTGAAGTTGGAGCTAAGCTCTTCAGGACACCGGCCCTCCAGGACCGACTTTGCCCACCCCTATCAATTTTGTCAATAGAGCTACAATGTAGCCCTCTCGTGGCCAAATGATGAAATGACTGTAGATATGAAATAAAACCAGGGCAGCTGTGCTTCACCCACAGTTCACTGCAAAGCAAGCCAAGTTAACTCAAGCTATTATATGTGCTGCATTAAACATTAAACAACACATACACACAATACATGACTCAACACACCTTTTTGAAAAACAAGAAATAAAAAACTATAATTTATTTTTGTTGCGTTCTGCAATTTTCATAAACGTGGCAGTGAACAAACCGGCAATAATCTTCGAAGTTCTCTAAAATCAAGAAGCTAAAGTCTGAGTTCAAGTAATGACCACTGAAGAGCAAAAGGAACAAATAAAACAACGCTACCAAACTATAGGATTAGAAAATACAACACTATACCCCACTATAAGATCCAAGACTTAACTAAGAAGAGTTTTAATATTTGGTCAAAGCCCTACTGATAGTGTTTTCAAGCATATTTAAAGATACTGACGAAGCACTGCCTAATCTATTTCATTATATAAGACATGAAACAGTGCAGTGGAACAGTAAAGATGTTCTTTGACCTTTCTCAACATGTATTTTTAGTTTTGGTCCCTAGAACAGGTATCACAACACAATCGCAACACGACACAACTAAGTAGAGTCTGAGGCAATGGGTGCTAAAAGGTGCTCAGGCAATATGAATATTGAAATACTTGCTTACAGTTTTGCCCAAACAAATGTTGAGTAATGGGTTGTTTATCATCTACAAATCTGATTTTTATATTGCTTAAATAACATCACTGCCATGAGTACATTCGCAGGCAACACTGAACACACTTACATTCACTTTTTTCTTGAAATCTTTGTAGATATTGTACTGTGAGACGTCGGTATAGCCCAGCTTTGTCAAAATTAATGGAGATGAAAGGAATCAGCTGGCTAGACACACTAGTAAATGTAAAAATACTATTATTTTAAGGGTTGAGAAATGCATTGGGTTGAGACATCTGTGCTTCATCATCCTACAAAAACCAAAACCACCTGCTCGAGCCATGTCGAGCCGAACACAATCATCTGGGCAACATTGAACATTCTCTTAAACATTGATTTGACATTGAAAAAGTGACAGCGCTACCAGAGGCAGGGCTGTATCGACAGTTTCCATAAAGAAAATTAATAATCTCTTTAACAAAATATATATATACATCCTGACTGGAATGCACGGAACCAGACCTAACAGTTGTGGAGACACAAAAGACGATGACATAGGAAGTGATCACGATGGCAACCAGTACAAGTCTACATGTCTCTAAACCCGTTGACAATATTGGGACCAAGTGCTACATTTTTCACCAAAAGTAAGGTCTAAAATTGTGAGACTGTAGATAATGTACATAAGTGTATAACTTCACCCTCGGTTTATATTTTGAAGCATTATGCATTTAAAAATAACCTTGAATCACCATGACAAAATGTCAGCAAGTAGCATGTAAACAAACTTTGTTATCCGACAATGACTGAATCATGGGAAACAGAAACATCTCTTAAGGTTAGGGTCAAGGAACATTACCATTTGTTAATATGATTGTAAAAAATAATGCAGTGAAGCGTGCAGTTCCTTCAAAATAAAACAACCAAATAAAAATGCCATAACACTTAGCTTCACAGTAACGTTTCATTACAGCAGTGTATGTGATGGTAGAAGTCATGAAAGTTAAGAGTTTTGGTAAACAATTTCTGTCAGACTGAACTGGGAATCAAACATGGCTGCTTTCAAGTTCAACCCTCCCACGAGAGAGAGAAATCAGTAGCAAGACAGCTTATCAACAGTCAAAATGCATCTCAAGAGCATCTTCAAAATTCTGGTCCTCATCGGCACTGGAAGTGAGGAACGAGGCCATAGGTGAGCCTGCGGAGAGGCTGAGGACTCCAGCGTTGGACCCAGCATTTCGCACCGAAATGCTGGTGAGGTTGATGCCCAGCGTGAGCCTCGTCTGCTCCAGGGCTTTCTCCGGCACGGCGAAGGCCTCCAGTTTCTTCTCCCCGTTGGCCATGTATGAGTTTTGACAGCCCCTGCAGATGCAGTCCAAACAGGCCTTCCGGTTGGAGTAGCAGGGGCATCTTTGACCTCTGCAGGTAAGAACACTTGGATTCTGAGTTGCTCTGCCACATTTGCAACCCTTCTTCTCTTGCGTCTTTTTGTATGCAACTTTGGTGGGCTGTCCGGGTAATATACTAGCAGGGAGCACCCTGTCCTTCGCCTTGCCCTTCGATTTAGGGACGGCGACTTTACTCTTCGACTGAACCTTCTTATTACCCGAATCTGCGTTTACCTGTATGTTCTTAGTTAAATCCAACATGGCCTTGTTGACTTTCAGGACACCTCCATTGGAGACCACCACAGCGGGTTGGGAGGGAGCTTTAGGTTCACACGCTGACTTCGCCGGTGCTGTGGCCGCTACCGAGGGCCCCTGGATGAAACTAGCGATGGGCAGAGGCTGGATCATCTCGCTGTCACTCTCAGAGCGAGAACGCTTTCGGCTCAGTCTCACTTTGCGGTGGGATGCGGCAAGACACGTCATACCCGTCTGAGGCTGCTGTGGGTGGTCTGATGCAACGGTGGTCAGCGACGATTGCTGACTTTGCTCCGCTGGCGTTTCAGTCTTGTGCTGTTGAGCAATGGAGCGGTCTTTGTTCTCAAAATCAGATTCGGGGGTCTCCATTGCACATGCGACTAGCTTAGCGCCACTCGCCTGACTGATGTTGCCGTTTAAGACATTTACAGTAACAGCGTCTGTTTTTAATTCTTTCGAATTCAAAGGTTCCCTCACAGTGACTGGCTTGCGTGTCTCCAGCTCAGTTTGTGTCAACAGTACATCATCCGAGCCAGACGGGTTCACATCAATAGAATTATTCGAGGACTCCGCCTCGGTTTTAATGTGAGGAGCATCCAAATTGTCTGTTTGACTGTGCGCGTCCGAAATGCTAAACTGTTCCTGTTCTTCCTTTACTGTCCCTAACACTTCTTCCAACATTTTCTTCACCTCGGGATAACCTTCGACCCCCAAGGCGCTTTGCTGAGTATTGATGCACACCGACACATAATCGCAGAGATTCCTATAGCAGTCAACCAGAATCTGAAGCTGTTTATTCTCCTCGAACTCCTCCCAGTCTTTACACCAGCTGCACGACGGCTTCAACATCATCTTTTCACCTTTGCAACCCATGCAAACGTAGTGCTGGCAAGATGAATTTTTAGGAGCAATTGGATCCTGAAGCAAATTCCCTAGATGGAAACAAACAACACATTAGTTGCAGGCAATCACACATGAAAGGAATCTAGATTTTTAAAGATCCTCACCACACGCCAGGCAGGAGAGAGAGTCTCTAAAGAAATTCAGAACGTTAAACAATCCTCCGTATGTCTCCGGGTCTTGGGGGTCGCACTGCATGAGAGAGCGACACGCCGACACGTACAGCGAGGTGGCATTTACCGGATTCATTTCAGCGATTTGCGTTTATAACAGAGCGAGACGATCAGCTGCTACAGTATTGAGAGGGAGCCTGATGCTCGTTCACGAAACCAAGACTTCCAATGCAGAATAACTGTGAGAATTCAATCAACCAGGCTTCACCCAACGCCACAAACAAAGAGTGTAAGAGGACATGACTCACAAGCAGGGATGCCGGTTTGAGTTTTATGCCCGTTAACATGTCAAAACGTTATTTGATGTGATTGTTGCTGCAGAGATTATCCATCTGAACTGTGAAAATAAAACCTTGCTCGGCGTTTAACCGCAGACTGTAGTTTAACTCAACTCTCACGTTCCATGCTAGACACCGATTACCTCAAAATCCAAAGAGCTGCTCTTTTGTGATCAAACACACAGAGACAGAGATGTTAAAAGGCATTTTAGTAGTCCACACAACAGGCCTTGCGGTTTACTGTCGCTAGAGAGACACTGCAGCTGGAGCTGTTATCAGTTCGTAAGTAAAAGCTTAAAAAAGGAAATGTCCAAAAATGATAATCCTTGAAATAGCCCGAGTCTGTAACAGCGGGTGGATGCACACTTGGGTCTAACAACAGACAACACAATTCGCTAAACGCTGCTAGCTCGTTTGCTAGCTAATGTTGTGTACACTTCTTCGTGTTTTGGAACACGGCCGCTTTTCTCTTAATAAGTCCAACAGTCTTCCGTTTTAGGGACACGTCTTCTATGCGGCGTTTGGTTGAATTCTATCTACACCAAAATATTCACAAAAGCTATGGTTGTTATTCCACTGTTAACTTTTGCATCCTGAGAGACAATACCAAACAAGAGTAAAGAGCGCCTCGATTTGAACATGACATGCGTGAGTACTGCCCCCTAGTGTGTGACTGTATAAACCACACACTGCCTGTGGGGAGAAATGGAACCTGTTCCAGCATTGTAACATTTGTAAGAATTTATTTATGAAACGAATAAACAAACAAGCAAACGTTTGTGTTTTGTAAATGTTGATTTTATTTTATATTTTGGGAAACGCCTTTTACCAGATGTTGTGCTACTTTTGGGGTTTTAAATCATTTGACAATGTTTTCAGTGAATTGCGCAATTGAAATATTACCACAATGGCAATGTGTGTACACCTTATGAAACACCGAAATGTAAAGTACAGGAAATAATAATAAATTATGTATTATTTAAATAAATACATTTAAGTTATTCGATTTAGTATTTACTAATAGTCACCAACGTTTTCTCTTTAATTCGATCTTCAGTCATAAATTCGAAATCTGGGTAAGATAGGAAATAACTAAAAAACATTTTCCCCTAAATCTGAGGTCTCTGCCACAATTCTCGGGAAATGTAGTTTATACTTTTTCACATTTAGTAAGGACTACATCGACCATGTTTGCCTAACTAAGCACGTCTCTACAGTGATTGGTTCCCGTCTCCACGCCTCTTCACTAATCGCATAGCGATTGGCTTTAAAACATAACGCCCATCGGTGATTGGCTAAAGAACATCGTCATGATTTTCGACGCTTTCCTGTGCCCTCCGTGTAGCAGGAATGGCGACCTACGCGTTAATGCGAAGCAGTCTGGGACTATTAAAAAGTCTAAAATATCCCTTAAAAGGCGTATATCAGATTCCTAATGGCACAGTTGCTCAATCAAAATTGTTGCAAAACGCAAGATGGTATTGTTCCCGTCACATGTCTGTGCAGGAGAGAATCGAAAAGAAGCGAAATGCAGCGCTCGCAGGAGGAGGACAGAAGAGAATAGATGCACAGCACAAACGGGTAACGTTAACATAATAAAACTGTCTTAAAATGAGTGCAAAAATACGAAGAAAGCAGAACATTTTGCAATGATCATAGTTCTACTAATGTTTCTGTTAGGGTAAACTGACAGCGCGAGAGAGAGTTGAGCTCTTGCTTGACCCTGATTCATTCGTGGAGTGTGACATGTTTGTGGAGCATCGCTGTTCTGACTTCGGCATGGAGGAAGATCATAATAAGGTCAGACGCTTACATACTATAGACACCCTGCCAAACACCTACATTGCTTTATGTGCATTTTAAATGTTTGCAAATACATCACGCTTATCGTAGTGTGCCACATTTACCTGCTCAACTTTTTGCGCAGTACCCAGGAGACAGTGTGGTGACTGGACAGGGCAGAATCAACGGCAGGCTGGTTTATGTTTTCAGCCAGGTACAAAACTATTTTGCACATCATCTGGATAAAATCTGATTTTGAATAGCTCACTATTCTTCTAACATAGTTATGTGTTGTCAGGACTTTACAGTGTTTGGAGGCAGTTTATCAGGGGCGCATGCTCAGAAGATATCCAAGGCAAGTTTGTTTGCTTGTTTCAAGTTTACTGAAGTTACAGTCTGCGAGCTGAAATAAAAACCGCTGTGATTTTATTCTACAGATCATGGACCAGGCAATGCTGGTGGGAGCACCGGTTATAGGCTTGAATGACTCCGGTGGAGCCCGCATTCAGGAAGGAGTTGAGTCTCTTGCGGGATATGCTGACATATTTCTGGTAAAATGAACAGTCTGACATGAAATTATATTTAATATGTTTAAGGATTTATTTTTGACTACTATATTTGTTCTTTAGCGTAATGTGATGGCGTCAGGTGTAATTCCTCAGATCTCTCTCATCATGGGTCCATGTGCAGGTGGAGCTGTGTACTCACCTGCTCTTACAGACTTTACTTTCATGGTGAAGGTAAGAGAATCAATGTATTAAACACATTCTCAGTCTACATTTTAAAGCGTAAATGCATAATGATCATCCAAATGATCAATTATCTTGTATTTACAGGACACCTCTTATCTCTTCATCACCGGTCCAGATGTGGTGAAGTCTGTTACAAATGAGGATGTGACGCAGGAGCAGCTGGGTGGAGCAAAAACCCACACTTCAGTGTCTGGTAGGTCCAGCCGTCTGATGGATTTTCCTTGCCTGTACCTCCAAGTATGTTATTGTGAAGATGTTTGTGGTGTGTTATTAAGCATGATATTATTTTTTAACAACAGACGTGGTTTGTTAGCTTGACCGTAAATTCCCTTGGCTTACAGGTAGCATAACAGTAGTTCTGTTTTTTCACTGTGTTTCAGGTGTTGCTCATCAGGCCTTTGAAAATGATATTGATGCCCTTCTGAACTTACGAGACTTTTTCAATTACCTTCCACTGAGCAACAAGGATCCAGCTCCAGTCATTGAGTGTCACGATCCCAAGTAACACACTAGATGTATTATCTTTAGTTTACATTATCTCCATCAGTTTCTTTGATAACGTGGCATGTTCTTTTATCACGTCAATTTGTGTTCCTCAGAGATCGCCTGTGTCCTGGTCTAGATATTCTTGTTCCTCTTGAAAGCACAAAAGCCTTTGACATGCTAGATGTTGTTCACAGTGTACGTAAATATTTACAGAAATAGAAACGGAGATGCACATGTACAAATAAGTTTTCTTTGATAATGCAGATTCTCATTTGACTTTCACAGATAGTAGATGAGAGGAAATTCTTTGAGATTATGCCCAACTATGCTAAGAATATTGTGGTGGGATTTGCCAGAATGAACGGCCGGACCGTGGGCATAGTAGGAAATCAACCTAAAGTGGCATCTGGTGGGTGTTTATATAAGAATTTATTATACAGGTTTATTTTTAGTTTAACAGCAGTTTGATTTTTGTTACATACAAAATGTTTTTTTCTAGGCTGCCTGGACATAAACTCATCCGTTAAAGGGGCTCGATTTGTCCGATTCTGTGATGCCTTCAACATTCCCATCATCACTTTTGTAGATGTGCCAGGATTCCTGCCAGGTATCTTTGAAGATCCATAACATTACATTAAGACTCATTTAGCCTGAGTTACCAGCTGCTTTTAACATTCATAAAAGGTATTAAAAGAGCATATTGTGATGTAACAGGCACAGCTCAAGAGTATGGAGGGATCATCAGACACGGAGCCAAACTGCTTTATTCGTACGCAGAGGCGACAGTTCCAAAAATCACAGTCATCACTAGGAAGGTGGGAGGCTGATGTACGGGTGGGGTTGGTAAACTAATTTGCTTCTGTATTAAATCTTGCATCTGCTGTCTTTAGGCCTATGGAGGTGCTTACGATGTGATGAGCTCCAAACATTTAAGAGGAGATGTCAACTATGCCTGGCCAACTGCTGAAGTTGCAGTGATGGGTGCAAAGGTAACCCTAAAGACTTATGAGCGGAGACAATTATTGTAGATCTATCTAGAAGTATAACTAGAAGTGCAGAGACATTGAAAAATGCCATGTCACTTGTAGACCTCCGCTCTCATGTCAGTCAGATGTCTAACATGATCTCTTTAAGCCTAGTATAGGTGAAGATAGAATTACACTGGAGATCACTATGCATCTTGATAATTTTCCTTCTGCTGGTTTTGTTTTGATGTTGAAGATCAGATGGATGATACTGAAACGTCTTATTTATATCCTCATGATGACTACACTTACATAGACTGGTATATCACTAACTAGAATTTGACTGACAGTCAAGCAATCAAATTCTTATTTTTGTGCATGTTATTGAATTTTTAAGGGTGCGGTTCAGATCATCTTTAGAGGAAAGAAAAACCAAGCTGAGGCTGAAGCCGAATACGTGGAGAAGTTTGCAAATCCCTTCCCAGCTGCTGTCAGAGGTGCACATATATGACACAACCTGGCAATTTGATCTGAAACAAACACACCAATTCATAGGACTGTGCTAAGTTACAGTGGTTTTCTGATATTTGTCGTTTTGCTACACAGGCTTTGTGGATGACATCATTCAGCCCTCAACCACACGCAAGAGGATCTGTAGAGACCTAGAAGTGTTGGCCAGCAAAAAACAGACCAACCCCTGGAAAAAACATGCCAACATTCCCCTGTAAATCTTTGTTCAACACTACTTATTTTATAGCATTTCATGACATCTGTGGTTGCTCAGACTGGAGAAATGTAAAAAAAATCATGTTTTAAAACACGGTTTGTTGTGCCTTATCTCCTTTACCCGTTACCTTATTTAAACAAAAACTCTCAAAAACAATAAAACACTCCCACAGTTCATGATTACATATTTATTTTTTTCTGAAAAAGTGACTTTTCCATAAGTTCACTGAAGAAAACAGTTTTCCATTAAAAGGGAAAGTGGTACGTCATTTCTAGGTTGTACAAAAGAAAAACATTTTATATTGAAATTGTACAATTTACAGGTACACTAGCAAAACTAACCAGGGCTCGGGGTGGGAGGTAATGACAATCATGGCAACACTTATGTTGTGGACAGTATAATCACTTTTTGAGAACACGGGACCATAGAGCACTTAAACTGAGGCATTCGGTGTCATAATACTGTCATTTGATCTCATTTAAGACCTGACAGGCCAGCATCTGCTTGATTGATTCACCTCACTCGATCAATGCATGTTCAAACAGACATTTCGCACAAATAAACCTCACCTCATAACTAAATCTACTGGAGATAAAATATAAAGCACTGACCATTCAAATGATTTCACCATAGAAAATGATGCTCTTTCAGGACAATCCTCCAGTCTGAATATTAACTGCGTTTTTATTATTGTAACCAAACTGTTTACTCTGTTTAAAACAATAGTGTTCTTTTACATGTAAATTAAGAAATTGAAGATTTACCAACATTTACTACTGAATGTGGTGTGGGAGGAAGAAACCATCTGTTGACCTGACAGCAAAAGCGACTTCATTATTTACATGTACAGGGCGTCTACACAATAGGATGGGTGAACACAATATGTACATCTTTAACACATGGGACTGTGCATTCTTACATGATCGATCTGTATCACAACGTAGATCCTATCCTGTGTGATTTATATGAGCCGGCCGAAATAAACCGCTGGGTAGAGATATGACTGGACCGCATCAGTTAAAATAATCTCTAAATGAATAAAAGCTCCTCTGATGTGGCGTTTTATAAAAGATTGAGGGTTTTTGGAAAGTTCAAGTCAGATTCACTTCAACTGGAGACCGGTGCTTCCACGTTTAGAAGTGAATGCCTCTTCAGCACATGCTTTTACATCGCTCTTTCACCTTTCGTCATGGCAGTTCAGAACATGGGCATTGTGAAACCCTGAGAAAAATATAAATATAAATAAATAAATCATGCATAAAAATAAAGACCACATAAATTAGAAAAGCTTGCTTCAGCCTTACCGACTCGTCCTCAATCATGGCTGCCGAGTCAAAGAAGTCCGGTCTCAGCTCCGCCCTCTCTCGCCTGTTTCTGGATGGAGGCTACACAACAGGGTGTTTAGACAATGTCGTTTATGTCAATATTTTCCACATTATCATTGATATATGATCATCTGATGGATAATACTCCACATTAATTACATGTAAAGCTCTGGAAAAAAATAAGAGATAGCTTGGTAAAATGATCCCTTTTGTTTCATTCTGTGAACTGATATCAATAGTAATATTGTTCCCATTTGCAGAAAATGAAAACTGAAGAAACAAGTCAAAATAACAGAAAAGATGCTCTGTATTTTTTAGACCTCAAATGCTGCAAAGAAAACAAGTTCATATTTACTTTAAAGCAATACAGCAGTAATAATCGTACGTGTATTTAGGAACAGTTAAAAATGTTATGTGATATCACAGTTTTCATGTGTCTTGTCATGCTGTCAGTCTTTCACATTGCTGTTGGATGATTGCTTTGATTTTGTTGAAATTCTGACATTGGACTGGAATGGACAAAATACTACAAATGCTGATTAAATGAAAATTTGGAATAGTCTCTTAATCTTTTACAGCGGCTGTATGTTGTTGAAGTGGTAAAATGTCAGTAACTAAAAAATGTGAAGGACACATTGAAAAACTAGATAAAATCAAGCAGCTCACTGGTTTTATTAGTACATCACATTCACAAGACTAAACCCCGCTTGGCTCTTACCAGGTCAATCACCATAGTGTCCTCGAATTCCTCACTCATGTCTTCTAGATGTCCACGAGATGACATCATGACATCCTCAAAAATGGGTTCGCCGTCATCCTCCATGAGACCACGTCTAATTGGGAAAAAAACAATATGTACCTTACCAATACATATACAAACCAAATCTGAAAAATCTTTACAGTTCACTAAAATATCCCACACTGGTTTCTCCACTTACACAGTGTGTCGTACTCCTCCTCCACTCCTGGCCTTCATGTAGTTCATGGCTGTGCGTTCTTTCCTGTTCACCTCTTCCATCTTCTGCTGTCCAAGCCAGGACATCTGCATCTGAGGACTGAGACAATCCAAGATCATTTATACTCAACCCTCCCAACCATGACTCAATACAACCTTGAATACTTTAAGACAGGGGTGTCCAAAGTCAGTCCTGGAGGGCCGGTGTCCTGCAAAGTTTAGCTTCAACCCTAATCAAACACACCTGAACAGCTAATCAAGGTCTCACAAAGCAGACTAGAAACTTCCAAACAGGTGTGTTGAGCCAAGTTGGAGCTAAACTCTGCAGGACAGTGGCCCTCCAGGACCGACATTGGACACCCCTGCTTTAAGATGTAAGCGCCACTTACTTATGTACGTAGTCTGATTCAGATCCGGGTTCGGAGTCCTGGTCTGGGATGTGCTCGGCAGCCTGGCGAGGGTTTTCTCGGAGTACGGTGGAAGTGAGCTGGGGGGTCTGCAGGGCTCCTGGGGTCCGCAAAGTGTCATTCCTCATCATCCAAGAGCCCTCTAAACTCTCCTCTGAAGAACCAGGACACCACACACACGTCTATTATGAGGGTAGTGAAGCCAACTAACAAAAACATAACTTTATTCGTCTGGCATCCTCACCCTCGATGCGTTTCTTGTGCAGGGCTGGGCGGCCCTTCTTGCTTCGTATAGATCCAGCTTTACTGCTGCTACTGCCGCTGGTGATGGACATGCGGTCCTCATCTCCACCCGTCAATAGAGAGTTCCTGTAGGAGATGAGCGGCAGCCAGATGTCCTCACGCCTCTCCATCATGTGCTCGGTCATGAACTTCTCCAGATACGAGTGACTGTGAAGTCATGCAGGTAACATAACAAGAACAGAAAAAAGAGAAAGGCAAATCGTAGGCACATGAACATGACCATAATAATGAAAACAAGTGTCAAAGTCGGTGCTCACACAAACATACACTGTTTTCTTGTCTTGGCGAAGCAGCTTCGAGGAGAACTCGCAGAGAACCTCTAGGAAAGCCAGGTTTGGAGGCGGATACTCGGGTCCTTTTGGATTCTGATATTTAAAGGCAAACTCGATTCCATCTCTGAATAAAATAAAAAAATATGAAATCGCATTAAACACAGTCATGCAACTATGTGAGACACCTAACAATAAAGTGGAGAATTTCCCCCCCCCAAATCATTACTATTGGTCACCCTTCATGTTTGTCTGTGGGTTTGGCAAATATTTAACCAATGAAAAGTATCAACTTTGACAACACGGCTCTCCTGTTTTTGCCAAGTGGTTGATATCCTTAGGACAACATCATGTTGACCCTGGGACAACATTTAAATCAACCAATCAGATTTCAGAAATAAGTTTACAGTTTATTTTAAGTTGAATCTTCCAACCAGGATTAGGTGCTTCTAGACCATTGTTTTTCACTTATCATTTCCCTCTGGTTTTAGGAGTAAGTTATGGTTAGGGTTGGGGTTTGGTGTGGGTTTAGGTTTAGGTTTTATTTATAAAAATGTTGTCCTTAGGTCAACAAAATATGTTGTCCTGAAGACATCAACCACTTGGCAAAATCAGGTCGAGCTTGACAGCACAGTGGTTTGGAGTTGCGGTTTTGGAGATATGAGGTTTACACCCGACAGTGATGATATCTATGTTGTCTTAAATTATTTTAAACATGCCCTTGTTACATGGCACAAATTACTCACTTGTGCAGTGTGGCCACAGCCTCTCTGGTCTTGATCTGGTCCAATCCAAAGGTCAGGGCGAAACGGCGGGCTAATTCCTTAATGCCGCTGACATGAGATGAGGTTCTGTCTAAGTTAGGACCCTGATCTTGGATCAGCTCATTAAAGAGCTGATCAACAAAGAAAAAGAGCAGAATTATTACAAAAAAGCTCTTTAATGACAAAGCCAGTATCATAATATCCGCCAACATATTTTCTCACCTGCTGTAAGCTCAGAATGAGTGTTTTGGCACACAGTATCTTGTCCGTCTGCCTGGTTTTGCTTAGTGTTTCTTTGATGATGTCTCCATAATCATTGTAGTACTACAAAACATAATACTATTAAAAACTGCACATCATTTTAATATTAAATATAATAAAGCAATGGATGTCCTACCTTCATGTAGTGTTTGAAGATATCAGCAGCAGCAGGCATGTCTACTATATCATATATGATGAGCTTGCTGAAAGCAGCTAGAAGGTTCCTCCTCTTGTGTAAGGCCTCGATCTTGTTAGCTTCATCTTCCTCATCACCTTCTGTGTATGTGAGGACATGGCGTGTCAGCTTGTCTACCAAACACTTACTTACATATCACAGAGGTGGACTAAATGGACTATCTGGGTATCTGAGAAGTGACGCTGTTACTCACCTATGCTCTGATTCTCTTCATCCTGGTCAATGAACACATGATCCAGGACAAAGTTGAGCAGTTCGTTCTGTAAGGTGCTGTCTGGGTTAAACACCAGCGGTTGTAGACCTTCTCTGGACCCTGTGGTGAGCTGGTGACTGAAGATCATCAGCAGGTCACACAACAGCATGAACGCCTGAGAAACAGAGAGAAAAGCAGAAATTGGTTGGTGGCTCCGTAAGAAACTTAACCTTCCTGAATATCTCTAACAGGATCTCACCTGCTCTTTGACCGGCGTGTTGACGTTTGATAAACACTGTTGGCATACAGCTAGAAAAGACTTGACAACCCTTCTTTGTGCTAGAAGATCATCCTAAAGTTGAAAAAGCAAGATAATGATGTCTGTTTAGTATTAAGACACTGTTGCGCTCAACAATTTAGTGGTGAACATCTTTAATGGTGTTGTGTTATCCTGGTCAAAATAGTAGTTCAGATCATTTCTCAGATCACTACTTCATTTTCAATATCGCCAGTCTTTAGTCGTTACCAGTGTGATACAGACCTTGGATGGGGAGCCCTCAGTGATCTTCACCAGCTGCCACAGTACTGAGTAATGAGAACACTGAAGAGCTTGCACTGCTATCTACAAACCACACAAGGCAAGACACTAAGTATCACAATATGACTTTATCTACATGAAATCAATGCTGCTTCAGTTCTTGAGAACAGTCACATCTCCAGTATTTGGGTTATGTAGATTCTATAATACTGTGATATAGATTATATTTTGTGTCATGTTTCACTGATATTATTATAACAGTTAGGTTATAAAAGTTATTTCCCCACAACCATCATTTTCATGTGTAATTAAATCATCCTGTCTATACATTTTTGTAACTAAAATACAGTACAAATAAAACTGACGAAACGTTATTAAAAAAGTCACCTTTATCAGTCATTTGTCAGTCCAACAAACTACCATGATGAATCAATAATTCACAACTGACATAACTGATCTTTTTCTACATTGCAAATGTTTTAGTTGTCCA
Organism: Triplophysa rosa; assembly: GCF_024868665.1. Lineage (NCBI taxonomy): Eukaryota > Metazoa > Chordata > Actinopteri > Cypriniformes > Nemacheilidae > Triplophysa > Triplophysa rosa. The sequence continues at coordinate 9,332,553 of NC_079894.1, forward strand.
AAAAATAGCTTCGTTGTACAGCGGAGAAAAATAAGAGACCATTTCAAGTTACTATTTTTAGGTATGTGTTATTGTGTTTAGGTAGAATGATCATTTTTGTTTCATTCTGTGAACTACTAACAATATTTCTCTCAAATTTCAAACGAAAATATTGTTTCTGTTCGCGTTTATTTGCAGAAAATGAAAACTGGAGAAACTGGTCAAAATAACAGAAAATATGCTCTGTATTTTTTCAGACCTCCAATACTGAAAAGAAAACAAGTTCATATTCACTTTTAAGCCATACATTGATTTTCATCACAGTTTTCATGCGTCTTGTCATGCTGACAGTTTTTCACATTGCTGTTGGATGACTTCATGTAACTCCTGAGGTTTGATTTTGTTGCTGCAATTCAACAAACACTGGGCAGGAATGACCACAATACATCTATAAAAATTTTAAATGGTCTCTTAATTTTTTCCGTGGCTGTATATTTATTATTGGGGTGAAATCTGACCTGAAGGTGTTTGTGTGAGATTCACTTAACTCATCATAAGTGAAAGAGACGCACCTGCTCTGGCATAGATCCCTGCTCTATTCCAGTCCTTAGCAACCTGTAGCAGTTCCCAAACAAATCCCATCTGGTCAAGTCATGAGCACTGATAGAAACAAGAGACAAATTGATTGAGTTCATTGATGACAAGCAGTCAGATGTAATGAAGAAACAAACAGCATACTTGTGAAAGGCAGTGAGTCTCTTCACAGTTGAGAGAACATTGTAGATGTCATCGTCATCTGCTTCTTCGCCCTGCAAACAAGCAGCCAATCAGAAAGAGCTTTGATCAGTATACTTGACTCATTGACCAACTCTACTAATGATAAAAAATTTGTATAAAAATCTTTGTTCTGATAAACACAGAGAAAGATATTTGGAAGAATGCTTGTAACCAAACAGTTTTTGGCCACCGTTGACTACTATAGTAGGAAAAATTACTTTATAAATGTCTTTGTTCTGTTGAACACAAAAGAAGATATTTTAAACAATGTTGGAAAGCAAACCGTTCTGGGGCACTTTTGTGACTACCATTGTCATTTTTCCTGAAACGTTGAAAAACAGAACATCTTGTAATCCCGGTCGACCCAAAGAGTCATCACAACCTCTCCTTTCAACTGGGCTCATCAACCATCGCACCTCCAGAACGGCCAGAAACCTGGGTGTGATAATCGATGATCAGCTAAACTTCACGTATCATGTTGCCAGCACCACCCGGGTCCTGTAGATTCATCCTCTACAACATTAGGAAAATTAGACCTTTCCTGTCCAAGCATGCTACTATGCAAGTCCTAGTCCAGGCTCTTGTCCTGTCCAGACTGGACTATTGCAATGCGCTACTGGCTGGACTCCCAGCTTCCACAACCAAACCTCTACAGATGATCCAGAATGCAGCGGCAAGAGTGGTCTTCAATGAACCGAAGAGAGCACACGTCACTCCTCTCTTCATTAGGGTTCATTGGCTCCCTATTGTCGCTCACATCAAATTGGCCTACAAGACCACCACTGGTTCGGCATCCCCATATCTTCACTCGCTAATACAGACTTATGTACCCGCCAGATCCCATTCAGACATTTTAAGTGTCTCAAGTAATTTTTGGGGCCACAGAATGTTACACCAAGACAAGAAATGATCCAGAAAACACATCCACAGTATTGAATCCCAGTCTCTCTAATAATGTGTTGGTTGTGTATGATCACCATTTGGAGTTACACATCAACAACCACTCTCACAATCAGTCTGTCCTCACCGCCTGCAGCAGCTCTTCCACAGAGTGGTTGAATCGGTCGGCCAGTTCATCAATGAGCTGACTCCGGGCGATGTCCACGCGGTTCATGATGGTGTACTCCTCACTGCACAGGATGCTGTAGGTCTTGCTGCAGGCCTCCAGAACCTCTGTGTCTATATGCTTCTCCACTACAATCTTGATCTGCTTGAGCAACCCATCCAAGTGCTAAAAAAATTCAGCATTACATCAGGCGAATGCATAAAAAATACACAACAGGGGGTGAGTTTGTGAAGGTCCGGTTTACCTTCTCCATTCTCCCAGCACTGTACACATCAAGGTCAAAGAACTGAGGTATCTGCAGTAGGTTTGCAACTTTTTCTGCGTCTGTCTGGTACTGTGGGTGGAAGACATATTCATCAACACAAACAAGTATTTTCTGATACATGTGAGAAATAATTCTGAAATATGGCATTGAAATTTATGTTACTGTCCTACTTTTGAGAGTAACATGGGAAGTGCCATGATGAAGTGCTCGGTTAGTTTGTTTTTGTCATCAATCTGGGTTTTTCTTTCCTTTGCAGTCAAGACCTAAAACAACAGTGAAAGAAACTTGAAATGTATAGACTTTAATTATACTCTATTGTTCAGAATATATACATACACAGCAGACAAAATGACAGTTCTCACCCTTTTTCCAGTCCCTCTCCCCACAGGTGGGTGTGCTTCCGCGGCCTGACGGATAGTACACACAGTGAGCTCGATCAGAGCGTTCTCCTGTCTGTCCGACAACACTGAAGACAGAGAAAGGAGAAAAATCATCTACAAAAGATGATACTGTGTCTGTGAGGGATTACTATAAAACAAGGTTCTACAAATAAGAAAGCAAGCTATAAAAGCTGCAGGTTCATCTCCACAACTTTATACAAACATTTTTTCTTGCAAATTTCGGTAAAAAGTAGTCCAAACACCATTATCGCGATTTTGCGAGATTTCCTGTGTTCACGTTCTGGGGCCGGTTGCATAAACTGCTTAGACTAGTTTTATAAGTTAGCCATTTATTTTTTTCTTCAAGACGCATAACTTCTTTAAATCAGTTATATAAAAAGGTAGATTGGGCTAATTGAAATATGAAAAGTAAGACTGATTAGTCCTAACTAACTGCTAGTCAGTGAGACTAGTTGTTAAGACGTCGTCTTAACTTAGCGGATACGTTTTTGCAACTGGGACCAGGACTCTGGTTGTTTGTGAATGGAATCTGTTAGAATGTGGTGTACCGTTTTGATCACATAATGGCACTCCACACACTATAAGAACAAAACTGTTAAATCTATGATTTTTTATCGCCAGATTTGTGGGGGGGGGGTTTTTTGAAGAAAAATCTTTTAGTGTGGCCCAGCTTTAATACTGTCTCAGGTTGGCTGTACCCTCTTCTCCCTGCACTGGTTCCTCCAGCAGCAGCTCTGTCATACACTCCCAGTCTTTCAGCAGCTCCTGTGAGCTCTCCCACAAACTGTCCACCAGATAAGCAGCATGCTCGTGCAGCTGAAAACACAAACACACACAACCAGAGCTATTCAATCTTAGCCCAGACCCTCCTTTTACACAGTTCAGATAAGTTTAAAGGGGTCATATGAGACGGCTAAAACGAATATTATCCTTTGTTTTAGATGTAATGCAATCTGTATACACCATTTAAGGTTCAAAAATGCTGTATTTTCCACATACCGTGCATGTTTGTATCTCCTCTTTGCCCCGCCTTTCTGAAATGCGCGGATTTTTAACAAAGCTCATTGCTCTGAAAAGCGAGGTGTGCTATGATTGGCCAGTTAACCAGTGCGTAGTGACTGGTCGAATAATGCAAGCGTGTGACGGAAATGTAACGCCTCTTACCATATTTGGAACATCAGGTTCCAAAGCAATTGTACTGACAGGTTACTTGCGTACAGATTTGGGCGGTCTTAGTCAACTCATACCACGAACTGATGAAGATTTGTGGGGGTGTGGTTACACGAGGCGTTTCATGCAGGTCTGGGCATTCACTTTTAGATAGAATGCATATTTTGTTCCGACACTTTAATTTTTGTAATTTTACGTGTCTAATACATGCATGGGCAACTTATAACACACCAAAGACACAGAAAAACACGTGTATGACCCCTTTAATATGTCGCGCCATATGACCCCTTTAATATGTATTGGAGCTAAACCTGTAAACCCTGTCAACAACCCAGACAATAGTTTCATCTCAGTACACAGATACAGTTCATCTTGGTGCTTTAACCAAATACTGTATATGTGACCCTGGATGACAAAACCAGTCTTAAGTAGCACGGGAACATTTTTAGTAAAAGACAAAAATACATTGTGTGGGTCAAAATTATCGATTTTTCTTTTATGCCAAAAATCATTAGGATATTAAGTAAAGATCATGTTCCATGAAGATATTTTGTAAATTTCCTAGCTTAAATATATAAAAACTTTATTTTTGTGAGTGGATGGTCTGCCACAGTGCCCCTGATTAACAACTTCAAAGGCAATTTTCTCAATATTTTGATTTTTTTGCGCTCTCAGATTCCTGAGTTTTAAACGGTTGTATCTCAGCCAGATATTGTCCTATTTTAACAACTCATATATCTATAGAAAGTTTATTTAGTCAGCTTTCAGATTATGTAAAAATCTAAATTTCGAAAAATTTACCCATAAGACTTTTAGGTTTTGTTGTCCAGGGTCACATATGTGAAATCAGGCTTACCTCACTCTCCAGAAAGAAGAGGACCAGCATGCGGATGAGGTTTCCGTTGGGGCTGCTCCTGCCCCTGCGTTTGGCCAGAGCCTCCTCCGCTTGAGGGTCATGTCTGCTGAACAACCTACACATGACACGAGCCAGAGAGTAAACATAGTCGATCAAAGACATCTCTTTGTACATCGGAGCCTTTTGTCCAATCTTTAGGCCAAGGAAAACTTCAGCTGTCTGCCGCACAGCGCGGATAACAAACCTTCCGAAACCTCAAATGTCCAAATTCACAGTTTTTCAAGAAATGGCAAGAACAACAGTCCTTTTTAATTGATTAAAGACTGTATTGTCAAAGTTGACAAGCATTTTGAAATACTTTTTATTAGTTAGATATTTGCAAAACCCAGTGACAAACAAAAAGGGTGACTAATAATAATGATTTATGCCAAAAACAAAAAATCACAAAATATAGAGATACACGGTTTTAGAATGACAGCAGCAATATTCAGCTGTCTATAAATCATTGTTTAATCATATATAAATCATAACTTATTTGGTGATTACAGTAATATAAAAAGGCAACACGGTGACAATACTGTATGTCATAATAAAAGTCCTAACAATTATCGTAAGATGAAAAATTGATACTGGTACATATCTACATAAAATAGTGTAGTATGCGAGGTGGGTAAAAAAAAATTCAGACGACTGTAGAGAAAAAACACATTAAGTAAAAAAAATGGTATATTAAGAAAGGAAATGGACTCACTTTCGATGTAGAAACTCCCCAGCAGCCACAGCCACAGGCCTGTGAGCAGAATACACCAGATGATAGACATTCTCACAGTCTTCATTAGACAGAGCGTCCTCACTACCCCTGAAAAAATAAAGACCATCCGATGAAGAGACGATTTCAGACAGCAGACACTGGAGTTTACATCTGACTCATCACTTACTGTAGGATCAACGTCACCAGTCTGATGGCCTCTACTGCAACATCATACTCTTTATCCAGGGTCATGGACACGATCCGATCCTATGAGGAGATTTTACTGGCATCAAAATGGAGAAGACATTCAGAAAATGTGTAATATTGCACCTAAAACATCCTCTTACCTTGAAGCGGTTTGTGAAGAGCTCAAGTTTAGGATAAAGTTCCCGGTTGGTGTAGAGGTTTTGTAAGGCTTTCAAACACTTCAACCGCACCTCGCCTTGCTGAAGATGAAAGACGCTGATGTTACTCAATTAAAAATGAAATGCTAGAGAAGCACACAAAGCTGTTTCTCTGTGTAATGAAAGACAGCATACCCGGTCATGTAAGGTCCATCCCACGTATTTCAAGTAGCTGTCATTCAGAAAGGCGTCGCTATACATTTTCATCCACACACCAATTTCCTCTATACAAATAGCTCTGATCTCAGCTATTGCGTCCCTGTCAATCACACAAGAAACATTACTAAACGTTCAACCGTGCTGTAGCACGCTATCATTGTGAGGATCCACAGGTTTAGTCACCTATAGCGATGAACAAAGATTCCCTTGAAGATTGAATTCATCATGTTTTCGATTTCGTCTTGGTTTTCTTGAAGCTGGTGAGAAAGTAGGATCATGTAAATATATGCTCTGCAACATAATGACTGCACATTGAGTTATATCAAAGTCCCTTTATGGAAGTCAGCCACTTTTAAAACAGCTCCAAGCAGATATTTCAGTTATCCTATCTTCTTGTTTTTGAAATTCGGCTGAGTGGATTTAAACTGGTGAAATGCGTTATACTGAGATGAAGTTTGGGCCTGATTATATTAGTCACTGTGAAATGGAAATTGACAAATCAACAAATTCTTAAAGGAATATTGTAGTGTTTTTTACTTATTTTTAATAACTTTATTATTAAAACAGTTATAATAACTTATTTGTGCATTTCATTATTATTTTTTTATTCATGTGCCCACATAATCTTCAACTAAAACGTTAACCTCCTGCCTCCTTCGAAACCACCTCTATTCACTTCCTGTCACAAGATTACAGGGATTAGCAATTAGCAAAGGACAATGATCCAATCAGTTCTCAACAGACAATATTAAGTGCCACACAACATTTTTTTCCCATTTCAGAAGCCATTTTACTCAGATATACGTCACGATATGGAAAATAAGACAATTTCTACTTTCGTTTCATGTCGACTTTAAACAAACTATGAATGAGCCTATAAATGATTTGGGTGTAGAAACTAGCTGTATATAGAGTAAGACAGCAGTATTTAAGACACAATACCTCTTTCCTCTTCTGGAGAAGAAGTTCAAGCTTCTCATTTGCCCTCTTTCCCGCCATTTTGTTGCGTTCTGCTTCATACTGTCTCTGTGTGTTGTCCTGGTGAATGCTCAGGTTCAGAGCCACGTTCACCAGAGCTGTCATGAGCTTCATGGCTGAAGGCACAAAAACAAGACAAATTCTCATTACATTCTTTGTGTAAATCCCTTAAACTCTAAATACTGTGGCACAATCAAAACATGACTCAAAACACACAATCTGTTGAGGCGTTTACCTGCCAGAGTGCTGGTGTGTCTGAAGGCCCGGACCTGTGAGTCAGACAGACCCGTGAGCAGAGAGATGACCGTGTCCATCATGTACTCGTCGTAGATGATGCTGTACTGACACTGTCGGATCAGAACGCCAATGAACTCACAGAAGTTGTAGCGAAACTTCTTCCACAATGGACCGGATATGGTCAAGGGGTAATCGCCACTGTCCTACATTGACACACAAAGAATGACCTACTCACACAACAATTCAATCATCTGTGACGTTTTGTAAATACAACAGAAAACTTACCTCATCGAACTCTTCTGTCATTTTGCGGATGATCTCAGCGTTCTGCATGTTGCGAAACATTTCGATTCTAACAGTGCCTGGATATCAATCATAGAGTCACTTATGGTTATTATTATTATGAACATGGCAACCAGGTTCAATCAATGGCAAGTTCAATGGCAAGTTCATTCAGACCATATTTAGTAATAAATAAATAACTAATGATCATCTATGGCCAACATAAAATTTACCAGCTTTCATTATGACTACTGGGTGAACACTACTGCATATTATTAATATTAATGAGAAAAGTTGATATCTATGATATCTATGTCTATGAAGGGCCTCCAGATCATTTTCACCCCCCTGTAAAAATAAGTTGCATTAAAACGCGAGTTGTCTTTACCTTTACAGCCAGAGCACTGGATGAAGAAGTTGATGAGGTCCAAAAGTGCTAAATCTCTGTCCTGCTTATACGATTCAATCCAGTCATCAACCACTGACTGAAAAAATCATGGATAGATGTGTCACCAGTTCAATTCATACACACATATTTGACTCCAAAATAGTCTTTCAGAAAGCTGTGAACTAATATTGAACACCTAAAGACTGGGTGTTTTGACATTAAATTGTAAAATGACAATAATGATTCAATTAAATGTATACATTTCCGTGAAAATATGAAATATGACACATTTATCAATTATACGATGGAGTTTGTTCCCATACCTGCATTGCACTCTTGCCCTGTTTGACCACTTCAAAAAGAGTGACAGGATCTCCCTCGCCATTGTGCTGTGCCATCCCATTGGCCTTCCGTCCACGCGGGGCCCCCACCAGCCCTTTTTCCGATGGTGACTTCCGGGGCTTTTTGTTGGGTGCCTGGAGCGAGGAGGAGAATGGAAATGCAATGGTGAACCACAAACAACACATCGATGGAGGTGGTTGATCATGTTAATAGATTCTAGAGGCGTACAGGAGGTCTGCCAGGCCTTCCTCTCTTCTTCTTGGCCTTTCCATCACCAGAGTCATCCAGCTCGCTCATACTCATGCTGAGACTCACCGTATCCTGACCCGTCTCACCGGAGTCCCTGTAAGAAACAACAGAGCATGAGGTCTTCATGAAAACTCTAACAAAGATTCACATGAAAGCATTTGTGTTAGTAAGATCTGATGAATGCACATGACACAAAAAACTTGTTTTGTAAGCGTACATATTAATTAAAAATATATTATAAACTTATCATACAAACCGATGCCGACATACTATCACAGGATGAATGAAAGAGCAGAGACTCACTGTAGGACTGGCAGCTCTGACGTGATCATGGTTATGGACAGACAGGTTGTGTGTCACAGGTCTGATGTGTAGTGCTGTGAGCTCTGCTGGTTGAGGCTTTTCAGTGTGCTTTAAGTGCTGATCACAGTACAGTTTTAACACTGTAATTCTGAGTCTACAGAAGAGAGAGCGGGAAGAGAGGTGGGAACAAAAGGGGTATAAATCATTGTTCTGACATAGGGTTTCACAATGAATTGTTTTTACAAAGTTACAAAATATATTCTTATAAAATAATGGATGGCGACTTTTACATATTGCACAATTTTCTTGTTTTAAAAGTATCAGCGTTAATCAACACATTTTAGTTGATGCCAAGCCATTTTTTAGGGTCTGTAACCTGAACCAGTGAAATGGAGAGGGAGTTTTAAAAAGATTAAATAGTGACACCAACTGGTTATTTTATGAACTGCAGCAGCACATCATTAACAGAGATGTCAATCTACACAACCGCAAACAAGCTTTCCACAGCATCCAGGTGCACACACATGAATTCAATTCATCATAATACAACATTTAAAAAATACATTCGCTTTATATCAATAAACCTTTTCGAATAAATGTGTGTATTTCCTTGGCACGTTTTCTTATTCGTGTAATTTTCTTTTAGTGGGTTTAAATATTAAATGTGATTGGAAAATTGGGATTCTGTTCTAAAACTGATACGTTTTCATCATTTGATTTACTTCAAGGCTTGCTAAAAGTGAATGTCAAATTAATTTGTTCCAGACTGAATAGAAGCGAATTGTTAACTTGATTATTTGTTATTATTTGTACACAAATAGGGAACTGTTTAATAGTTCACAACAAAATAATGGCAAAATAATGAGTGGATAAAAGTAAAACAACCCACTTAATGTGGATGTACATTATTGTTCTGACGAAAGTTAACTATGACCACTAGGGGCAGTATGAACTATAAAGTACTTGACCTTTCATCATTCTTTGATTTGATACCAAAATATGTTTTGTGGCATTTTCTAAGTCCAGAAAAATAAAAATGAATGTTCTTCGGAGTCTAACAGGCAGTACTATTCATAAACACACTTTGTGAGTCAGTTTTGACTGTTTTACAGAAAGTTGAACTCTAGAGAATGTAAAGCACTTCTTGGACAACAGTAGGGGGCAGGCTAAGAAAGTTTTCATTAAAATGTTCCCTCTTCACTAATACTTAAAAGCATTGAATCACATACACTTTCACGTTCGTATCTGTTGGTCTCATGCAGACAGACTCAATAATAGATATATAGCCTGCATTAAAAAATGTCCCATTGATGATTTCCATTAAGAAGTGCAGACTTGAGTGTCTTAGGAAAAGTAATTACATAAATCCAAAACCCATACATAATGCATCAATAGCATTGCCAATCACTCAGTGTAAACTAGCACTATATACAAAAAGTATAGTTCAGTAATAGGCAATACAGTGAGATTTCACTAAATCATGTAAAGTTGGTAAAACGTCAGTGTTTAACAGGTTTTCAGCAGTGTACAGGTGAGGTGAAGATTATCCTCTTTAGTTTAGAGGACAGATGGCTGCCACTAGATGGCTGTACACTGCAGGTGTCTTAAAACATTCAGTCTTGCAGGTGTTAAGAGCTGCACCGCAGTGAAATTCATCATCACGGCGTTGCGTTACCCAGACAAAAACACACTTTAACCAGTGTAACCTCTGAAAGCTATTTCTTGTACTATATGTGTTTTATTTATCAGGTCTGAGGAAGTAAGCCCAGGTTTAGGGGGTAATCTGAGTGAAAGGAAGCTGTCTGGATTTGGATGACCCTCTAACCCCCCTCGTGAATGTGGCAATGCTCCAAATATGACCTCCCCCACATCACACCAGCCCTCTAAAGGCTCATAACACAACGACCGACCACACACCACCTTCCTACACTGCACTGCAGGACACAGGACACAAATACAACACACCCAGGTTACAAATTAACCAGGTCATGGGGTCAAGGTGCTTCTTGAAGTTGCCAAAGTGGCAAAGTTTTTCTTATCACGATAGACAGCTGCAAAAAAATGTAGAGACCATCAGAGATTTTCATTTAATCAGCATTTCTAGATGTATTGTGGCCAGTCCAGTGTCTGTTGAATTTTAACAAAATCAAACCTCACCAGTGGCAAAGTCATCCAACAGCAATGTGAACGACTGACAGCATGACAAGACACATTAAATAACTTTTTGAACTTTTCCTAAACACATGTACAAATATTATTGTTGCATTGCTTAAAAGTGAATGTGAACTTGCTTTCTTTGCGGTATTTGAGGTCTGAAAAAAAACAGAGCATCTTTTCTGTTATTTTGACCTGTTTCTCCAGTTTTGCAAATAAATGCAAATAGAATGCAGTGTTTCCCATATGATTTTGACAGACTTGTGGCGCGGGTGACGTCACGAACTAATTAGCATATTGGTGACTTCATCACATCGTGTTAGTGTTAGCACTTTTTTTGACGTCACAAACTAATTAGCATATGCGTGACGTCATCACGTCGTTAGTGTTAGCACCTTTTTTGACAAGAAAAAGTTGACAAAAGCGCTTTTTTAGTAAAACAAAAAAAAAACGCTGGCAGCGTTTGGTTACAAGCAGCCGAACGCCATGACTTCACGCACGAAGGCAGCCCAGAGAAACATAGGCAGCGTAACGGAAGTGTATTTTAATTATAAACAGAGAGCGTCTTTGCAATAACTAATCACAAATTTAAAAACTACAATACTAATGTCTCGATAGAAATGCAACCAGAAGTTGTTGAAAGTGAAAATTAAACTTACATTTATACAAAACCATCCTCCAACGGGCGTTTCAGGCGCCATTTTATTTTCTCGAGCATGAGCCTTCTCGACCAATCACGTTCCTCGCATGTTGTTATGGAAACAACAGGTCTCTGTCATTGGTTAGCTGTGAAAAAGGAGCTTGACGTAGGGCGTTTTTTCCGAAAAGTTTAAATTGTTTCAACCTCAAAAGACGCTTTGAGCTGGAGAAAAAGATGCCGGTGCTGGCGTTTAAGAAAGCGCTCAGGACGTTTTTTGAAAACACGGTTAAAGGATAATAATGTAAAACAGATGCTAGCAGCTTCAAAAAAGAACTTAAGTCTGAACATGGCTGTATTTTACAACGGGATGCCACCAGCAATCACTTTAACCGCTGCTAAAATTCTGATTTATAAACGCAACATCATCGGACAAAATCAAAATACAGTACATCTACATTAAAGAGCGGCTATATGCTGTTTGCCCTTTCTCGACAATGTGTTGCTGTATTACGAACGCTTCTTTGATTTTAAATTTAAGTGACAGTTAAATTTAGGCCGAGGGCTCGCGCACACACATGGAGCTCATCGGAAGAGAGTGCATGCGAACTAGTGGTGGGCGGATCGATCCTGAAGTATCGATACTTTCGATACTGAGGTTGTATCGAAAAGGATCGATCCTAACATAAAAATATCGATACTAATGTGTTTTTAGTTTTTACTACTGATTTTATTTATTTACTAATGTAGCTAATAATTGTATAATGTAGAAAAACTATTTCCCATACACCTAGTTTTGCACAGGTTGCTCCTCCATGCCCTGCTGTGTTTTGTAGTCCGCTATCACGTGACTCAGCAGCGCCAAGCGCAAGCACGCAGACGCTGCTGCAGCCGGCGAAAAGAAGAGGAGCATCGTGTGGAGTTTTTTCACCTCGGTGAATAAAAACACTGCGAACTGCGATGTATGGCAGTGGGCCTTTGGGGGTAAAAAGCCAAAGATTGAAAGTACTTTATTGTGTTAGACAGAAAGTCAATAAAGTGCTTAAATAATAGTGTGCACTTTGTTTATAAATTCACTTAAAAAAGTGTAATGAAAGGGAAACATGTTAATTTGTTCTATTATTTTGTCTAAACATAGCACTGAACAAAAACGGAAAAGCAGTTTTAAAATCTTTGTTCTTGAGTAATAATTTTGTCCACTTTGGGTTTTTTTAAAGCTAGAGAAGTAGTACTGGGATAACGAGAAATTGTTTTGTTATATATCGTTTTTCTGTTCTGTTAATCTGTTATTGTTACTATTTTCCAGTGATAATTTGGTGCAAAGTTCATGTTTGCAAATTCGATTGCAGGAATAAATAACTAAATAAATAGATTTATTTGGTTTAAATGATGTCGTGTTTTAACATCTACATGATTAATTAGCCTGCAGGCACATTAAGAGCACAAATCACAAAATATTTTAGTGGTCATGAAAATGTATTGAGATTTAGCATATTGATGATGCATTCATCTCATAAATCATGACATTTAATTTACAGGAAAGTAAATGTAAGTTCAAGTGAATGCTTTTTAAAAGTAAAAAGTATTGGCATCGGTATCGAAATCGGCAATACTGGCCCTGCATTTACTTGGTATCGGATCGATACTCAATTTTAGAGTATCGCCCACCACTAATGCGAACACGGAGATGCTTGCGGCCACGCTCCACTCACACCAAACAAGTCAGGAAGGAGAGAAGACGCCTAAGCGCTGTTTATCCACTAGTTATTCGATCACAGATACTGTCATTAGCACGGATGGATTAAAAAAAAGTGACGCTAAAATACTTGGGCGGCCATAAATATACCTGGGCGGACCGCCCAAGTAAATGCATTGTATGGGAAACGCTGAGAAACAATATTTTTGTTTGAAATTTACGAGACATTTACACATACATAAAAATAGTAAATTCAGAAAAACTGGAAATGGTCTTTTAATTTTTTCCATCTGTCCTAGGAAAGATATTACTGCACATGAATCTGCACATATTTTAATACAAATTAGGGGTGCCACGATATGTTGTAGTACAACATGCACTGCGATATAAAACTGTCAAAAAATAAACATTTGTAGAGCTATGGTTGTGTATTTTAATCTTGGCTTTCTTAATCAATTTCTTGATTTTTATTGTATGTTAAATTCAGTTAAATTTTTCAGTGATGATTGATTGTAAAATTTTATTTACATACAGAATGTTCAATATTGAATTCTATAACGTTGTGTGTACACCAAAACTGTTATTGAAAAAAGTTGTTTTTGAGGTTTTGGAAATAAATCTGTAATTTTGAATATTTTGTTTCAAATATTGGGATACTATCATATTTTCAACCTAGTATAGTTCAAATGTTGTAATTTATGTTGATTTAATGCAATGTAAGGAATATTCCATGTGCGTCCTATTATGTATGGAACAAAATAAAAGGTAACAGTTGTTCGAATATACAGATATGATTTGTGTTTGTTGCCGTAATGGGGATGTATTATAAAGGTCAAAGCCCATTTATACTGAAATTTGTAAATTGCCGTGTGTTAATTTTAGACCGGATGGCATCCATCACTGTCCACACCATAATCAAACAAGGCTTTGTTGCACTTAAAATTAACATTATCCTTTTGGCACACCACATCAGTCATTTTCAGTGTAGACAGCTTGGAACAGATTACAAGCAAAGCTGGAAACACTTCTCAATAAAGCTCACATCAAACTACTTTTCAGGCTGTGGCTTTGGCTTCAGTCGTCTCCAGGAAGGGTTGAGAGATAAATGTCTAAATAAAGTGTTCGAGAGCTTGTTCGTGTTGTTTCTGGATGTGATTCAGTGAGTCACTGCTTGTGTTTTATTGATTGGCTGCTACTGAATTCACTTGCTCAGAAAACATGAGTCAATACACGTCAGCCAGAACATGAAATATACAGTATATTTAAAAACAACATCTGAAATGAGAAGCTGTCAGTGTCTGGGTTGAAAAAAGGAAGAAAAGTCTTTAAAGCTACACCATGAGGATTTCCAGAAGGGAATAAAACACAAGCGTCAGAAATAGGGATGGGCATTTTTCAATAACTTCATATTCGAATATTTGAGCTCATAAAAACGAATACTCGAACATTGGTTTATTTCAATTAAGTTAATAATGACGTAATTTGTCATCAAGCTTATAATTATATTTCACATCAAGCTTATAATTATCATTAAATATTCATAATGCATTAATATTATATCCTGTATATCGTGTTTTTGCGTTGAAAAAATAGAAAAATACATAAAAACTGCATTTAAACCTGCGCGGAACGGTATAATACAAAAAGAAAACAGACAAAACAAAACGCAACGTATATTGACAGTTTGTGATATACAGTATGGTTATCTTGTTTATTTTGTTTTACATGCTCTTGATAAGAAAAACAAGCATATAGGTCTATTTTACTCTGGTGAAAGTCTGTTCAACAAGCCAACAGCGGAGAAAATGTGCTGCTCTTCTCTAACTCCCGGTAACAAAACCCAGATTACGTGACCGTCATTCTGCTGATCAGCACGCATATAAATATTGTTTTCTTTGTCGTTCACGGTCAGTGTCTGTCTTGTTTAGCTTTGCATTAGATTTGCATCAATAAATAAGGTAGGCCTATTTATTTCAACCAAGGTAAGGAATCACAGCGCGTTTTAAAACAAACAAAAAAATCATCCGTGCAAATTTATTTACAGGCTGTAACTTGAAGGCGACGACCCTATTTGAACTTCTAGAAGAAAAATTCTTGCTTTTATGTATGGAAAAAGGTGCCAGTCTTATGTTAAGGACAAATTCATTAACATTTGTTGCAGTGAAATGTACATTTTCATGTTTGAAGTTGTTGAAATTAGCATTACTAAATATATTTTTAACGAACGAATATTAATTTACTAAGAACAACCACTCCAAACAAGTAATGGTAATAAATGAATTATTGTTAATCATTTAATATTCGGTTGATATTTTTATACCTAATGTAAGTAATGTTAACGAATTCTGTGGCTCACCAGTTTTGAAACATTTTAATATGGTGATGTGAGCCGAGCATAAAACGTGATCCGGGCATCCAGTGTGTAAACTTAAAATATTTAAACTAGCTTGCGATCTGAGTGAACAAAGATTTAGGAACACATACAAATTATTATTTATATTTTCTGTACATTAAAAAATAATTACAGAAGAAGTGAAGAAGCGTTAAATAAGACGTGACAACTCTAAGGTCTTCTGTAACGGTAACTTAACCTTGTGGTGACGCAGTTTTATTCTTATGAAAAATAGGAATATTCTAATAGCATTTTTATTATTCGAATAGTTATTGCGGATCGAATATTCGAATATTTAAATATTCGTGCACATCCCTAGTCAGAAGGTTACTGTGTAAAAAGCAGTGGGCATGAGACGTGCTTCACTTGCTCCTTATGTTCAATCTGAGGCACACTGAAATGGTTTAACGCAGTTGAGATGGCCTCTCTCTCTCTCTTCAAAGTGCCTCAATGGCACAACAAAATTGTTCCCTATTGGCAGATTAACAGCATGACTATTTACATAATTATTTTGTCAAATATCTGCAGCGCAAATACGAGGAAAGAAAGTTGTACACATCCACTGACTGAAGAGAGCGCTGAGAGCACATGCGCGCACACATACGGCTGCCGCAAATGGATGCATTTCAGGATGCGTTTTCTTTGAAAGGCGCGCATCATTAAAGTACCCGCACCCCAAAAATTAGAAATTGGTACCGTTTTAACAAAAGGATATCGTGGTACGTTTCTAGTACCGGTGTATCGTGCAACACTAGTACAGCACATGCTACGAAAAAATCGGTCTGTGCTAAGAATAAATTTAATAGTATAGCACACAGTTTGTGACGTGCATTAGACAGAGCCGCTTGTTTGTGTGAAGTGCGTTTGTCGTTGTGCTTGTTTGTGTGTGAAGTTAACTAATGGCGCACCAATAATTATTTTCATTTTTATTTAGTTTTTGCAATTAAAACTTGTTCTCCGGCTGCATCAAGTCAATTGATCTAGAGCCCTATGATCTGCGCGATGTGGGAAAACATGGAAGGAATCACAAAAGCAGAATTCTACTACGTTATTTAAATGATATCCTCTGCTTGTTCTGAGTGTCTATTAGTGGTGTAGCGGTTCAAATTACTCACGGTTCGGTTTGTTTCGCGGTTTTATGGTCACGGTTTCGGTTTGTGCTATGTTCAGGGAAAAGGGACTACTGACAAATAAAAATAAGAACAAATAATCAAGCTACAAGTAACAGCACCAATAAAACAATAGAGCAAAGCAGAAAATGAAATAAGATACTGTATATATACCGGTAGAATTGGATTAAAGTAATCAAATAAAACATAACATTGCATATGTACAAATTAAATAAAGATGAATCATAATTGAAGTTACAGAAGCTATTGAGTCACAAGCAAGCAGTGAGTGATTTCCTTGACTTTTAACAGACAGCAGGAATATGCTGCTGTCGCTTTAAGACGAATGCAACAGATCCCGTACACTGATACTGTACACATGCATTGTTTTTCATCTGTTTCGTCTGTTCACTTAAGACACAACCTACTATGTTAAGATACTCGACAAGAGGGGCATGTTGACCTACTTCGTGTGTGAATTTGTCCGTTTAAGCGCAAGACTTCCAAGACAACTCAATATTTGCGCCATGTCTGAGACTTTCCTTAAGCGCGCTTTGGATCTTTTCACAGCACGCAAGCGAGTTTTCTTGTGCATCATCTTGCACTTAAATGTTTAAATTGGCAAGACTTGAATGAGTGTAGTTTAAACAGCAACATGTGCTTCAGGTCTCACCTGCACTCGCGCGCTCACAACGTCTACGTTATTTGATTTGTTGTAGGTATTAAATGTGTATCCATCGACAAACATACATTAGCTGAACTTTGTCAGTCTGTTTTACGCATTATAATTTTTAACGAACCATATTATAAATGTGTCGTCAGATTTAAGATGAGCCGAACCGTTCGTGGAGAACCGTGCGGTTCAATTTTTTACCGATAACCGTTACACCCCTAGTGTCTATAAGTGAATGTGTTGCACACTTTAACATGTTACAAGCGTGACACTTGTGGATTTGACTGTATCTTACTATACGAGAACATGAACACATGAACTTCAGCCACATAGTTTATTTTACGAGCATTTCACTGTTTGAGTGCTACTGTCAAACACACTGTAACTCAAGCGTCTTCGCGACAAGCCACCAAAATAAATGTTTACTAAATTTAAACCAGATGATAAAATAATTTACTTTATAAGCTGTAGTAAACACTATAGTATTTTCTATAGTAAGGTTTAAATATACTATAGTACACAAGATTTTTACTGCAGTATAATTTAGTAAATAATATAGTATACTATAGTACTTTTATGGACAAATGTATTAACCACTGTATAGTAAATCATAGAAAATACAGAACTCAGACAAATGAAAAAGGAAAATACTTTTATTAAACTAAATATTATATGGCCCTAATTTATCCATCTGTATAACGTTAATGTCCTTTTACCTGTTACCAGTCTTTTTATGTGATGACCTGCATTTGTGTATTTTAACAGACGTACACTTGTGCTACAACTGTTTGGCCTGTGCTACAAAACCTCTGTAGTACCGGTGCTATGTGCAAAAATGAACACTACTGTTAGGAAAAATAGTGCCTTTTTACCCGGGATCTGTCTTTCCTGATATAATCGCCTGTGCTTTACAGCTCCTGAGCAATTCCCTTCCTTCTCCCTGAGCCTATCAAATCTTTATAGAGATGTAAAAGTATGACAAATGTCATGAAAACAACTATAAATGCACTTATGCACTAAATTAATTTTAACATTTATTTTCACATAAATATTTTACCAAATATTTCTTCTCAGCGATTAAGTAGAAATGCCAAGAATGGCCAAAAATCTATTTCACGGAATGAGTAATTTTATTTCACAGTAACGATATATTTCACGGTAACAATCTCCCATTATAATTCTATATCTTTTACCTCATTTTTCTTATATTGATTTCCTTTATTTATTTATTTATTACAGTTCATTTAATTGCTCACCATAGTTAAAACAGGCAAGTTATGAAAATGTACTGAAGATATCAGATTAAGTTCTGATAATGAGATTTATTATTTATTTATATTTATCTTCTAACTATATCATATGTATACAGAAGGAAGAAAGACAACAAGTATAACAATGAAGTATGAATATATGCACAAACAATGAGAGTAGAGTATATGACTGGTAACTGGTGTTCATGGGGTCTGTACTGTAGGTCTTTATCGCTCTTCACTCTCTATTAGATGCGCATTTTTAGTGTGTTGCGTCTTTAGGTTTGTTTATTGTGGCACTTGTCTTTGCACTGCGAGTCTCTGGTGATTCCACACGCGTCTCCCAAAACGGGGGAAAGCGGCGCGTCATGTCAAAATGCTCACGCGGTTTCACCTCGGCTCGCCTGAAGTTAAACTATATTAAAACTATTAACAGCTTCACAAAGCAATCTGACTTCTGAGCTTTTTTATATGCTCGCACAGATCCCTGCACGTGAACTGCGGGTGAGAGAGAAAGCGCCGGACTAGACATGTGCCCGATTAACCGCGGTTACCACCAAATCCTGCTGAAACCGAGCTGGCTGCGATAATGCAAGGTATCGTTTATTTTATTGATGTGTAGCTTGTCCGTGAAGCACGGCTCTGGGATCAGTAGAAATGCTGCTCGATCTAAAAGCAGTGTGAGTTTGAGTCGCTTATAATGTGCATTTGAAAAAGCAACACCCGTCAAACATGATCATTATAAATATACTTTATTATCATGACAATACCTGAGGAGGCTTGAGGATTGGTGATAAAAACATGTCCTTAGGCATTTCCTACTACTACGTGTGTTATGATCTTCTTCTGCAGTGCGTATTTGGAGTTTCTGCACGAGAGCGGCCTCTGGCTTTCGGATGCAGCAGCATTTTACCGTACTTCACTCACAAGTTGTGCATACATCACGTGACATATATTTTCGGTTAACCGGGCATATGTCTACGCCGGACTGGAGCGGATCACAAAACTATAGACTGAAAGAAGGTCAAAAGAATATTTGATACGTTAATTTGTTATGGGTGGATTAATTCACTTGATTTTTCAGAATAACGTCCAATTTGCAGAGCGCCGAGTTAACCACGCCTACTTATTTACATTCCGCGGAATACACGGAATAGAAAAATCTCTTACGGTTGACATTTTATTCCGCGATAACGGAATATTCCGTCATACCGCCCAGCCCTAATCTCTACTATTATTATGTTTTTTTATCTATCATACATGTGTCATACGTGACATTTCACTAAAACTGTACTCATCCCCATATTATCGTATTACTGTAAATATTCCACTATACTAGACCCATTTTTGTAATAAACATAGATTTATTAACAGATGCATTAAAGATACCAGAAGACACAGTTGTAATAACATTTATTTTTTAGTAAACAGATGCTCATGTCAACTACATTAGTATATATATAACTACGTATTATCTTGTGGTTTCTAATAAACATGCTAGAAAACCTAATAATTGATGTAGTTTTATTTACTTACCAAACCAATTTTTGTCAACTTACTCAAAGCTATTTTTGACCTTTATACACACGTGAATGAATGTGCTATAGGGTACGCTGTAATAGGTTTTTAATCGCACAAGTTCTAATTCAATTACACTGGTGGTTTGATGGCATAGCAGAAATTGCGCGACATTCTCACAGGGACACAAATAAATGATGTTAATATTTGTGAGTGTGTTTCTGTTTGCTCTTCAGTCACTGGCTGCCATCCCAGGATGACTGCCAAGCCGAGCTGAGACAATATTATTGACCATCGGCTACATTTGAATCCATAATGGCCCATAACCAAATGCACAGACCCACAACAAGCCAATTAGTCTCCAAAGATGCATTCAGCGGTGTAAAACACAGCGAGTTTTGAGAGTCTGTAACAGACCTGGACTCCGATAAAGCAAGGCTGCTCGAGGAAATAGATCTATGAGAAACAGTGCATACTTTTACTGCAAACTACAGCACTAAATTTTCCTTGTTCACATTGTCATCTCATTCAGACATGTTCAAGGCAATGATTTGAAAAATACTGGTACAAAAACAGCTGAATGAAGTGCTTTCATGGCAAACATTATAAAATCAAATCTATTACACATTATTTTGACTTCAAATACTACTGTAATATCCATTAAATTACAAAAACAAATTGCTCATTTTTAGGTGAACTATTATTCTTAGGGGCGGAAACAAATCACGTCCCTGTTTTATTAACAGAAAGCTTCCAACTGTGAAAAGTCAGGCAGCATTTAATATGACACAAATGAGAAATTTATTAGTCAGTCAGTTCAAACTGGAACTTAAAGTCTGTTCTCATTGTACGCATCAAGACAAAATCACTTTAACAGATGTAACTTAAACACACTGTAAAACTAATGAGATTGTTTACAATAACAAATATTGTAGAGTACAGTCTGATGAACGCAGCCTTACAAGACAATAATAATTCTGACTCCAAAGCAAACCACTACAGCAGAGGTCACGTTAACCGAAAATTCTCCATCATTGACATATTTTTTTAACCAGTGATTGAAAAATCTGAAGGCCGTCCGTCAATTTGACGGATTCCAATAAAGGCAATTTGTAACTCCCCGTTTTGTCATTTCCCTTCATTAGAGCGTGATCGTGGGCTACTACCCCTGCCCTGAACACGATCGCGAAGGTACGTGTGTTTCCCAGTCATTAGCTTACTTACAATGCCTGGTCCGTTTTGGAAAACACGCGCACGGTCAGCAGAAACTCGCGGTGCATATGCATCTGTCACAGAGCCCCTCGTCCTGTGCATACACACAAGGGCGCGCAGTGGTGCGGTGTTTACAGAGTTTTTACCTTCAGTGTGTTGTGGAGGGGTTATGTTGTGGAGGAACTACAGAGGGTATGGGATGACGGAAAGTTGTAAAAAAAAAAACCTCGCATTAGAAGTACTGTGACTGTCTGTGAGTTGATAACATACTTTCTTTAATATTAGGTGAACTGTCCCTTTAAATTTTGAGCATAGACCAGACAAGAGCTGCCTCCGTAGGTCACATTTGTCTACCGCATCAACCCGTTCTCACTCCCGACTCGTCACATATTTACGCTCGGTCAGCGCCCCTCGGCGTCACTTTTGAACGCGCAGGGTACACCTTTGGCGTCTTTTTTCGACGAACAGGGAACTATGTTGCTGTTTGCTAAATGCTCCAGACCGAGATGCGTGCAATTCTTAGCATTTCATAATTATTTATGGTTTAAATATTTTGTAGCACCTAACCGCACCCTCACCCTAAACCTAACCCTAACCACTTCTCAGCCATTTAAAACACAACACGCGAATAAAAGTACAGTCACAGGTATTTATTGCACAAACTGACCAAAAGCATTACAAAATATAACAAACAACTCGTTTCGAAGACTTGTTTGCACCAAAGCCGTACTTTACATGAAGATGCCGTGCTTGTCCGTGAATACATGAAGTGAAGTCGCTCCCATTCGCATAAACGCAATTATCCTCGCCATTAAACTTAAATTAAAACCCAAAACATCATCATTGCAAATTATATCTAATATACATTTTCTTAAATTACATATTTCCATTTAAAACAGCGTTTTGTAGTTTGCAACAGTAGCTACCGTCGCTCAACATTTCTATTATTTAAAAAATGTAAAACATTGAATGTTTAGCCACTAACGTCGTGCGTTGCACTCAAACCTTAACGCCTTCTTACATTTGATTGGCCAATGGCCACCTTATTTTGACATTGAGGTCCACTGCTAGACCGCCGAGGAAAAAAGTTTGCAGCACCAAAATACAGATAGGCATTTATTTCACAAATTTTACTACACACCACAGAAAAAAATGGCGGTGCGACCCTGCGTGAGAAAATGGATGTGTGGCGTGAGAGCTTGAGAAAACAGTCAATTGTGTGAGTCTCACGGCGAATGCGGGAGAGTTGGCAGCCCTGTTGGCTTTATTGGGCATGCAGTTGTATTAAAATACAGCAAGTTCCGAGAGTAAATGCAAGTACAGCGTGATGACGTCACGAACATGCTAATTACCACTTAACGCCACCTTGCACCGTAGTGAATAGTAATAATAGATTATGACACAAAGTCACATGAGAGAGCATAGATGTATAATTGGTGCAGAAGACACATAAGGTGTGAACCAAAACAGACCGGATCATTAAAGGTTCCACAGAAGGTTTCACTTGTCATTTTGACAGGCTGAGAGCCACTGAAGGCGAGATGAACAATGAACATGAATGAAAAATGTGGAGATTTTTTTAAGGCTGTCACACGATTAATCGTGTTTAATCGCATCCAGAATAAAAGTTACTTGTATTTATATTTAGGAAATATTTAGATGTATTTATTTATATTTACCAATAATTGAATTTGTATATAAACGTTTATAAAAAATATTTTATATTTTTCTTAAATATACTGTATGCATGTATGTGTATGTGATTATATACTAAATTAATATGAACAGTACACAGATGTAAACACAAACTTTGATTCTGGATGCGATTAATCGCGATTAATCGTTTGACAGCCCTAATTTATTTATAGAGTAAATCATGGACCATTTCAGATGTATTCACTTAGTAACAAAATAAACTTTTTTCATCTCAGCCATCATTTATAATTTTTCTGTGAAACAAAAACAAAAAAAACTAAGCAATTTAATTTATATATTGTGCTGCAGGGCTGATGCTAACACAGTATAAGCATCAAGCAGAATGGTCTGATGATATGACGTTATTCACACATGGGGCCGTGTCCAAGTTGAGATGCCTTTATTAAGACCTGTATATTAAGATTTAAGATTCATTCACTATTCAAGAATACTGTGTCATATTCACAGTTATAGAAACAGATTACACAAAGCAAAAGAAAAGGAGGCGCTGACGTAGGACATTATATTTTTCATATTGCAAAGCAAATTTACACTTTTATAATATATATTTATTATATGTATAGATAAAAAATGTATATATATTTATATTTGCAGAAAAACATTGCAACTTGCCATTGGATGATGGTGGGCAAAACATATCACAATGAAGCCAAACTGAATACAATGCACAGTTATTAATATTTATATTTATTATCATGAGTATCTTGTGGTATTCATAAACCAAACAAGATAGATAAACACTTTTAAATGGTAACGTTTTTAAATCACTGGATTACACACAGTGATAAACAATTTTTTTCTAACTATATTGTGAAATATACTATTACTGTGATGAAACGATTATCATGTTACATTTTGTTCGCACCACCCATTCCCACTGTGATGAGGTAGAAAGTACATTACATTTAGTCAGTCAGCAGATGCTTTTATCCAAAGCGACTTACAGAGAGTTCAGGTAGCAATAAACGATATGTCATACAGTACAAAGTACAAGTAACATATTGACAAACACACACATAAAGATGAAAATAATCTTATCTGATCATATGCAAACACACACTAC
Source organism: Triplophysa rosa (assembly GCF_024868665.1). NCBI lineage: Eukaryota > Metazoa > Chordata > Actinopteri > Cypriniformes > Nemacheilidae > Triplophysa > Triplophysa rosa. Next base: position 9,356,580 of record NC_079894.1, read on the forward strand.
AAAGCTCGTGTAAAATTATATGTTCCAGGTATTTAAATAAGGAAAGCAAATCTCAAGTGCTTGTAGAGATTATACAGCTGAAGAGAGAAATGAAATTGGTAGAGCAGATCCAAAAGGACATCCTGTAGATAAACAGTACTGCACGCTGACTGATCTCTCCTGTGTGTGCTCTCTTCATTCAGCCAATCAAATCAAACCTGCAGCTTATGACCTACAAGGGTTGCCATGGTAACGCCTGCCTTCTGGAATACATGTCATGCATGTTAAGTGCTTTACAGTAAAATCACCGCGCGCATGCGTGCGCCACGTTCCCATCTCTGGAAACAACTACTATATCTCACACACACACGTGCACATACACACACAATGAGCTATTAATCCAACAGCCACAAATGGCTATGGCGCGTGTGTGAGAGAAAGTGTCCGGGCTTTCACAAAGTAATATTGGCCTGCATATTCAATACTGAATGAATTATTTTAAGATTACACGAGGAGCCCAGGGTTAAACTAAATTACCTTCAGTTACACTCGACATCAATGAAATTATATGCAGCCTGAAAGAGAAGCAAATTCAATTGCTAAAGGTAAACTGTTCAGTATTACTACACACTTAGAGAAGGTGATCGATCAAGGATGTGTGTTCCTTTAAAGCAACACTAGGGAGTTTTTCGAACTTAAAACAATCTCTCTAAAATTATTTTAGTGGTAGGACAACTCTTCACTGGACAAATTTTACTGCCTTTGCTATTACCTATGCAGCCCTCTATCGACTGAAATCATACTTGTAACTTTGTTTTTTTGTTTTAAAACACGCTGTAATTCCTTAGTTAGGCTACCTTAGTTGATTTTGTTTATTGATGCAAATGCAGACAGACAATGACCATGAAACGACAAAGAAAACAATATTTATATGCGGTGGTGATCAGCAGGATTAGTAATTCTTCCTCAGCTGATGGTCACGTAATAAACAGGACAATATTTAATGATATTTATAAGCTTGATGTGAAATTGTGACTAAATAAAAATGTAACAAATTACGTATTTATTAACTTAATTTAAATAAACTAATATTCAAATATTCGTTTTTATGAGCTCAAATATTCAAATATGAAATATAAATGCCCATCCCTATTTATAAACATTAACGTCATGCCACTGCATTTTAAAGGTACAGTAGGGCTGTGCAATTAATCAAAAATTAATTGTAATCGTCAATTTTGGCCTTCAACAATTACAAAAACAAAATTAAAGCTGTGAGCAGCAATGATCGGGCCCTCGTGGAAAGTGCCACCACAACCCAGTGCAAGCACCAGCCGTTGGCCTCAGGAAGAGCGAACGGTGGACAATGCGCATATAGGAAGTTATATTATAGAAAGACTTTAATTTATTTACATGTACCAGATTTCCTGCTGCAAGTTCGTGGTGCAGTACCATAGGTTAATATTGACATATCTAACACATCTTTCGGGGCATGACTCTTATCAAACATGTTAAGTTTGGAGCAGACTGGACAACCGGTCTCATTCACTAAGCGTGCGTACGTACAAATTTGTGCGTGAAACCGGCACATGAACATTCAAGGTCAATGTCTAGGCTATTTAGCATCACAAAAAAACTTCACTTGAGACTAACCAAATATGATGTTAATTGTCACGGTCCCACCGTCTTGTTTATGAAATTCTAGTCGTGTGGTGGGGTCGGGACAGAGTTCTTGGGTTTTATGTGGGAAGACCATGAGATGTTTATGCCTCTCATGTGTTTTTCCAGTGTCTCGTCTCTGTTCCCGCCATCTCGTTTCCTCGTTATCCTTCCCCGAGTGTTTAATGTCCCACACCTGCCCCATGTAATTATCCCTCGTTTGTCTTGCCTTTAAATACCCTCGTGTTTCTTTGTCTTGTGCTCGTGCATTGTATGTATGTGGTTGTTCTCGTGTCCTACGGTCCTTGTTTCTGTGCTACTGTGTTTGCTGATGTTCCTCGTTTCCTCCCGTGTCTCTTGTTCCTGTTATCATTTGTTGTAGTAAGTGTTAGTTTAGTTTGTCAAGTGTTTATTCAGTCTTGTGTTTAGTCAGTCTTCGTTCTGTGCTTGTTTATTATTTCTTGTTGCTGTTTTACCCCATCGTGGGTCCTTGTTTTGTGTTGTTTAATAAATATCTTGTTTAACCCCTTCATTGCCATTGCCTGCCTGCATTTGGGTTCTTGCCGCCAAAATCCTGACAGTTAATCATATTAAAGCTCTAAGAGGAGTTTGTTATAATAGGACACCGGGAAATTGCAAAAACTGCATAGAACGTGCAGTGGAAATTTAAACTACCCGGTGGGTTTAGAGCATGGGTCCAAGAGATTTCTTTCTTGGTATTGAGATGATAGATAAGTAAGTGCCACCGCTCCCGATTGTGTAAGGAAAACAGTAAATGGTAGGTGATAAAATGAATGCAGGCGAATTATAGTAGGATTTGTTATTTATTTAAATGTGTCACATTGTGAACACTGCCATGGATATGTGTTCAGGCCAAGACTCTTATCAAACATGTGATGTTTAGGGCAGTCAGACATTGTGTACTTGATTTACTATAGCTTCCTGTTTCATGGTGAAACATCAAACTTTGTCAGGCCGCCACGGACACGCGACTCAACGAAAAGTCAGGAACTTGCAATGTATCATCACAAAGGTCTGAAGATCATACTGGCTGTACTCTTCAAATATGATGCGGATCTGTTCAAATCTCTATGAGGAGTTAAGCACAGTTTGAAACATGCCACTTCCTGGTTGCCTGCAAGTGGTGTTGTGGAAAATATCAGTCTTGTAGTTCAAAAAATCTCTCAGACAAAGAAGGTCCAGGTGTCAAAGAGTTAACTTTATTTGCTCGAGCCAAACAATGTGAGATGTTCCAAGTCATCTAAAAACCAAGTGTTTTCCAGTCTACAGTTATAGTAAAACTTCTGAAAGGTGGTCTCTTCTAAAACCAATCAGGTATCTCTTATTTTTATTAACCAATTGTCGATTGCCTGCCACCAATAAGTTCCAGGCAACAAGGTACGTATCTAATGGTGGTACGCTGGCTATTACCTCATTTTTAAAATAATTTGCATACAATGGTTACCACACGAGACCACAAAACAAGCCATGGTCACCATACGAGACCACCAAACACACCGTGGCGTGATCATGGTTACTTTTAAACAGTGGAAAGTCCCCAGATTTCAGAGAGAGCAACATGCTTCAAACTTTAGGCCTCTAAAAACATCACTGGATTTTACCTTGTTACATTGTGCTCAAATGTGCTTAAAACATGCTTAAAGTGACATTAAGTGCATTTATATAAACAATCATTGGTTACAGGTACAGATTGTATCATTAAATCATCAATTCATCTTCAAATAATCAAATCAATATCATAAACCTACTTATAGATCAAGCCATCTATGTTCTAATGTTCCTATGAATACTTCTTAATACTTTTTAGGTATTTTATCAAGTGGATTTATAACTGTGATGAATAACAGTGCTCAATACATGTCAAATATATCTTGTTTGTGTTCATATGTGCTCAGTGCTCAGAAAATACACAATAGTGGCGCTATAACAGTATCTGAATATTACCATGTAGAAGTCTTTAGGCCAGCACTTTTATCAAATGTGTGAAGTCTGGGGCCTGTTGGACATTGTAGGCCTGAGTTACAACAACTTCCTGTTCATGGCGAAACGCCAAACTTTGGCAGGCCACCAGGGTCACGTTCCCCCACGAAAAGTCAGGATCTTTGCAATTTAGCTTCGCAAAGGCCTTAAGATGAGAATGACATGAATATGATGTTGATCGGATTAAAACCTTAGGAGGAGTTTGTTAAAGTACGACACCTGGAAATTTCTCAAATTTACCAAATTGCACAGGAAATTAAAAATGACTGACTTCCTGTTGGGTTTAGAGATATGCTCCAAGAGACTTTTCTTAATGATTCGGGGTGTTCCGTAAGCCTACCAAATTTGGTGCATGTACGTTTATCGTAGCGGTCTGGGCAGTTCTAGATGGCGCTAGCGAGCCATTTTGCCACGCCTAATTTTAAAACCCCTATCAGACGTAAATTTTCGACAGGTCTGATGCGTGTGCAAGTTATTGTGAGTTTTTGAGCATGTTTAAGCCTTCAAATTAGTGATCAAAGAGGCAGAAGACGAAGAAGAAGAAACAACACAGAAACAAAAGGGCTCTGCACTACGGTGCAAGCCGGTGGCTTGCTCCTTTGTGCTCGGGCCCTAATAATCGATTATATAACGATTATTGTGCCACATTCCATTTTGCAAGGATCCTCTCTTTTCTTGTGGTATAAATCCACAGCGCACCCCTTTCCTTACAGTGGTTCAGCTGTGCTATTTCTTTACATTTATTTTTCAGTTGAATTCACAGTTTAAAAGCAAAGTTATTTATTTTCTATGTTGTTTTAAAAGTTAATGAGTAATCGTGTTAAATAATCGGGATCTCAATATTGGCCAAAATAATCGTGATTATGTTTTTTGTCATAATCGAGCAGCCCTAAGGTACAGTGTTTGAAATTTAGTAGCATCTAACGATGAGGTTGCGAATTGCAACCAATGGCTCACTCCACCATTCCCCCTCCCTTTCGAAGCACTACGTTGGCTGACACAGAAATAAGATGTCATCACGTTTTCTCTTCTTTGCTGAAGGAGATTAACGTATTTATGAAACGGGCTCTGTAGAGCAGTTTGTCTGTTTAGGGCTACTGTAGAAACAACATGATGAATTCCATGTAAGCAGTGTATGTAAATAGAAATAGCTCATTCTAAGGTAATAAAAAACACTTCATTATGTAGGTCTTTATACACCTCGGAAGACATAGTTATTATTTTATATTACATTTCTGTCAATAGATCCTCCAAAAAATTACACATAGCACCTTTAAGCCAACATAAAATGAGAACTGACAATATTTGCATTCTCAAGGCAAGTTCAAAGTTATACGTTGCTTGTTCCTCTTGTATGACCTTCCTTTCACGCTGATGTCACATAAGCTGTGCAGGCTATTGAAGAAAATTCATCAACAGCCAAAAAGCTATTTAGACATAAGGTATATTCCAAATCACACATACCCTATTCTGCGCCATTCTGTTATACGAATTAGTGAACGTGTGCGTTTACATTGAAAACTCCAATGAGAATTGCATAGAGAGTGTGCAATATCGCAGTATGGGAGTCAATAGGGGCAACATCTGTTTGGTTATAAGTATTGTTCCAAAAATCTTTCTCTGTGTTCAACAGAACAAAGAAATTTATACAGATTTGGAACAACTCGAAGATGGTAAATGATGACAGAATTTTAATTTTTGGGTGAAGTTTCCCTTTAAAATGATCTACACATTGCAGCAGCTTTGAGAATATGAAGGCATTAGCTGAATTGTGACTCTCTTGGTTTGGTCAAGGGCAGAATTTCCATTAAGAGTAAATCAATGGCGGGTGATGGGAGACTGGTGAACAAGCTCAACTGATGGCCTCTTAATGTGACACAGGGCTGGGTAAAAGAGTGAAATAATGTGCAGGGAAACAGAAACTGATATCACTGAGGAGAAATAAAGCTCTGTGATTACACATTAGCCTCAGTCGCGTACGTTTTTTTAACACAGTGCCTCGAAAGTTAATAAAGTTAAATAAAGGAAAAATTAGTAAAGAATAGATAATAAATAAATATAATAAAGGATTATTTATTCAAATTGTCCACTGTTTCCTTAAAGGTAATGTGTCATTTTCATTGTTAAAATACTTTTATCCTTAAAACTGCAGATTATGATGCCGCCCGCTGAAGCCCCGAAAGTTTTCAGTAAAGCCCTGAATGTTTTATTACTATGCCATGTACGAATCACTTAGGGGCCATTTACATTTTGTGTCTTTTGCACATCCACCCATGGGCAAATGTGAGCGGGTCCTTCTTTGTAAAAAAAAATAGAGTGAAAAAACAATGCCACCCTTGCAGCTGCATCTGTGGTGTTAGTGAGTAAGACGCGTGGCAAGTAGTACTGATGCTACATAATAGGGATGCCAATATAACATTGAACCGTTCGGTACGACCTCCACGCTTCAATACGTGTAAGTGAATTGCGGTTTTACGGTTTTGCGTAAAAAAAATTCTGTGCGCTTAATTACATTGTGAACTGGCTCTGTCCGTGTTTGTCTGTATGCTGAGATAGATAAACGCATCCCCACGAGTAATATCTAATAGCGAGTTGTTGTCGGGCGGTGAAGCGAGACTGCCTGCAACACGAGAAGCAATGTGCTGTTGAGTATAATGCTGACGAACAGACGTGGGCTGGCTTTATTGTATGCCCATTGTACTAAAGTGATATTGTCCAAATTTGGCACATCAAGAATGTATTTTTACACTGCATACGAAAGCAGCACGTTCACGTTGCTCTCAGCACATGCAGAAAGAACGTCTACAGCACCATGCCAAAGTCCGTTTAACGAAAGTCATGCTACTCGGCGGCCTTTCGGACAGCTATTTACGTCATAGCAAGAGCACCTCCAAGCAGCTATTTAGCATTGCATTTCTTCCAATTTATTGCAATGGCAGTGGCGCACATTGTTAATATATTATCTTTGGCCTTTTCCATTGAGTGTATGTTTACTTTGATTACAGCAATCGCAAGTTTTGCATTACGTCATTTTAAAACCTCCTTAAGAAGCTTATTTTACTGGCATGTTGATGAACAGTAAACCAAAAACTGATGTGAGCTGCCAGTGTAAATCTTTATATTTATTCAATACACCAGGAAGTTGATTTTTGCTTAAAGATAATAAAATAAGTAAAGTAAAATAAAATAAAATAAAGAGAAATTAAGTAAAATTGGTTTTTTTCTTAAGTTTTTACTGTTCCTGTCACACACAGTAAGCATAAAACAATGAAAAAACACTTTAATGTGTCGAAGCCATCCGAACCGAACCGAAAACCGTGGGCGAAAAACCGAGGTTCGTATTGAACCGTGGGTGAGCTGTATTGTTGCATCCCTACTACATACGAGTGCAAGAACGAATCCCCCTTTTGCCGAACTACATTCACATCACATATTAGATCATACATTTATATTCAACAAAACGAAGAAAATATTTGAAAATGGCCAATAGGTATTTAAAAATAAAGTGTATGAGGTTAAGGTTTGTAGCGAGGTCTTTATTGTCCCAATTAGTCGTCATCTATTTAATAATTTTAAAACATATAATCATTTACACTTTTATTATTATTGTATATATGTATAATGTACAACATTACTTGTTTAACTTGCTGTGTCGAAACGGAATGAAGTTTAATTTATATGAGCTCATCAATATCAATCTAATTGAGGTGGCCAAACAAATCAATAGGGGCTGGCTGCAGCCGATGGGGTGAGTGGTGCTCCACTCAAAAGCGGAAATACGTCACCTCCACTCGAAGCTCGAGCGGATATACGTCACCTAATTCTGAACTCAACCCGGAAGTAATTTATGAAACGGCGCCGTTTTAATGTGCATTAAATACTTGTAATGTTTTAATGCTACAAAATTATTGTTTAAATTATATTAAATACATTTAATGTTACTAAATCCAGACATTGCTTCCAGGTTTGTAGTTAGAAAGTAAACATTATAATAATTAGCAGTCAGTGTTGGGTAAGTTACTCTCAAAAAGTAATTAATTACTAGTTACTAATTACATATTCAATAGTGTAATTAGATTACTGTACAAATTACTCTCTCCAAAAAGTATTTAGTTACTTATTACTAATTACTTTCTATATCCTATATCAACCTTGATTAGTTAAGTGATTCAAGGACAGGCATGAAAGGGCTCTTTTAATTCATTTAAATAAATAATATTAGACTACATAAAGTACACATATTAACTGACCAAAATATTACAAATGTGAGAATTATACATTAAAGCACAGATTTTAAAGTTAGACTTTGAATTTTGATGTCAATTCCACTATTGCACACACATATATTAAACAAAGTATTCAGTATAATTACATCAAAAGTAACTAATTAAATTACAGAAAAATAAGAGTAATCCCTTACTTTACTTTTTCAAGGGAAAAGTAATTAAATTATAGTAACTATTTACTTAGTAACTAGTTACACCCAACACTGTTAGCAGTGAACAATAAATGAAACATCAAATAAATTATTTGTTATAAAAATAAAAAATGTGAACACAAATAATTTAGGAATTTTATATTTAAAGCAAAATAACATACAAAACAACCACAGTAAAATGTTGAATAATTTCCGCAAATTAAGTTTGAATTGTTTTGAGTAAAAAACACGAACTATATTTACAAAACACATCAACTGCAACTAACCATCAACGAACGTTCTTCTCCTTCTTCTTTCCTTTTAATGGAGGGTTGCAACCAACATGTTTAGGTGTATATCGCCAACTACAGTACCGGGGTGTGTAACATCAGGGTTTTCAGTACTTCGGTGAATTATATTAAAAAATCGGATTTTCTAAACCTGTATTTTAAAGAAATTCATGCAACATCAGCTAACATTGGCGAGACATCAATATTGATCGTCAAAAATATATAAATCCATCGTGTTTATTCATCCTTAAATCCATTGTCTTTATGAATGGCCGGGCCAGTCACTGTAACTCACAGCAAGCACATACTTTGTGCAATTATTAGCATGTTCTGTACAGTAATGAAAACAGGTCGCACCACAACAAAATGTGCAATCACACAAATGCTCCCAAACATATTTTGAGGTCGCACAGGTTAAATATAGGGAGCATATGCGACTAAAATGGTCACAATTTCGAGCCCAGCACTCCATCATGCCAATTGCGTGAGGATATTGTGTTCTCGCAAGACCAATCGGATCTCGTGGCACGAGATCTCGTCACACCCCAAGTTAATCTGCACAATAAAATAAATACTAAACTAAAAATAAATACTACACCCTAAACCAGTATTTAAAGACAGCCGTGGCTGGACGACAAAAAAAATAATTGGTGAACTGCTGAAGACTTGATAATAATAATAGTACATTTTATTTATATATTATTATATATTATTTTATTTATATTATTTACTTTATATTTACAGAAATCTCAAAGTGATAAAAAAAATTTGAATACCAATCTGACCATCTGTTTTGCAGAGAAAAAATATTTTAACGGCACTGTGTGATGTTGAGGTAATAACAGGCAATACGGAGCAGTTACATAAATATATTTTCATCCAAACTCATTATCTGGCTGCCAGGGTAAGTGGACAATTTCTGCCTTACAAAGTAGAAGAATTACATGACAAAGCACAACACACTGAAACCAGATCTCAGTAAGACGGCAGCTTGGGTTCTCCACTGATTCTGTAATTCCATCTGTTCTCCTCCAATCATAGATATGTCACGGCCCTAAGTCTGCAGAAAAAAATCCTCCAGCCTAACGAACATATGGAATGTGACAGAGTTAAATCTTAAGTCTTAAATCTTAAGAACATAAGCAGCCGAGTGCAGTGTGTTAACAAAAGGGCTTTGTTGAGACAAGCCTTCATCACGACCGCAGCAATGAACTGTACACTACAAAGGGGCCATTCACCCGCAGAAGAGGAATGTCAGGTGAAGGAAAGGGAGATCGTATCGGAGTAAACAGACATTTTAAGAATTAACTTGCAGTGAACAAATAGGAACACAGAAGGAGCAAAGAGGATATGGCAATAAGTTTCAAATAAGAACCACTAAGAACTGGAATCCTACTAATGGTTGACCAATATGAGTCTTTATAATATTTAAAAAATTGAAATTTCACAAACATTCAAACACATATGTCATTGCAGAACCCTCTTAATGTTTTACAATGTTTTTTACACCGAACTGTAAACACACATACACATCGACAAAGTGTATAAGGCTGTGTTCACATTTCACTTCTTTTTTTAACAAGAAAAAGTTGACAATGGAGCTTTTTTAGTAAAAAAAAAAACCTTGCAGCGTTGTGGTTACAAATAGCAGCCGGCAATGTTCAGAGTCAGCATTTGTGCATGAAGGCAGCACAGAGATACAGGCTTTATAGGTAGCGTATCGGAATTCTATTTGAATTATAAACAGAGAGCGTCTTTGCAATAACTAATCACATAATTAAAAACTACAATACTAATTTCTCTCTAGAAATGCAATCTCATGTTGTTATGGAAACAGGTCTCTGTCATTGGTTAGCTGTGAAAAAAGTGCTTGAGGTAGGGCATTTTTTTTTTTCAGAAAAGTTTTTTCAGAACTTTTTTCAACTTCATAAGATGCTCTGAGCTGCAGAAAAAGATGCCAGAGCTGGCGTTTGAAAAAGCACTCAGGACTTTTTTGAAAACACGGTTTACTCCTTAGAATTATGATGTAAAACAGACGCTGGTTGATTTAAAAAAAGAAGTAAAATGTGAACATGGCCTTAAAAGTGCTTTTGGCTTAAAACTGGGTGTGCGTACAGGTAGAGTGTTTCCCTACAAAGTGACATCGCCATTCACTGGCTTGGCATGCGCAATACAGCATTTTTACTTGTTTTATCCATGTAAACGCAGATCGTTTCAACAACAGTGTTGTGTGTACATGAAACTATTATAAAACACAAACGAAAACATTTTTGTTTTATAAACGCGTATAAACACACTCTAAAGCGCTCTGCACACCACAACACTTAAATGGCAGCACAATGCAGGGTTTAAAGCACAAGGGTTTAACTGCACACCAATGAGATAAGGTGATCCAAACAGCAGATGACTGACCCAGGGGACGTGTGAAGCCCTTAATCTTCAGGGATGTTTCTCCAATCATGGAGAAGTCTACAAGGATTAGCCCTGAATGTAGGCTTGCTATTCTAAATCTGTGTTTCCTAACCTTTTTTCCTCTCTCTTTACTAACATTACACTTTTTTTAATTAAAAAGGAACTGGAAAAATAATGGAATGAATGATGGAATTAACATGGAACCCTCCCAAGTTACTTTAATGAACTGACAGCTCAAATATTTCTAGGTTTGACTAAATAAAACCTTACATTTTCCAAGTACCTCCCAGAACCTGCTTAAATACCTTTAGTTGGGACTCACTGCCCTACACAGTAAGTCAGAGAAAACACCATAACAGGGAAAATTTCAGAGCCAGTAAAACCTTCATCTGTAACAGCAGACTCCAATACCTTCAGATTAAATGGATAAAGACATTTAGCGCGCATCAAACCTGATATTCAAAGACACAGAATGTTGACTCCGGTGTAAAATCATTTTATTAGGTGGGGCGTGAGAATGCAGCTGTGACACTGAATGGCATTGTGCTGACTTCCTGGTTTTGTTCTGCAGGTTTTTTTTAAACAAAGTAATCAAGAACACATTAAAGAAACAGTTCACTGTAAAGCTCTGTCATTATGTACTTGCCCTTGTTTCAACCTTCATACATTTTTTTCCATGAACCAGATCATTAGACAGATCTTGCCATTTAACAACAGTCCAGTGACTACATTTACTACATTTTTAAACCTAAAAAAACATAAAAGCACCATAAAAGTAAAACAGTTCCAGCAACTTGTGTGTTTATATGGCGTGCCTCAGAGATTACGTATTTTTGTAGGCTAACGCGGAAGTAAGCGCCGCACTGGTTCCCTCGACCAAAAACCTATACATTTTTCCCATTGACTTTTGGAAGATCGCAAAAAATAAGATGTGTGATTAACAAATGTTCATGATGTTCACACGTTTTGTCTATCAAGACAATCTTCACATATTAACACAATATTTGCTACTTTAGACGCCTAAATACAATCGGAAGGAGTAAAAAGCTAACACGAGGCTATAAACAGACTACACTACAGTCACTCTATATCAGTGTCACCACCCCCAAGCCTCCGACAACATTCTCAAACTTTATTAAAAACGTGTTCCCTGGTAAGTTATTACGTGAATGAATCCCCAACAATGATTTTAGATATTTGTGCCCATGTTGCATTATTTGTGAGATTTATATGCGTGATGATGTCTAACATCCCCGCCAAAGGAAGTAGTCACTTTAAGCAACTTGTTAGCAACCGCCATTTTAAAGACACGATAAAGGTTTAAAAAATCACAAGCGGGTTATAACTGGTGTGTTTTATGTCATACAATAAAACATGAAAATATTTAGAGGTTTTGTTAGCCACAGACCTTATTTCAGGTGATTTACCAAAAACCCATTCAAAAAACCCATAGACTTTGGGGCGATGGAAACGGAAGTCTTGAAATGCTAACTCGGGGTTTGCATACAAAAATATGTCATCTCTGAGGCACTCAATTATACAACAGCTTGTTCTTGTCCTTGAATCTGATGAAGTCATGCTATAGCTTTATCTATGGTATATTCCAGCTGTGAGGAACAGAGTGGTTTAATCTTCCCCTCCCCCAAAGTTTGCATCTAGCCCTTGTTTAGTCCAGAATATAAAAATATACATTGTGTTTGGTCAGCACACGCAAGAACCGATGCCATTTTGGTAAAAATACCACTTTTGTGTTTCTCAATAGAAATGACAGCATAGAAGCAGCATCAAGATAAGTATATAATTGATTTAATGTTTAAGTGAACTATTCTTAGTTGTGAAAAAGAGAGGAAAGTTCCTGATTGCTGTATTCCTCTAACACGCGTATATACACATACGCACACACACACGCGCACACACGTACACACACAGCTGGTGTTGAACATGTGAGAAACTACAGTAATAACTGATGAGACCGATCCACTGGGAGCTTTACAGCTATAGAGCAATTCAGGCTCTCAATGTGTTATATTTGTGTCTCACAAGACAAAAACTCATTTTCCATCTAGTCAATACTCTTAACCATTACATTTTATTAAAAAGCAAAAACAATAGCATTTTTATCCACACACCAATTGCATGTAGTCGAATGGGACAGGCAGTGAGCTTTTGTGCAGATGTCAGATCAGCGGCAGTCATGGCCGCTCCACTGCAGGCGTTCACAAAATGGAGACTGTAGGAGAAACAGAGAGCCACAGCATGAAGTCATCCTATTCTGTCAGAGCTGCTGCCCTTTAACAAGCTTCCATCACAGTCTTTCACTGAACACAAAAGCCATTTACGGTTTGTTTTCAGAGTAATGCCAGTGAGAGATAATCACATATCTGTGCAGTCATTCATATCAGAGCAGGAGACGAACTGAAGATCACAGTTCTGTACCAACACAGGAAATAAAGCAGCTATTGGCAACATTCACTGATGAATAGCAGGGCTCTCCAGACTGCAACTAAATCGTCGCATTTTGCAACCAGTTTTTGAAAAAGCGCAAGCATTTTTTACAAGTACTCGTGCATTTGCGACCTGCAAATTTGGAATTTCTTCTAGTTGTTATTTCATGTGGAAAGACGAGTATAACGCGACCCGCCACTTGTGTGTGATAGTCAACTGCGCGGGTCACTCGTGTCACTGATGTTTCCGAGCACAATCCAGGTGGTCATTGACAAGTTCACACACACACAACGTGAGCGCATTACTACGAGTCGCTGTTTGCTGTGACGGATTTCTTGAGCCCGAGGACGAACGATTTGATATATGAGACGTTTAAAACGAAACTAACTGCGGAGGAGTGCAGGAAACGTCATTTACCTGTTGATTACTTGAAACTAGCGCTGTCACGATTATGAAATAATCGTCTCATCGCGATTGTTTGACCTCATCGCGATGGTTTCAGATCATCGCAATTATTGCACATCTCTATAGAAGACACTAGGGGGAGCTGTAGTGCATCTGCATATTGCATATTTTATTGTTATATTGTAACTAAAGCATGGTAATACTTGTAAAATGTACCACCACAACACAATCACTTAAAAAAAAGACTAAAGCATATACCATAAAAATAACCTGCAGTACAATTTAATATTATTTCAGTGTGAAAACCAGTCTACCAAAATCTCATTACATAGAAGTAAACGTTTATTGTAGTCTCGCAAGTGAGAAAAAAACAGACTAGAAGCTTTTCTATGACTGATAGCATTTTAATGGTGGCTTCAATTCACTCCTGATCAATTTACTTAATTTACAAGTATTTGGCGATTGTATTATTGACAGTAAAAGCCTAAACCTTAAGTATGATGACCCAATCTTTTCCTATGTATTTCCAAGAAAAAGAACATAGTCTTTATATTCAGAACAATATGGTTGTTTCAAAACTAAATAAAAAATGTATGAGAATTAAAAGTCAAAGCTCTAAAACAGACAATTAATCGTCATAATCGCAATGATTTATTAGACAATTAATCGCCAGCCAAATTTCATAATCGTGACAGCCCTACTTGAAACAGCGCTGGATCATTTCAAATCCGTTAACAGCAAGAAACGAACGACAGGCGAATGCTCTTGTTAAGTTTTATTTGACGTTATATTTACATCTGTTGTGTGAACATGAGGAAAAGTGTCCCTAATACACAATAAAATCATCGTAAAAACGTAATAACACAAGACCTTTCATTTTGCTTTAATGGGTAACACTGTTAACAATTAAATATATAATTTTTGACAAACACAATTTCTGTTGGTTCAAATGAATCCAGATTACAGTCTCTCTATTTAGCACCAATCAATAATAAAGCTTCTCTGTAGACTCTGTCTCTTTTTAAATAAGCAGAACCAAATCTGCGGTCATCAAGTAACTTGTCAGTATCAGTAATACGGTTATTTGGGGGAAAATAATCGAATAATTGCATTGCAGGCTGATTTAAAGTGTGCCCCTGAATTATCTGCTTGCGCTCCTAAAAATTTCAGTCAGGGGCTACATTGCTCCTAGTGAAAAAAAGTTAGTCTGGAGCCCTGAATAGGGTTGATTATTCAGAACTGTTTCTCATTCAAAACGCATTCCATCAAAATAAGAAAACCTGGAACTGAATAATTCTTACATCATTTTGTTTCATTAATTGTCTTTTGCAACATTTGTCTATGTCGAACACTCAGGGCTGGAAAGGGGGACACGAAGATGTATAGGTTTTGCATCTTTTATCCATAAATATGGATATCTTTAAACTCTATGCACGTTTTATACATACATAAAGTGGCATTTTCTGCATCTATGAATTAAAAGTATAAAATGAATCTCGCCCATTTTCAGCGTTGCAAAAACACTTAACATGCAGCATGTGATGTCCGATACTTGTGCTGAACAAAACCTTTTTAATTGTTATGGGTTTGAAAGGATCTAACAAATACTCTTTGCTTTTATGCTACTTTTGCCTCTATATCGCCATTTCTGCTTACAACATAGAATTGCAGGTTACTTTACTTTGAATGGGTGAAATCAAATGTCGTAAAACTGATATTTCCGGAAATATGTCTCTTGCTATGGGGTCGTTAAGGTGTTCCTATAGCTTTGGCTGCTCTAGTAACAGTTATAAACAAACCCAGCAGACTAAAGGGGCTTGCACACCGGATGCGGAAGCGCTGAGCCGCGCAGCGCCACTGTTTGTAAAAATGAACATATTGTTTTCTATGAGTGCACACACACAGGCCTGGTGGCGGCGCTCTACTACAACTCAGGACGCTGTTCTGAGTCCTGCAGCGCCACTCGCATAATATAACATTAAATTAGATGCTATTTGACTGAAATCATCTTTAATGTACACACTGACTTCCCATAAACTGCTAGATGCATTTATCTGTTTGGGAATAACGGAAAAACAGCACATTAATACAGAAAACCGCTTGATTATACCAAGTTAATAACAGTAGATGCGACGCGACGCTGCACGGCTCAGCGCTTCTGCATCCGGTGTGCGACCCCCTTAAGACTTTGTCTACACCACTGCGTTTTCATTTGAAAACAGAGTATCTTAGTTCTGTGTAGCCACCATAGTGCTTCGAATGAGCCGTGGAGTGAGCCGTTGGTTGCAATACGCAACCTCACCGCTAGATGCCTCTAAAATCTCCATATTGCTCCTTACATGCAGTTGCATTATCGCATTGCGTCCAGTATGAAACAGCCTTAAGAAAATCAACTACTTTAATTGAAATAGACCGATGCTGACTGACTCACATGAAATTGTGCCTTTTAATCCATGTGTCTGATGGCATTGAAAGTTCACGTACTTCACTTATGGCATACATACGCATTTAACAGTTAGAATATATCATTCTCTTCTAAGAAAGAACAAAAATAGTGATGACTAACTTGCAGTCTGTCCAAAGTGCTGTCCAATCAAATGCTCTCTATGGAAGTGCCCCTCCCCCACCTGCCTCTGACTAGCAGATAGCAAAGCATGGCCTGACTGAAACATGGTGGCTATATTTTGAAAAATGAGAGAGATAACAAGGTGCATGTTGTTTTATTACTTTCTGTTACCACAGAAATGTCAACAAAGTAAAGTATTACGACATTTCCTGAGGTGGGTAAAATTTGGTACATGTGCTCTAAACTAAAATGGTCTAAGATAGGTAGTACCAGTCGATACAGATAGTACCAAATGCTGTGTTGAATTGTAAATCCACCAATGTTCTCTCCAAAAGTGGAAGTTAAGTTTTCAAAACATGAAAGCATTTTTTATGCTGTGTCTAGGCTCATTTTTGTGTGTTATGTACAAGGCAGCTGAAGATGATTAGAAATAGAAGCTAACAAAACTGATATCATAACAGGCCCACACAGAATCCGCGCCGAAAGAAAGCTTGGCAGATTTCCACAGAATTGTAACATCTGTCATTTACTAAGTGCAATCCACCAATGCATGCGTGTTCATTTAAAAACATACAGTCAAGTCAAAGGCAAAATAATGTTTTTATTATGTATGATTCATTGATGCACCTTACTCCAGATGTCAATTTTATAATCATTTATCAAAATGTGACTTGCTCTGCCTTTTTATCAAGTCAATTTAACTGATAAAAAATCCTCTTAAGTCGTTTGCCTTTCTGGATGACAAATCCCTTTAAAGGGATAGTATACCCAAAAATGAAAATTCTGTCATTAATTACTCAGCAGCCTACAGTTGTTCCAAACCTGTATAAATTTCTTTGTTCTGTTGAGCACAAAAAAAAATAGCTGGAAGAATGTTAGCAACTGAGATTTCTGGGACATTATTGACTACCATTCAAAGTTTGTTTTCCTAGACTCTTCCAAATACTTTCTTTTGTGTCCAACAGAACAAAGAAATTTATACAGGTTTGGAACAACTTAAGGGTAATTCATGACAGAATTGTAATTTTTGGGTGGAGTATCCCTTTAACTTTTCAACCTCCCCCACCCAACCATTTGGCTTTATTCGAGTATAAACCATGTGTCATGATCCAACCTATTCTCAAAGCTGCAACCCAAAACCTTCACCTTTACAAGTTACAGGTTATAATGAATAAAGGATGCCAAAGGAATAAATGTAAATGTAAAGTTAGAGGTTACTTTACGTACTCTTTACATGGGCTGAACTCAAATGACGTCAAACTGACATTTCCATTGAAATCGTACCCGACAGCTAAACTTTAAAGGCGTGCTGCGACGGTGTGTCATGCATTCTGACTTCTTTACAATGTTAAACATGCTGTCTTCTCATGCTTAATATGGTCAACTTGTCAAAAAACGAGTTGGGCGTATTACGTAGTATTTCTGTGCTCGATACACTCCCCCAGCGATCGTACAGGTTTCGGAAAGTTTTTTTCGAACAAACTGTTTCGTAACAATTTTTCTTAGTCCCTTATTGGACAATTCTCCCGGAAAAGCACGTGGCACACCCACGCGGCAGCAAGGAGAGCAGGAGAAGGATGTCACTTTCACTTGTGTGCAGGAGAGAGAGAGAGAGCATACGTTCGCGAAGTTCAGGTGTTTGTTTGTTCACTGCATTTGGGTGATGAATGTTATATAAACGGTGGATATAACGCTGGATTTGGAGATCATTTGGAACTGATATATGGAGCCATCCCAGCGCTAAAAGATGCCGGACATGAACCGCATACCGTGAGTGAAACTGATGTCTGTTTTGTTGGCAATGGGTGCGCACGTGCTTTAGTTCATTCTACCCCTCCCCCCCCCGCACGCGCCGTATGCTTTCGGAAATAATCGTACAGCTGTATCTATCTTTTATAAATGTAATCAAACTAAATACTCTTCGAAGATACAAAGTATTCAATACTATTCTATACAGGGTTTTTCCTGGCTCAAAAATAAGTGGCTTAACCAAAGTGACTTTGAGTTTGACATATTAAAAGTTCTAATAAAATTAGATAAAAATGACAATTCTTAAGTTATATAAAACATTACTTTTATTCAACCAAACAGAAATGTTTTTTAATCAAATAAAGCTTTTTTATCATTTCAACTAACTTTTCAGCCCACAATAGCCAACTGAATCAACCAGTCTCTCTAAATGAGCAAAGCTCATTCACATCTTGCATTCTCTGTAGTTCACTTTAAATGATTCAAGGATCTCTTATATTCGCTAGTGACTGAAAAGTTCAATAGTTTAAATGAATCGGTTCAAATGAGTCATTCGTGTGCGAGTCGTTCTGAACGCAATGTGCGTTCATACTGGCGAACTCGCTGTGTACAGTATACGCTGATTCAACGATCCAACTGCACAGCTAAAGACATTACAATGATGTACGTCATGTTAATTTAATAAATTTCAAGAAATTAAACGTACTTGGATGCAAAACAAACAGCCGTGAAACACAGGCTGACTCTTGTTCTGCAACTCTTTTTAGCGCCTCAGTGTGCTGATAAAGAAACAGCGCCTCTACTGTGGCGTAATGTCGCAACTGCAGTTACAAATGACAGTCTGATAAATGCACGCAGCATTTCTTGTGAAGACTCGCAACTTAATTTTGGCGAGAGCCTGAGGCGGCACGACATTTGACGGAGGCGGCCGCCTCCAATTTCTCTATGCCCTGCTATAGGTACTCAAGATTAATATGAGATTAGCAGAAACCGCGTGTGTTAGGGCCGCTTTAAAATTATTCATGAGGTTACTGTTTACAATCAGGGTAGGTTAGGAAACAGTTTCCAACATCCTTGCTTAGTAAATGATTTTTGTTTATTTTAACCAAAAAGTTATGAATTGCTTCTTTAATAGACACATCAAGTTCCAGTCTACATATTTCGTGGTAAATATTCTGTATTACTCAGAAATACTGCAAATTACCTAAATCAAATATTTTAGGAACAGCACTACACATTGACTTTAACATATCCCATAAATCCCCACAAAATGTAGCCTCTCTTCCATCTGGGCATAGGCTACTGATGAACACAATGAAAGGGCTGATGAGTCTAGTTAAATCTTAACAGTAGGAGAATGATTTATAAAACATCCCCTAAGGCCAGAATCATGTGGTTTACCACAGTTCTAGATCTATCTCTAGATAACACACCAACAGATGGGATCCAAACTTCCCCGAATAAATTTATATTTCCTGCACGTGTGACTCTAAAGTGAACCCTTTTGACATCAAACAGATCATTCTGGACAGGCACAAATCATTGTTAAAACACATGCACAAGCACACACACAGTTAAGCAGACAGACGGGAAGGAAGTTGTCATTATGAGTGTGTTGTGTAGGGTAATGGTGAACAGCTGGAGATGCTGACACAGAACAGGTTCTGGCTGGTAAAGGACTCGATGAGCCACTGTTTACGTCAACATTAAACTCGGTTTGCAGTACTATTTCACTACTGTAATGTTATTGTTATTGTAAGTGGATGTTCAATACCAGAATGGTATGAATACGAGTATGGCAAAACAAATGACTAACAGTACGTGACAGCGCTGTAATGTTGCAAATACCTACAATTTCATTACATTATTAGATTTGTATTTTTGGCATTGCATTAATAAATCATTCCCATTAAACTAAGATCGTGGATTTTTTAAAAAGCACATTTCATGTTGACTTTAAAGCTGCAGTGTTTTTTCCTAATTGTGACATATTTGAGTGAAATGGCTTCCGAATTGAGGAAATGATTTCATCCCTCAGGAAAAGACTGGATATTTGGAAGTTGGAAAACCATTGGACAGTCAGTAGTCCCGCCCCCAGGCCGAGACAAACATCATGCAGAGAAGAGATGTCGTTTGGAAGGGAGGTTAATGTTTTTAATGAAATGGACAGGGATAAATAATTTATAATTTAAATATAATTGTCAGTTTTGATTTCAAGGTGACTTTACACACCTCTTGAGAGACAACTGATCTTATTCTCACCAGCATGCCCAGAATTTGTGTCTGATTTGTGACAATAATACTGATTTGATTTGAGAAGACCAACAACTAAAAGTACCAAACAT
This sequence comes from Triplophysa rosa, assembly GCF_024868665.1. Lineage (NCBI taxonomy): Eukaryota > Metazoa > Chordata > Actinopteri > Cypriniformes > Nemacheilidae > Triplophysa > Triplophysa rosa. The sequence continues at coordinate 9,376,848 of NC_079894.1, forward strand.
TATTGAAAAGAAACTACACAACTGGCTTGTTTAGGGGGGGGGGTAAAATGCTATTTCATGCATTCTGACTTTTTTACACTGTTTCTTATGCGTAACATTGTCAACTTGTCAAAAAACGAGTTGGACGTATGACGTAGTATTTCTGCGCTCGATACGCTCTGCCGGGGTTCATATAGGTTTGGGAAAGTTTTTTTTTAACATGAATTTCCGTTACTTAAGTTTTCACATTTTACACACTGAACTGGGATCAGTTTCCTCAAGACTTTTTAATGCCAGCAGACCAGCACTTTTTGCATGAAAACAGTTACATCATTTGCACATCATAGACAAACTCAGCTAGATGTTTTCCGCTACGCAGCAGCTCTGTACAAGCTGTTGTTTTTGTTATAGACAATTCACAGTCAACGAAATGTAAATGTACATATTCCAAAACTCCATAAATAAAGTGCAATGATAGTTCAGCTCTTTTGCTAACATGAACAATTAACCAGTAGAACATCAGTACTATATCGGCCAATTAAACGGTTTTTTTTATGTTTCTGTTCTAGACCATTATTGTGTTTTAACCGTACAGCACAGAATTGTGGTTGTTAACCCAAAATTAAAAATTCTGTCATCATTTACTCATCCTCTTGTCATTTCAAACCTGTATGACTTTCTTTCTTCCTTCCACAAAACACAAAAGAAGATATTTTGAAGAAAGTTGTTAACTGGCCCCTATTCACTTGCATTGTTTTTGTGTCCATACAATAGAATGGAATGGGGGGCAGTGCTGTTTGGTTACCAACTTTCTTCAAAATATCTTCTATTGTGTTCTGAAGTCCTACAGGTTTGAAATGACAAGGGGGTGAGTAAATGATTAAACAATTTTCATTTTAAGTGTATGTTTATATTTTTGTTGTAAATACATTCTTGATTTTGCATTGCTTGGGTATAAACAAAGACTTACGTTGGAAATTTACCATATTATTACTAAAACAGACTATCACAAAAAAGTTGATAAACCTGGGAAAACTGAAGTGTAGTGTAACAGTGTGTGTAGTGTATAGCATGAACCACAAAACACACATTGAAATGGTGCAGTAGGCCTGTGTTTCGGAAATAAAGCGCAACTCCCAGATAACGCAATTCAACTGTCAACATATTAAAACATGTGAATGAGTTAACTTAGAAATGTATATATTTATAACAACAAGTATAGCTATCTCACTAGTTGCTAAGTTAACATTTTTAAAGCTGCGAAAAAGAGACAGATAACAGTGCAACAACAAAGCTGAAGTGTGAAGTGAGTGTGAAGTTACACTACAAGCGTTATCTTCAGTCAGAAACGCTACAGATGAAAACAAAAGGTGAAAACTCAACCCCTCCCCCTCAAATACGCACATATTTACCCGCGAAAATCTCTCCCATATTAAGTGACAGTACTTAACGTCTGTTACAGCAACATCATCACACATGTATCGCTCTTTATTCTTTGCTTACACTAGATGAACGGGCTCCATGACGAGACATAATATAACAAAGATGCCGAATAAATTGATCCTGCTGCTGTTGACAAGTTCAAGACTAAAATTCCTAACTGGCTTCGGCTGATTTAAAAAGGGGACCTTCATTATATCCAGTGAACTGTCTTAGCAAAAACCATAAACAAGCTATCAACGCGAACCCGCAGTAATCAGTGTCTGCCATATCTAACTTACACCGATGCTTTTATAACGAGTACCGCTCACTGTATGCGACAAAGCCGACGCACGTCTGCACACAATGTCAAAAACATTTCTCCACGATCGAGCCACGAGCGGTCGCACTGCCGCAGATGAGCAGCTAAAGCTCGGCTGCGGCTCTGGCCTGAGGAGATGCAGCGAGTCTGAGAGAGGAGAAGCCGCCCATCCCCCACCAGCCCCGCAGTCCTCCATCTTTAATCTCCAGACCCGCTACCCTTCACACAGCGCTAATGGCACAAAAACGCGCGAAACTCACCTGAGATGCTCATGGTCGTATACATTGGCGTTCCCGATATTCGGAATTCGATAAAAGTTTTTGTGTATATGGATTTATTAATTGAAAATTGGACCGGGAGAAGGAACCGCGCCTTTCAGAAGAGCAGCAATCCTAAACCGCCATCTGGTGGCATTTTCCACAATCGAATGGCGCGTGTTGACACCGGAGCCCGAGCGCCCTCTGGCGGACACGGTCGGTAACAGCAGAGGCGCTGGGGCGGCGGGGGGAGGAGGAGAGACCCTCGTAGGCCGAGCGTGTCTGCAGTCTAGACGGTTAAACACAGCCAATTTGGCGCTGTTATGCTTTTTTATTTTCTTACAAAGACGAGTTATTATATAGTGTCGAATGAAGTTGGCTTACGGTTTATAGATTCAGTTTAACTGATATTTCAAAAGCTGCTGTGAAACACATGAGATACATTTGTTTTTTATTGATGCTGAGTACATTTAATATATCAAATCTTCTTTTTGACGTATTGATAAATGTTTTTAATGACAGGGACATTTTGACACTTATTCATTGACTATTTAACTTGCGTTTATTAAATCTCGTCAATGCTTGTGTTTTATTAAAGCTTTAATTCTTCAGTAATTGACAACTTAATAGTGGCCTTTGTGGAACTGCACTAGTAGATGTTTTAATGTAATGTATGGTTTGGTCAACACTGACCTCTCGTCGTGTAGCCTGCAGCCTGTTGTTTAGTCATTCGAAATTAAATAAGAGGTCCACGTCACAATGAAAACCCGTCAGACCACCAGACGCTATCCAAATGTATTACAGATGAAACAAGATTTGCATCTTTTTCGCAAAAATTAGAATGATAACAGTGTCTTATGGTGACGGTCACTTAAGCTGGACAACCCCCTCGCATTTGTAATGTAGGCTACTTTTCATAAGCTGATTTATCATTCAATAAACAAAATAAGAAGTTTTAATATTAGAAAACAATTAGAATAGCCACTTTCAGTTTTAAAGTTGTTTCATTTTATGATATCTTGACTGTATAACAAAATGTCACTGGACAAATAAACTAGAACATTAAACATATTTTCCTCGTATCTAATGTGTATGTAATATATGTGATGTGTTATATGAATGTGATAATAATTGTATGTGGGTTGTAACTTATTTGAATCTGGATAGATCGATTACATTCAGTATACAGAAGACAGACCGAATCTAGATGACATTATCTTGGCTGGTTAATTGATCTCTCTGAATCCTTATGAGTCAATGAGAGCTCTCTTAGGAATAGCGGTAACATGTTGCTCAGAAAGCGCACCGTGTATGTCTCCTTCATGCATCATCTCTCTGCATCTTGCCTGCTCTGCATAGCCACACGAGGGCTCTGGCATTAAATGTAATGGGGTTTTACCTCGCCTGGCTGCCCGTGAGCATAGCAGCTTCTCTCTGGAGCTGTTTTAAGGCTGCCGCAGCGTCTTCATGGGGACTGATCCGAATCTAAGAGATAAATCCCTCTATGCAGACCCCACACTGCAGTGAAATCCAACACCAGGCTGAACAGGTGGCACTCTGTTTGTCTATTTGCTCGGCTAATGTTTCACACTGTTTACAGTACACAAACACATTGTAAGGAGAGGCTGGAGATGCAAAAGCAATTCTGCCTATGATATTTGCTCAAGTGATATGTCAGATCATAGCGATGCAAACGTCAGTTTGATAGTAGTTGATCTCATTCTAGATACATACAAGTGTGTCTGTTTCATTTGTTCTGTGATTGTATTTCCTGTTGAAGGCCTACTGGCTCATTTAGTTTTGTCATGTAGTATTCTTGTCTTATTTTTCAGTAATAATAAATCTAAATTAATTACAAACATCATTCTTTTAAAGAGATTCTGTCATCATTTACTCACCCTCTTCTCATTTCAAACCTGTATGACTTTCCTTCTTCTGCAGAACACAGAAGAAGATATTTAGAAGAATGTCGGAAACCGGACAAAGGCAGTAGCCATTGACTTGCATTGTTATTGTGTCTGAACAGAAGTGAATGGGTATCGCCATTGTTTGGATGCCAACATTTTTCAAAATATCTTCTTTTGTGTTCTGCAGAAGAAAGTCGTACAGGTCTGAAATGACAAGAGGGTGAGTAAATGATGACAGAATTTTCATTTTGGGGTGAACTTTAAGCATAACCTACCCAAACAATAAGATAAAAACTGCCAATGAGATAAGAAAAATATTTGAAAAGTGCTAAAATCCTATAGATTTTATATCTAAAAATATGTTTTATAGATCCTTTAGTTATCACAAATAGAGAATAAGACAACAAATAAAAACATGCATATGATATAGATATACTGTATATGTATATGGATACAAGCATATCTCCCTGGTGGCTTGAGTCGTCTAACCCGATTAGACTGTCTTCAGATTTATGAGCACGACAAAAGAGAATTTTCCAGGCCTGATTCTTGTTCCAGAAAAATAAAAATGGAAATGGAAACAAGCGGTGGAAAGAGTGAGTCACTGATGGGAGCCCAGATGATGAGCACACGCATGTTTTAAAAGGCTTTATATCTAAAGGTCTCGTCCTCCATAGTGTTAAGTGATCTGCTTTGTGACACGACAGACTCAGATGCAGTGCTCTTCAAGGTGGCTTTTAAAATGTGTCAGATGTTATTCAGTGTCTTCTCATTCACTGGATTCTGTTCTCTTATAATATCTACTGAAATGTATGTCTTCCTATTGCAGAGTTCAAATAGCAAATCATAATATCTTCACTGAGCACTATTTGCTAATGCACTGATGACACTCCCCTTGTTTTACAGAGGAAAATATAGATTTGGACACTTTGCTCCTTTGAGGGTAAGACAGGAATGAAACAACTCTGGCTAGCAGGTTATTTCTGTTGGCGATCAGCATTCAGAGTCATTGATTATTATTTAATATTTAGTGGATGCTAAATTATTATTTGCTATTATTTTTCTAAACAATCAAACATATGTTTTTTGTCTGGCAAATGAGAAAACGGACAAGAATGTCCAATAGATGTACTTTGACAATAAACTCATGCCGTCCAGACTGTATCTAGGTACCATAATGTCATGGAAACATGAGAGTTCAGCTCCAGTAGTCATATTAAACATTGTGGATGTGATTCGCTTAATAGGACTAGGTGTTATAATCCCACTATTTCAGCACAGTTGAATTGCCCAATAGGACATTTCCCACGCCTTATGCATGACAGGGGGAAGCAGTCAAGAATATGAATAGAGGAAAGGAGATCTGAGGTTTCACTGGGTTCGTCGGGTAGGCATCCTCTGTGTTTGGGGGATTAATGATTATACATAACATACTTACCTTTCCTTGCCAATGTCAGAGAGACATCTCATGAGTTGTGTGTCCCACTTTCATCACATCCATTATCCTGGGTGAAAGATGCCTTTTAGTGAGGTGCTGCTGATAATGCTCTTTGTATGGTTCCCATCAATGCGACACATCGTCAGTTGTGCACCTCAGCCTCATTGGGTGTTTCAGCCCTTTATCACAAGACACCCTCAGCCAAGGGAGGCCCACTGCAGGTTGATCAGACCTGGGTGTGTCCATCCGCCTAAACCACAGCCATTGGCTTCTTCTGTACCATTGGCCAGTTCTTGATTATCCTCCACTGGACCTGTCTTCTGAGAGTGACCTATTTGTCAGCTATGACCTTTGCATTTGACCCATCCAGTGAGTAGTGAACTCACGCACTGCAAGTCGTGAACACATATACACCAGAAGCAGAACTGGCAACCTTCTGGTCACGAGTCCGACTCTCTAACCATTAGGCCACGATTACCCACACTGTTAATGCGCGCTCAGTGCCCCTGGTCCCGTAAGGAAACAAAGCCCCTGCAGCCCACTATGCATGAAAAGTGTCAATCATTTCTTAAGAAAATGTAAAAATCTGTTTATATTTACAATATAAGTATAGTGGAAACACAGATTAGGACATACGTAACATAACTCCATATAGAACATTTCACCCGTGTTGTAAAGTATGTCAATGAGAGAAACTTTTGCCATGTATTGTAAATATACAATTTGTAATGACAATATATATTTTGCGGTTAATTCATTGTAACTCAGTGACAATCTGAAGACAAGGTCAGTTTAAACAAAGCCATTCTCAACAGCTTCAGTAAATGTTTGTTCTGATTGCTGCTCTCCTCTTTGTCTCCATAGCAGCTTGACATGAGGGATGTAATTACCGTGGACAAAAGTCCTTGAAGATAGTTTATTCCCTGCTTTCCTTCCTCTGAGAGACAAATAGTGGGCGGAAGCAAGAGTACTGTAGGTGGAAATAAATATAACAGCCTTTACCTGACTCAGTGACAAGCTATTTAAATCTTGTGACTTTATACAGAGTTTCTTTAGTTTTAACTGTATTCAAATATATATATATATATATATATATATATATATACTGAATATTCAATATACTGTATGTCCCTTATTCCAATGGTTTCGGTTCACTTACGGCAAATTCACACTGACAAACATCTACTCGTTGTGTTTACACCAACCAAAATGTGGTTGTTGACGTTTGTCAAAACAGTGAATTTTTCGGTTTATCTTTACAGGAATAGAATAAATAAAGCCCCATCCATAAAGTATGAGGAGTCACTGAATGGTATAGTAAAAATGTATACAATTTCATGTCTTTTATTTTTTAGTTAGTCATGGGGCTGTTTCTTGTTTGCTACTTACCCTCATGTTACCTTGCCTTGTTAGTTTCCATGGTTTCTTATTATCTTGCACTTGTGTTTCACTTTATCTGTCCTTTTTTTAAGCTGTTGTTGGTGGGTTGGTCAAGTTAAGTTTGTGGTTCGTATATAGTTAGGTCTTTGTTTTGTGCTGTTCATGGTTTTCAATAAACGTTATACTTGATGTTCGCTTTGTCATGCCTTCAGTGGACTCCTTTGTTTTGTGTCTTTCATGTGTCTTGGCATTTTCTCAGTCTTTCACATTGCTGTTGTGTGACTTATTCCTGACTAAATTACTTCTGCAGACATTTAAAGTAAACATATGACAGTCCAGCATTATTTCTCCAAGTATGCAAACTTTTGAACTAAAAGGGCTGAGGGACATTATGTCAAGTGCTTTCATGATAATCCTGCGGGTGTTTTCATAACTCCTGACACAAATTAAGACGTTATTGTCAGAAAGCTGACTTCCTTGTGCAGGTATCAGGTTAAACAACACAAAACAAAGGTTTAAAAAATGAATACGATGGAATAAGCCTGGTTTTTAATGCTGTTCATGCATCTTTGCATTCTCTCATTCACTCTCTGTTGAGTGACTTGGGGTTTGTTTCTGTTAAAATTCAATAGTCAGGGACGGGGTTGGAATTGACAATACATTCAGAAATGCTGATTAAAAACTGGAGTGGTCTCTTATTTTGTCCATGGCTGTACATTATATACATAACATTAAATGATGCCTCCATCCATCCATCCATTCATCCATCATTCATTCATTCATTCATTCATTCATTCATTCATTCATACCTAGACTTCACAGACTATTGATGTCTATCTGATCTATGATTGCTTGATCAGTTTTAATGCTTTATTTTAATGGTTAATCATAAACATTCTCTGCCATTTCGAGGGCAGATTAGGCTATAAAACTGGATGATCATGGGCAGTCAATATAGCCACAGCTGTTTCTGGCTTTGATGAGTTTTACTGGTAGAACAACAATTTCTGTTATTAATATCTAAAGTTTTGTCTTTAAAGAGCGTATATGTTGAAAAGACAAAAGGCTGTGCACATGTACCAGATTTTTGTATTCCAATGATCAAAACATCTTTTGTTTTTCTGAGTTACATTATCTGTCCATACAGTTCACATACAGGAAAATGTCAAGCTGACTGTGTAATTGACTTACACTGTCGACAAAAAAGGTTTATAACCTGGGCTGTCCATAAATTCACAAAGGTGATTACCTCTGCAAGGTCAACATTACAAGCACTATGAGAAAAGCTGATAAAAGTGGTACAGTGTGATGCTGTGATGCACAGTGTCACTCACATTTCCTTTTTTGCACAATGCCTGCCAAATGCCTTTGAAACAAGGACCATCTAAAAGCAATGTCCAGCAGCTAGTGTAGCTCTATTTTTTACAGCATGTAACCTTGCTCTGAGCTCTTGAAGTAGCTGTTTCACTTTCCTCCCTTTCACTGGTGTTGCAGCACTAAAAATGAATGAGGTTGAGAACACTCTATGATGGCCAATCTCCAGCCTCCCATAAGCGCCATCCGTCATCTTTTAGCATTTCACAATCATGTTGTCAGAGAGCATTTCTCTTTCATGTTGCTTGTGACTCGTATGATGTATTTTCTGAAGAGGTTGCTGAAAATCTATCAACTTGGACTCTCATAGTGGTGTATCATTATTTATAGCTGTGTAATGCAGGACAAAGCTCAGTAAGGTTTATTGAGACTGAGATAAACCAACAGTGCATAACACAGACCACTGGGAACCATTTGAATTACACATTGTAAATGTACATTTACATTTGTAGTCCAAAGAGATGTTCTCTCCAAATGGAGCTTAGCTGGTCAATAATTCCTTTAATTAAGTTAGAGACCCCATAAAAACACTGGACAATTTCGGTTTTCTGTCCTGTTGACAAATCTCCACTGAAACAGACAGCTTAGATGTGATGTATCAAAGGGCTTATTTCCTCCTTGTGAATGGATTACTGTAAAAGACTAAAAAAGGCTTTTGCTTGACTAGATTTCAGTTCCTAGAGGAAAAAAGCATTGCATTTACAATTAATTTGTGTTCCTTTCTGCAGGAAATTTGATGTATTTTTATATTTGCACTAACAATTACGCAGCATCAATGAACAAATTATTTGTACTGTCGGCTATCCTGCAGCTATCTCTCTGCTTTAAATGTGACTATGAAGGACATGATGTCAAACTCATCTCAGAGAAGATTATCTAAGGTTATTCTGAGGGTTGACTACATTTAATAGACTTCTCTTAAAAGCCCAGGGTTTACATGTGCACACTTCAGAACAGCTGTGTTCATTTGCCTGTGCATGCGATCACAAGATCTTATATGGCTATATAAAGCATCTGCTAAAATGTAAACATAAGTTGACCATGTAAAACAGTATACTTTATATAATGATATGATAAAGACAAATAACTACAACGTTGTTTAAAATCATTATGTATAAAAATAAATCCTGTGATAAATAAAAGAAAAAGTATTTTCTAATGCATCTCTCTTTTCCTGCTGTAGCCTTTCAATATTTCCTCATGCGTGAGTAGAGTGATCTGTTGTTTAATGCTTTTAAATAACAGAGAGAAGCAGTGTTTTTATTGTGAGCTGTTCAAATAGAGAAAGTTGGGCTTTCATTTACAATGTTCTTGTTTAAGCAGTGCAAACAAACAGTAAGAGGCAATGAATATGGTTTGGTTCTTTTTCATAATCTGGTTATGAAAACCCCAGGAAATCTGTGTGTTAAATATGTTGAGTCACATTGGTTCAGTCAGGACATGGCCGCAATAACATTTTCTTCTCATCTGATGTTTCTTAATCATGTTGAAATCAATGAGACGGTGAGCTGATCTCTGAAAAAGAATGAGCTGCTTATGGATCATTGGTGAGTGCTCACAAAAACATGAAAAACTTGCCTGATTTATCCATTTACCCACGAACTCTATGACTCCTGCTTTGAACATTTATTAGAATTATTCTCAATTGAGGCCTGTATTCAAGCAGTATACCATATTATACATCAACATTATTTGTATTCTTGCAGAAAAGGGTGTATTTCTTTGGTATAAATCTAATTCTATAAATCTATCTTCTGTGACTCCAGTTCTGCTTTAGAGCTGTTATCCTTTTCTGACAAGGTTATTATCTCACTCTGTCCACAGTGCATCACGATTCCAGGAATACATCATGGTTTTCTGCATTCACCCAGATATAAAAACCACTACAAATGTTTAGCTGGGTTCTGCAGAGATACAAAGGGAGAGCAGGTTGATTTGGGAAATGAATGGTTGATTTTTACAATGAATAAATTGTGTTTTATCAGAAACTGCAGAGAAGACACTAAACTGTGCATTTACGCTGACATACTGATTAAAAACATCAGCTCAGAACATGTAAGCCCAGATTGCCCATTATGTTTTGGAAGAGCAAATATTGGCTAATGCTGCATTATGGCCTATGTCATCAAAACAATATTTGAATGGAAAGACATGCTGGAGTATATTTATCTGTGTTTCTATGTTAAATGCAAAAGCGAAAGTACACACATTGTAAAAATGTATTTAGTGAAATGAACCAAAAATAAGTGAAAATCCATTTTCACTTTACCTTGGTGTAACATTAGTCTATGGTACAATTTGGAAACAACGTAATAAAAATCACAAAACATTAACAAATTCACAGCATAAATCATGCTCACTCACTTATGTGTTCTCTAAGTGTGTGAAAGCACATTCACAGAGATAATTACATTAGTAGGCTAACGTTCTTTTCTTGGTGTCATCCATCATTTCCAACACAGCTCAAAGAAAAAAAGAGCTTGGATGTGTCTCTAAGGATCCTTGATCTGTCTGTTTGAGACACAATGTGGTGAAAAACTGGAATGAAATGGACATCAATCCATTAGAGGCAAACAGAGATGCTGGGGACATTTTCTGATACAGCCTAAAAATCTGTGAAATCCATGGAAATAGAATACTGATGATACGTTGGGGCGTGTGAAGTCATCAAGCTTCCTGTCTGACTCATAAAAATCCTAAATTACCCGGCCAGTCATGTTAGCAGATGTCCCAACGACCATGTCGTGTTAATAACATGTACGAATCTGCTCACATGTATAGTGTTTATTCAGGGAGCGTCACATGCTGGCTATTTTGAGCATGAAAAATAAATACTTCAAGACAAATGGATGGTCCTCTAGACTGAACTGCATGTTCTGGTGAACACTGATGTGGTTACTATGGAAACAGGGCCTTGCTGTTTTCACAGGCCTTTGTGGGTTATTCAAAAGCAGTCAACAGCTAATTAAAAACAGAGGAGTCATACAAATTCACTCAACACATAATAATAAAGATATCAAATTGTTTGTAGGATAAACACATTTGGGAAATATACAAATTGGACTTTAATATTATCCTCAACTAAAAAGACATGCAAAGATCTACAATATCTTGACTTAACTGTTTTTTTCCCACATTTTTTATTTGAAAATAAATTTGCAAACACAACTGTGTCTCTGAAAAAGCTATCAGAATATCAATCAGTTGACGGGAGGTCAATGCTCCTGCTGAGATCTCCCATCATTATGCTAACAGGAGTCACAGGGATCACATCATATCATGAAATATAAATGATGCACTTCTTGACTCTTAAATCTGATCACATTTGGAATGCATGTTTAAAAAGGCTGCAAAGGGCAGTGTTCCATTTTTATTTTTTATACCACGGAAGTACGTCATCTTCTTTGTCTCAACAGTGCATACAGAATTCTTTGAGCCATAAAGCTATAATAATGCACTATGTTTGCAATTAACACAATTCAATCATGTTAATATTAAAGCTATATGATTTAACAATTTCTACAACAAATATTTTATAATATGACATAATTTAAGAAATAACATAGGCCGACAATTAATATAATAGGCTAACTTTAATTTGAAAGCTTTTTTTAACTTTTACATTTAAAGCTATTTTTATGGTTACAACTATAGGGAAATTGTACAAAGCCATGCAATTTTGGTCCTTGTTTTAAATAACAGACATGACTCGAGAAGTAGCCTATTGTAAGTCTGGATGTAATTTGCATTCTTTACATCACATTTGTGTGATGATTTACCCGCTTTGCCTTGAAATTGCAAAAAACAAACAAATTTTAATAAACAGAGTGATTAGTAGAAGGGATAACCATTTCTATATGGAATAATGACATTTAAACATGTCATTTAAAGGATGTGAGGTAAAGTTGTACTGCGTCAATGACACGCTCCTCCCCCTGATTGACGCAGGCGTCTACACCCTCCACATCACGTTTCATGCAAGCCGTTCTTCTGAGATCTTCAGGATCGATCCGGTGTGTTGCCTTCCTGCAAGCATCCTGAGAAAACCCACAGCGAACCCAGCTGAGGTGCCCTGGTATCCATGCAGAGAAATCCATGAATGTCTCCACGTACAGAAAGACATGCGAGGACTAAACATGTTGATTTACAAATAGAGCAATCATCAAAGGATTTTATACAGTCATTCGAGGATCTTCAATGGCGAGAGGTATTTGAGAGGACAGGTGAGATGATCTGCGTTCTTTGTCGCTGCGCACCTGCTTTTGATTCATATGCAGCTTTCTAATTCATATGCGCCATTTGGTTATGCAATCCGTAAAGAGTTTCATATAAAAGATATCTAATTCGACGTAAAAGGTACATTTTCATGCTGGATTAAAGGATGATGCGTCCCAGCTCTGTGTAGTACTAGAGACTGACAGCGCGCGTTCTGCTTCATTCATAAAATCGGTGTATGCGCGCGATCGGTTCTGGTCTTTGATTAGATGCCAAATGTCATTCACCGATGTCTGAATCATCTACTGCTTTTTGCGTCAAGTGACATCATTGAATAAAGCGTCATTGTCATAAACCATGTCCTTAAAATAGCTCAAATATAGTCCACACATTATGGTCCCTATAAATGTATAGCTTATTGCAATTATAACAACATAAATACATCCTATCTCCCCCATTTGAAATTAATCTACATGTAAAATGAACAAACGCAATACCGAAAGACTAGTTTGAGTAGAGTTTGCCATAGATACAGTCTGTAGCTGCATATAGTATGTAGGTTACAGTCATTTTGAGAGAAAAAAACGAACTTGTTCCAGATCCAAAAATACTCCCTGTAAACCAGAAAGCTTGTCATATGTGCCATGCTTGAATGATGTTGTGAGATATTAAACAGCTTTACTACTGAGTTAATACTATTTATGAATGATCTGTGTGCAATTCTTTCCCTTCACATTCAGGAGCTACTGGACAGCTGGTTTTCCAAAATGGACGAGCCACCGACAAAGCATTTGCTTGGCTCCAAGAAGAGAGTCAAAATCCACCCCAACACAGTCACGGTTAAATACGCCACTCACTTTCCCCAACCTGGAGATGAGGGCTACGAGGATGCTCCATCTTTCGAAGACTTTGGCTCATTTGTTGAAGAGACCTCAGACAGAAAGCGACTGACTTCCAGCAAGTCTGGCAGAACTTTTTCAAAACAGCATGGGGATCAGAAAGAAAAAGGGGTGGGAGGTCAGTTGCAGAGCTTTGGGGAGGCTTCTGTGTTCTCCTCACGCATGACGTGGGCCGCTCTGTTTGGGGCTGCTCTGGCTCACGGCTGCGTGGCTCTCATCACGCGTCTGGCAGCCGACCGCTCGAAGGTCCCATCGCTGGAGCTTCTCTTCATCCGCTCTGACATCCAGATCCTGTCCATTTGTGTTGTGTCTTACTATAAGGAGCCCGCCTTTGGACCCAAGGGCTATAGACTGCGGCTCTTCTTCTATGGCGTGTGCAACGTCATCTCCATCACGTGTGCGTATACCTCCTTTGCTATCGTGCCGCCTAGCAACGGCACCATTATGTGGAGGGCCACCACGACAGCCTTTAGCGCTGTACTGGCGTTTTTACTCATTGATGAGCGATTGGGAATGACAGACGTGGTGACGGTCATCAGTAGCGTCTTTGGTCTTTGCTTGGTCATGATACCTAACATTGTAGGCGAGCATAAATCTCTGGGTTTCTGGAAAGAGGCTTTTGGATACACCATGACAGTAATGGCAGGTCTGATGGCCGCCCTTTCTATGATCATATATCGGGCGATCAAAGAAAAGGTGAGTATGTGGGTAGCACTTTTCACCTTCGGCTGGACCGGAATGATATGGGGGCTGTCCACTATGTTCATCCTACAGGAGCCCATCATTCCGCTGGATGCAGAGACGTGGGGGTATCTCATCAGCATCTGCATCTGCTCCACCGTGGCGTTCCTGGGGGTTTACTATGCCCTCAACAAGTTCCACCCTGCGCTTGTCAGCACCGTGCAGCACATGGAGATAGTTGTCGCTATGCTCCTGCAGCTTATCGTTCTCCGTATGGTTCCCTCAGTCTATGACATCATAGGGGGTCTCATCATCATCATCAGTGTTGTTGTGCTGGCCGCCGTAAAGCTTTACTGGGTGGGAAAGAGCAAAAGAGAGGAGTATGAAGAAATCCTTGAATCACCAATCAAATGATTCTTTATTGATACTGTAGATTGTTTTGAAGTATATTGTTTTTTCGAGCCTTAAATTAATGCTGTCCATCTGTGATTGAGATTATTGTGAATGTTTAAGAAAAAGATCTTAATGTCATTGATAAAGTGCAATTTGTGAAGTTGTCTTTGTTTGCTGTATTATGTGAATTTAAAGTGGATAGTGATTATTTTTACCCTGTCAAACGTGTTTCATGTGTCATATTTTATTAGGCAGTTTAGCACAATGCATTTATTAAAACATGATTAAAATTCAGTATGAGAATAAAAAACAGTCTGCTGCACAAGTTGGTCTATACAATGGAAAATGCCTGCAATATACCTGCACCATTTGTATGATTCTCTAAATGTGTGTGGTCAAGAGTGCCCCCTGTTGGTACTAAGCAGATGTAAATCTGAGACGAGGAGCTTTTGACAAAACATGACTTGCGCAAAACATATTTTCCTATACAGTATATGTACTGTCAATGTATACATTTAATATGTATTTGAAAATATATAGAATATATTGTATAATATACATAATATAATGCAATATATTGGATAATACATAAGGAATTGCTGCTTTTCTTATATTTGAAAAATATAAGCAATTTTTACAATATATGGAAATGTATTATTCAATACAGTATATTTCATTATATTTTTCCAGTATATTCCCATATATTGGGACGAATTAGTGAATTTCAGTCAGTTTAAATGTGATCTGACAGAAGTGACGGATCTCTGCTGCCATAAGATGTCGTGGGATACAGTTTAAAAGGAATTCTGACCTTAACAGCATTTCAACAGCAGTAATATAAACAGTAGTAATATTCAACAGCAGTAAAACAGCATTTCCTGAGTGTAGCAGGCAAGGTCCTTTAAAAACAGTTAAAACGTTCATTTTCTGGGCACGAAAAAGCCAAAGAATAATAATTTAATGAAAACATTTGTTCATTTAGGCGATTGCATATAATGTTTCTCTAAAAAGAGAAAACGCAGATTTGTCTATTTTGTATCTGTTGTTTGTTTTAAATATAATCAAATAGTAATGCAAATAGATTTTCAAAGACCTGTATTCTCATGAATAAAAACAAGCATCAGTTTTAGAGTGCATTTCCATGAGAACCTATCAGTGTTGCTTGCACATGTTTGCTCTGTGACATTGTAATTTTCCATACCGTCCAAAAGGTGGCAGAAATGGACCAAATAAAGACCATACAACTTGTACAACCGATGAATTCATATTTTAATATATACAATAAAAATATACAGTAAAACACAAATAAAAATAAAATACATTGCATTTTAATTGAAGTATTGAATGTACGTTTTTTATTGGGTTTTTTATGAAAGCAAAAAAACATCAACTAGTACATGAAACTAGTATTTTTATTTTTTATCTATACTTTCAATACAACCCGAAGACTATTTGTAATCATTTTAGTGTGCAAACCTGCACCCACATCACATGCCCCTTTAAATGTCAGCCTATTGATGTAGTAGTTTTAACATTTGTGGTTTACTTTATCACCAACACAGTCCTGAATTTCATGCCATATCATCATGTGCAAGCATTTATTGCCTCCCTAGAGAAATCAACAGGCTTGGCTCAAGGACCTATGACAATCTGTGCTGTAACTGCTTCAAAGAATGGCAGCCTGCTGGTTCACTGTAATAAGAGCTTGTTGCTGAGTTCTGTGAATGTGGAGAAGTGATTGCTCACAGGCCTCATGAGATGCAGATGTGGTCTTGCATGGTAGACTTCAGAACAGGACTCAGAGATGGACTTTTGATTTTTAGCTGTACAGTCTCTGAGTTGCATGTTAGTTTTTTAAACACACAGACTGGCACACGCACACACAGAACACACACATCTGTTCATCAAACACTTAAATCTTTAAAGGATTCGCGTCACTATCTCCCACCATGAAAGCTTATGAACAGCAACTAATGACACCAAGTCAAGTGTGCAGGATGTGTAGAAAATGTAAAAATGACAAAAACAAAGGTTTTGAATGAATACTCAAATACACTGAAAAAAATTATACTTTAAACGAACATAATTAAATTATGGACAGTGGTTCCACACAACTGAAATATGTTATCTCTACTCAAATACTTAATGTAAAACGAACTAAACTGAACTGAGTAAACTTAAACAACCATGTCCAAATAATGTCCAAATAACTTGAATCAAATAAGTTCATCCTACTAAAAGTATTTAAGTAGCGATAACATGTTTCCATTATGTGGAACCAGCTGTTATTTTTAACACACTAAATAAGTTAAATAAAGCTCTTATTGTTCGGAGTTAGCCAGAAGTTGGTTTTGTTAAACTTTCGGCACACCCCAAGTATCTGCTTTTTTATTAAAGCAATTTTAAATCTGGTTAGCAGGTCCTCAACCCAAGCACATGCTCTACACTTTACCACAATGGTAACCCCCCAAAAACATTAACACACCAGAAACTCTTTTAAATACAAACATAAAAGAGTATTAAACATGAACAAATATCCCTGTTTCATCATTTTGATAAAAGATGTATAAAATAACATTTTATTGCAACTTTTACTCTCCCTATTCAGCCCATGCAAAGCATGATGGGAAGTGGAAATCCTGTTCCTAGTTAATAACGCTACTTTAATACAACTAAATTCATTTATGTTGTGTTAACTTGATTTATTTTAGTAAATTGAACAAGCATCAAATAGGATTTTGATCTATTTGATTGAAACATGTTAATTTAAAATGTAAACATTTAGTTAAGCCAAAGCATTACTGTTTTTAGTCCGTTTAACACAATGCAATTGTGTTTGAACATAAAACCTAATACAATGGTGTTAAAACAAAATTAATTGTTTAAATAAAGTGAACAGTATCGTAAAATCATTTTTTTGAGTGTAACATCATAATATTTGAATGCTCAATACTACAATTTGTCATTATCAAATCTAAAAACAAAGCCCATCATCCATGGATCTAACATGAATTCTCATGCTTGTGTAAAGAATCACAAGCAACTTAAAGGAAGAGAGAACTGAGAACAATGTGAAAGCCTAAAGTGAGTGAGCTTTTCAATCATACAGTATGTCACTTATACTATGTCATATATCTCACACAGGCATTTTCTCTTCATGGCTTTGGAAGTCCCTAAGTTGTCCCTGTCCTCAGTCCTGTTCTTTCTTAGGTCCGGTTTTGTCCAATGTATTGGCAAATGTTACCACATCCACTGTGTGAAACATGTCTAATACAGCTTCTAAAAGCAGAAGTTCAATGTGAGGAGACCTGATCTCAGTGCTGACACTGAGTCAGAACACACATGGTTTGGTTTACCTGGCCTACCACATCGATTGGATCCTCCCATCTTTTCTGATACTTGGCAATTTAGAAATGTTTTACTCTTATGAGTGCCGGGAGTCCAAATGATGCAATAGTCTAGCACTTAAGTGAAAACATTTGTGCTTTAGTAAACAGCTGTCATGTATTTGTAAGGTCTTGGATGAGTCGCAGGCACTGAATTGTGTGTTTTGGATTTTGTGGGCTCTGTTTTCTTTCCGTTCAAGGTGCTACCCCTTACGGAAAGAAAATAGATTTCCTAATATATGAATTAAAAATATATTAAATGACATAATTGGAAAATATACAGAATAATATATTGAGTAAATATATTACAATATATTGAATAATACATAAGGAATTGCCGCTTTTCATACATTGAAAAACATATTTTCTTGTATGTAAATTTTATATTCAGTAATATACTTTTTAATATATTGATGTACATGTGATAAGATATGGTACTGTATATGTAAAAATATATTGAACATAATATATTTACTCATGCCATACATACACACGCATATATGGAAATATATTTGGATAAAAGTGTCTGCCAAACGAATAAATGTAATTAAATGTGTAAAATATTTTTCTTATGTTTAACAACCATTTACAATATACATGTTTTATATTTTAAAATATAGCTAATTTACAATAGCTTAAGCTCACCTGCTCATACTATAGCACTTAGTGAATAAACAATCGCTGCAATGAAAAGTGCACATCTTGATGGTATTTTGGTCAATCGTTATCCTGACCACAGGATCTACTCTTCAGCACCATGGTAACCGCAAATTTACACATACTAGAAACCCCACTAAATTTCAAAGTAATACAACAATAAAGACTAACAGATCTCCGCCTATATTATTCAGCAAAAAGAGATGAAATAACACCTATATTTAAACATTTTTCTCTCCTTTAACAGTCAGAAGCAAAGCATGCTGGGAACTAGAAATCTGCTTCAACTCATTCTGTGAATGTGTCCATATATGCATATAATATACATTCACATTTATATGGGAACATCTACGTGCATTATATACAATAAAAGATTAAATGTGACGAATATCAGATTTTTTTTGTCTTCGTTTTTAAATATATTTATATGTTCAATATATAGGCATATATTGTCAATGCATATATTGCTGTATATTGAAACATATTAGCCCCAGTTTCCAATATATGGAAATGTATTGTGTATTATATCGCATTATATTTTGCCGTATATTCCCATATAATTTTGATCCATAAGGGACAGGAAAATGAAAATCGATTTCCAGGCACTGTGTTCCATTGTTCCAGCTGCTTTGTAACAATGAAAATTGCTCGCATTTCATATTTTTTTCTGTAAAGATTGGATGTTGCTTACAGCAGACTGTGTGCATGTGTGTGTGTCCTTTTCTCAGGCACTGAACCCTTCAGGATGCAGTTCAGGTATCTGTAACTATGACCTCATTCTCTTAAAATTACAGCCATGTGCAGTGGACCAGGTGCTCCAGAGATGCAGTTGACACTCTCATCTTCTCAAGAGCTCTTCAGGGTTGTAAACAAATCTAAAAGTCAAAGACCCGAGAGAACTATGAAAACTTGTTTGTTACCTGCATCTTAACTTAGGAAGATAAAACTGCAGTACAGTCTCTATCGAAGAACAGTTTGTTTACCCTAAAATCTCTAAAATTCTGTCATTGGTTACTATTAGTTCCTTGACATATAAAATATAGTAATCTTAGGAGTGTCCCAATGGTCTGTTTGATCTCTTTTTCTCTGTCTGTAATGTCACAAGCGTCTCATGATGAGTTTCCACATAAGTGTGTGGGGCCCGGTCAGCCACTTTAGAGTCCACAGAAAAGAACCATTGACACCCGATTGGCTAAAAGTGGTCATGTGGGTGGGGTGGAGAGCTGCTCTGTCAATAACTCTGGACTTTCAGGAAGTTTTCATGAAATTGCTGCTCTGTTACAGAAAGAGGGAGCAGTGCTCGCAGAGCTCGTAATGGATATGGCAAATCTTTTTAAACACTTCTTTCGTGAGTACCGTTTTCTTTTCTTTGAATGACTGAATATTACACATTGAACAGAGTTGTTGCCATTGTGCTTTTTGCATGTAGCATTGACAACTTTTCTGTTGAAGAAAGCACAATTTCTCTGAGTGATGTATCAAAGATAGATGTGAATTTAGTGTATTTACTTGTGATGTCAGTGATGTGTAATTGGCCGCATTTTTGTTTTTCCATTTCTGGCCCCATTGAAAAGCTTGAAGTGGGTGGATAAGCATTTCAAAGCTGACTGCACATGCACTTACTGTAAATGCACAGGGTTATGAAGAAATAAAAGAACTACTGTTCTTGTCCTCACAATTGCTTTTAGGTTTCAGTTTTTAATCAGGATGTCTGCTTCTAAAAGAACTTGAAACCAAGGCATGCAACTTCAGCTCTCTGTTGTCAATTAATTAATTATAACTTAATGTTTTTGGTGTTTTTTCTTTACTTGAAATTTGGGTGAACATCAGGATGTCCAAGTAAATTGATAAGTAAATTAATTAGATTTTCTGTTCAATTTTAAATGACACTGTTCCCAGAATTTGGGTCTGAGCAGAGTTTAAAACTTTGATTTCCATAATTGTATTTTCTTAAACGTGCATAAATGAATAAATCTAAAGAACAAAAAAGTGACAACTTTGAATTGAATGATTTATAGAAAGCCACACAGCGATTTGAGTATAGTTGATATTAATATGAAAACGTGTTTTTAAATCCAACAAATTGAATAATATTTAAAAATATATATCTTTTATAATTGCTGGGTTAACTTTCATTCACAACTTTTAATTCTAAATATGTTGTACAATAGGTTATCAAACATATTCTATAGTTTTCAAAACAAAAATATGATTTCTACCTCTCATGGTGCATCAATAAAGTGTCTAATGAAAGGCTGTGAAGTACACACAACAGTGAATCCTAAATTTAAGTTTGCATGAATTTAAAGGAGAGCATAACTACATCCAGGTACTTCAAAAACATTCTGTTTTCTATCAATTGTCCATAAGGGGGAGGAAATAGCAGCCGCCCCTCCAGGCTCACAAGCTGCTTTTTTGTCTGAATGGTTCCATAAAGAACCTTTTCTGGAGAACCTTTCTGTTCTACAAAAGGTTTTTTGTGGTGAAAAAAAGTTCTTCGGATTATAAAAAGGTAAGAAAGAGATGGTTCTTAAAGAACCTTTGACTGAATGGTTCTTTGTGGACGCAAAAAGGGTTCTTCTGGCATCGCTGTGAACAACCTTTTAAGCACCTTTATTTTTAAGAGCGTAACTTGGACAATCTAAAAAAATCAAAGCAGAAACACGCGTAGCACTCCCCCCACCCCAAAAAAACTCCAGTACTGTCAACTTGAGCTGCTCTGTAAAGGACCGGAAGCTCTGTAATTCAACACAGATTTCTAGCACAGAAACACATTAGGATGTGAGGGGATGAATAATGAAGGCCTTTGAGTGTGTGTTTGTTTCTCCATCATTACCTTAATCTGTACCCTTTGTAACGCACTGAGCGTTTCAGATTGTTTTATTCCACATTATAGTGGACGAGACAGTGAAAAGTTTGTACAGGACGGCAGTGAAACCTCAAGAACAAAAGCACAGCAGCGATGTGCAGCTTGCATAAAGCGCAATGAAAAGAGTATGTCAGAAAATGACCCTCCTTATTTGCGGTTGCCTTTGTTACGTCGGTTTTGTTTGCTTTCCTTTGAATACGTTGAATACATGCACTAGAAAATTCAGCTTCCCGGAGAAGAAGGGAAAAATGACTGGCTGCTCAGATGGCTTCCTGCCAACGCTCTTTCTTGCTCTCAACGTCTGCCTTTCTTTTTTTCTCTGTGCATTAGTATGCCATGGAAGTTCAGAGAGGCTATTGTATACCAAACGGGGGTGTCACCAAGCACAAAAGAAAAATGCCTGATGTTCTATACAGAAGTTTTATGTGTCTGTTGTTTGCATTCAGAAAGTCTGCGGTAAATGAGTCACAAAGCAAAATATATAGTTCTTTATTGTCAGGTTGATAACGAAAAGAACAAAACGGTTGGGAGGTCAAAGGACAGCAGAAACGCGTGCTTAAAGGAACGTACTCCACTTTTTTTGGAAATAGGCTCATTCTCCAACTCTCCCAGAGTTAAAGGAGTCATATTGCACGGCTAAAACGAATATTATTGTTTATTTTAGATGTAACGCAATGTGTATACACCATTTAAAGTTTAAAAAACTTTGTATTTTCCACATACCGTGCATGTTTGTATCTCCTCTTTGCCCCGCCTCTCTGAAACGCACAGATTTTTTACAAAGCTCATCGCTCTGAAAAGCGAGGTGTGCTATGATTGGCCAGTTCACCAGTGCGTAGTGATTGGTCAAATACTGCAAGCATTTCACGGAAATGTAACGCCTCTTACCATATTCGGAACATCGGGTTCCAAAGCAATTGTACTGACAGGCGATACAATGAGATTTAAAATTACGCCCACCTTAACTACGTGTAGATTTGGGCGGTCTTAGTCAAATCATGTTACGAAGTTACGTTGATTCGCCGGGGTGTGGTTACACGAGGCGTTTCAGGCAAGTCTGGTTGAGCATTCGATTTTAGATAGAATGCATCTTTTGTTCCCACACTTTCAGTTGTGCAATTGTATGTGTCTAATACATGCATGGGCAACTTATAACACACCAAAAACACAGAAAAACACGTACTTCCGCCATATGACCCTTTAATAAGTTGAATTTTACCGTTTTGGAATCTATTCAACCGATCTCTGGGATAGCAGTTTTAGTATAGCTTAGTATAGATCATTGAATCCAATTAGACCAGTAGCATTGCGTTTTCATTTCATGTGGAAATGCGCTGCGTGATATCACTGCGCCTGCTGTGGCCATGTTACGGCAGCAAACTTCCTTGATTATTATGCCGGAGTGGGAGTATAGTTCCTAATCATATCGGCCTAGAAATCGCAACTTTTCATTTTCTGCCGGTCTTAGCACACGATAAAATTACAGAAGAGTCCAGTTTAAATAAGAAAAATATCAAAACTCTTTGGTCATTTTTGAACGCGATGCTACTGGTCTAATTGGATTCAATGATCTATGCTAAAAGTGCTATCGCCAGACACGGAGATCGGTTGAATAAATTCCAAAATGTTAAAACTCAACTTATTAACTCTGGGGGAGTTGGAGAATGAGCCTATTTCCAAAAAAAGTGGAGTGCTCCTTTAAGTTCACAGGTTTTTATATGCGTGGCCATATGTTGCATTGTGCAGAGAATTAATGGCGCTGCCATTGCTGAGTTTTTGGAAACTAGTTGTGTTTGTGAGGAGGCTATTTGTCTTATGATGTCATTGGTGGAGTGAGCTCAGCAAAACAGAAACAAAGGCGGGGTGTTTTGGCTGTGCGGACTGCCACGGGTCACGTTACATTGATAATCATATTCAGCTTATTGAAAACCAGAACTGAGCTCTTTTAATATTGAGCACAGATGACGACAAAATTAGGTCAATCCAACATGCTCTACAGTACGTTTCTTAGGAAATAACCGACATGCAAAGCCATTTTCAAAGTATATAGTGTGCAAACTCATTTTATTCTACACTAATCCTTCCCAAGATTTTCTGTTTTCACACAGATCTGTGGTACCAGGCCCTATACGCTTTCTAATTCATTTGGGTGCTCGTCAGAGGTTCTGTTCTTTAGGAAGAATTCCACCTTATCTCTACATTTGAATGGTTTTCCGCATGTGGAAATTGACTGGAAAGCTGAGGTGCCGATGTTCTGCTCGTCAGAGGAAATGAAACAAAAGCAGGCAGGATACAGCGCCTCAAGCTATGTCCTTGAGTCACGTCATATAAAGACACTTATGAACTGTGCAGCTCTGCTTTCATTACTCTCGCCTGGAATTTCCATTGAAATGCAGTTCATTGACTTTTCCACACGTCCACATGATTGTTTTACTGAGTTACGTCACAGATGACCATGATCGTCATTTATCACAGACATCTTCCTATGGTTTCCATGGTAATTAAGAATGCTGTCTTTATGGGTTGTTGTAAAATGAGTTTTAAAGGTTTAACTTCTAATAGCAGAAGAGTATATTGTGAGGTTTTGTCAGTCAGAGCATTTTACAGGAAATGTTGCTATCACTCTTCTGCTTTTTCTTCCTGTTGAAATGCACGGATGGTCAAAAATTAGACTTCCTTTTCATTTGGAGGGGAGGTTCCCATTTTCTGGTTAAAGGGAATGATTGATGTGTTATTAGTCAGTATAAATAGCCTACATACCAATACTGTAGGTAGGAGTGTTTAAAGTCACAGTCCTGCCACAAAAGGGGACAAATAAAAAAATGAATAGAATATGCGCATATGTTTATTTAAAATGATATTTTATAAGGAATGAATGAAAAAAAAAACTCATTTACTCACCATGAAGTCGTTTCAAATCTGTATAAATTATTTTGTTCTGCTAAACACAAAGGAAGATTTCCTGTAGCTAAGTGGTAAGAGCATTGCGTTAACAATGCAAGGTTGTGGGTTTGATCCCAGGGGATTGCACATACCTATGTATAAATGTATAGGATAATGCAATGTAAGTCGCTTTGGATAAAATGCATAAATGTAGATGTAAGATATTTGGACGAATGCTTGTAACCAAACAGATCTGGGGCACCATTGAGTATAAAAAATTACAAAGGTGCCCGAGAACTGTTTGCCTTCTTACATTCATCAAAATATCTTATTTTGTGTTCAACAGAACAAAGAAATGTATACCGTAAATTTTCCTATTATGGTAGTCAATGGTGACCCAAAACTGTTTGGATGACAAAATTTTATTTTTGGGTGCATAAAGTGTAGGCCTATAAAGTATAAATTAAATTACCTTTAAAGTATAAACTCTTGCTGATAAAATAGCATGGATTCAAAGGTTACGTTTATTAACTGACACAATACCCATGATAAAAGAACAGGAAACATACTCTTGCTAACATGCTAACAATACATCACCCTTCATTTGTTTGCAGGGATTGGAAAGGCAAAGCAGAAAAGCTGCATGAAAGATTTGGCCTCCACAGCTGATAAATACAGTGACAATGATGAACGACTTTATGACCTCAACTTACCAGCACTGGTCAAGTTTAACTACACTGCAAAACGTGAGGATGAACTTTCATTGGTCAAGGGCACAAAGGTCACTGTCATGGAGAAGTGCAGCGACGGATGGTGGCGAGGAACCTATAAAGGCCTTTCCGGATGGTTCCCCTCCAATTACGTCACAGAAGACGTACATGGGACAATGAGAGGAGGCACTTATAAAGAAAAACTTCACAATAACAATGCCACTCTTGTTCTGCAGACCGTACAAGCACTTTATCATTTTAGCTCCGGTAATGATGAGGAGCTCAGTTTTAACAAAGATGAACTTATGGATGTGCTGGAGAAACCCGAGAATGACCCTGAATGGTGGAAGTGCAGAAAACAAAATGGCCAAGTGGGTCTATTGCCCAAGAACCATGTTACAGTTGTACAGACGTCTAATAATGAAATGGGAATGTCTGGACCACCTACTTCAAACTATGATTACATTAGGCCTTGTATAAATGGAAAGTTTGGAGGACAGTTGTGGTACTATGGCAAAGTGACACGACACCAGGCAGAGATGGTCTTGAACCAGAGGGGTGTGGATGGTGATTTTCTCATCAGAGACAGCGAGTCTACGGTAAATCTGTCATCACACTTTTAGTTATTGATGTACTGACCAAACTGCCATGTTCTTTTTTAAATTAATCTGTAAGTGACAATGTACAAAAAACACAGATCCTATAGCAGCTGTATTACATTCCAAACAGACAATTTTTACATAAATGACGTCAGTGTCTGCAAGCAGCCTTTTATTCAGTTATTATGGTCTGAATGATATTTTGCATAATTACTTTCTATGTATGCAACTATTCCGATCTAGGCAGCATGCAAAAAAGTCAGACTTTTCCATTTGTACTTTGACGTGAATAATACTTTTTGTTTTTTGCTTTTCAGCCAAACGACTTCTCCATTACTTTGAAGGCAATGTATAAGAACAAGCATTTCAAGGTGCAGCAAAAAGATGGACTCTACTGCATTGGTCAGCGCAGGTTTAGCTCCATGGAAAAATTGGTGGAACATTACAAAAAGGCCCCCATATTTACCAGTGAACAGGGAGATAAACTGTTCCTGATAAAAGCGTTATCCTAAACCTAAAGGAGCAACAGACTCTTCACATTTTAAGCTTGGCATCAATCTGCAACATTTCACATAAGGAACATGAATTTATGTTGACTGTGGAAATGTTCTTAGAATTCTTTCGATTTAATTTTATGTTAATGGATGTGTATTTACAATGCCATACAATAAATAAAACGTTAACAATGCTTTAACATTGGTCCAATATGTGCTATTAAGTGAATTTAAATCTGAACATTTATAAGGATGTATACGAGTATGATAAGCTTTGTACTTCTACTGCTGCCTTTAGTAAGAAATCATTTCACTCATTATTTGTATGTACTTGGTGTTCTTGTCATCTGCTGTTTAAATGTACAATCTTTCAATTAAGTTTAAAGGGAAACTTCACCCAAAAATGAAAATTATGTCATGAATTACATTTACACATTTATGTAATTACATTAATTATTTTACCATTAAAATGGTAGTCAAAGGTGCCCTGGAACGGTTTGCTTTCCTAAATTCTTCAAAATATTCCATTTTGTGTTGAACAGAGCAACAAAAATAATACAATCATTTTTCCTACTATGCTAGTCAATGATATCCCAGAAATATCAGTTGCTAACATTCTTCTAAATATCTTTCTCTGTGTTCAGCCGAACAAAGCAATTTATACAGGTTTGGAACAACTTGAAGGTGAGTAAATGATGAACGAATTTTCATTTTTGGGTGGAGTATCCCTTTAAGTAGTAAATGTGTCAAAACACCTAACATGTGATAAATGAATCATACTGAATGATCATGATATTTACCCTTTTTACTTCATAGTTGTATTTGTGTCATGATTTTATGACTGCTCTTTCTATGCTGTCAGTGGCAAAACATGCTCAAATGAATTGAGCACATTGTTTCTCTTCAGAGCTTAACCAAACACATTGGGATTGTTTTTGTTAAAATCCACTTTCTTTTACAAAACCTAATCTGTAACTGGTAGCAATCTGTGAACTGTGAATGTTGTTTATTTCCACCGTGAACTTGTAGGTTTTCTTTGGTTCCTGTTGAGTATTTAATTAAAGTATTAAACATACAAGAAGTATTCAATATATTGTTTATTGCATACTTAATTTGTGTAAATGATCATTCTGCAAAGTCTACAAGATAATTATTTTCGATGGTTTCATTTATGTAATGCCAAATAATTTATCAATCTAATATATTTTTGTAAAATATATAAGATTTATATATATATATATATATATATATATATATGTGTGTGTGTGTGTGTTTTTCTTTTGTCATTCAGAACTTATACACACATGTAAGATCCGAGAAAATAAATCAAAAGTTTTAGCGTAATAAATGTATTGTACTGACGTCGACCTCCAGTCTCTGTTGATTGGTTCACGTGCCAGTGACGTACTGGACGCGCTTTCAGGCACCGGAAATAAGTGTGTAGTTCAAAAGAGCCGCGCCTCGGTGTTTTGACAGCCACCGTTAAGTTAAACATTTGACATAAACTTCACTACAGCCAATCTATATAGCGCACTGCTCATCGCTGATGTAGCATTGCGATTTGGATCCGTTTACAGTAAACTCTGCAGTATTGAACTCTTTGATCAGTAACGTTAGGTGAGTGTGCCTAGGCTGCTAAAGCGATTTAACATAAGTTGATCCTCGTAAACGTGTTTGTTTGTTTATTATGTTGTGCAGGTTTTATTGTACGTGGTAACTCATGCAATATTCTTACTTTTAATGTGACCTACATTTCTGCTTGCTTACACATTTTGATTTTAATGGAGGATTGGGTTTCTTTATAAAACGGTGTCTTTATTCGTATGGTGGTCTGTTTGTAGATATGCAGTCAAACTTCAGTCGGTCCTCTGTGCAGCCTCACACACCGTCGATCAGCGCCTCGCCGAGATACGGTAAAAAAATGCAGTCGTAAAAATAAGTTGTAACTAAAAGGTTTTGTTCTTAAAATGTTCACCAGTGTATTTAATTATTGAACGCTAAATATTATAATACTTATGTACGTCTATTAGCTTTCATCGATTTTTTGGATGTGGGCCGTGCAGAGACAATATCCCAAGAAATTGCAAATCTAACAGAAGATGCTGGTCAGGACCTGGAGACGGAGGAGAGCGGTGAGATTGGATATATTCAAGGCACAGTAGTTGGTCTGCGATACTACTCTGGAGTGGTAAGCATGCTTGCATTTAATGCGTTTCTCAGTCTGACCAACAATTATATACAGTATCTTAGTTATTTAGCACTAATGTAGTGGTTATTTCAAGCAAACAAAATGGTCTTATGAATATGTACAGTCTAGGAACTCGCAACTGCATACTATCCACACTAAAAGAGGAATGTGAGATACCTCAAATAGATTGGAATCGATTGAGAAACTCTAGTCAAAAGGCAATTATCAAAAAGTTCATTGGATTGGATGGACTTTGCAACTCTATTCAGTGTTTTAAAGGTTAACAACATTGTGACCTCTGCTACAGGTCAACAGAGGAGAGATGGTGTCACTGGTGAGAGAGCCGCAGAATCCCTATGACAGAAACGCAGTGGTGGTTGCCAATGTTTATGGTAGTCAGGTTGGGCACATCAAGAAAGAGCTGGCAGCCGCAATGGCCTATATTATTGACAACAAATTGGCAAGAGTGGAAGGGTAAATTAGTTTCTCAATATTTTTTGAAGTAATTTGCTTTATCAGATCTTACTGCCAGTTGATTAGCTCCATGACAAAATAAAATGCGTTTGCTATCCCAAATAATAATCATCTGGTCAGATTTAGTTAGGCAAAAACTGCTGTAATGCTTTTAATTTCTTAATAGGATTGTGCCCTATGGGGAGACAAATAAATTCTCAATGCCTGTGAACCTCACTTTCTTGGGCAAAGAGGAAAACAGAGAGGCTGTTCACAACCATATGAGACGTCATGGTTTCAGACTTGGCACTGACTTCAAAGGTTCACTTATCCATTTGCCACTATTTAATGATCTTTGGCAAACACATGATGCTTTCATGATTCTCTTTACTTTGTTACTTCATTCTTTTAAGGAGGCACTGCAAAAACATCATTTGGTAGGGATCCATTAGGATTACTCAAATCATCTTCACAAATATCTGCCATTCCCTTGACTGCAGAAGAGGTAAATGGCGTATGTGACTTGTTTGGTATAATATGTCTGAACAGAGCCCAAAAATGGCTTGTGACCCACCAGTTGAGAACCACTGATCTAGATTTTTTATACTGTTTCTCATACTGTCTGCTTAACTGCACTGAATTTACTAAACAACTTCTCTGTTATACCACACCAGCTTAAAAGTGCCTTTGACAAGCTCTTTGACGATTTAATGGAGGATAAAACAAGAGAAATGGAACCGGCAGAGGCAAGAGCAAAAACAGAAAGAAAACATCAAACTCACAGCTGTTGTTTTTAATGTCGCCCATTCATCACACATCATGTCTCTGTTAACCTGTGTCCATACAGGCGGTGTGCACTCCACTGCTCCCACATCAAAAGCAGGCGCTCTCATGGATGACCTCGCGTGAAAACAGCAGTGATCTGCCTCCTTTCTGGGAGCAGAAGGGTGGCCTTTACTTTAACGTTCTCACTAACTTTGCTGTTAAGGAAAGGCCAGAGAAAGTGCTTGGTGGAATTTTGGCTGATGATATGGGGCTGGTGAGTCAAACCAGATGTCCTTTTTGCTGGTCAGTATGCTGTATTAGCATTCAGTTTCAATGTTTCTTTTTGTCATGTTTTTCAGGGCAAAACCCTTACCACTATTGCTTTAATAGTGTCTAATTTCCATAATGGGAAACCTCTGCCACTGGAGAAATGTGTGAGTGTGATGCAAATGGAATTGCTTGTAATGTTTCTAAAGGACGTTAGTGGGTTACAGAACTGATTGCTGGAACCTTTGAAGTACTATAGAAATTAGTAATAAATTGGCAATGAATAAATATTATATATACAGCTGTGGAAAAAATTAAGACACCTTTTCATTTAATCAGCATTTCTAAATGTATTGTGACCATTCCGGTCCACTGTCTGATACACTTATAAAAACTCAAACATAAAGTCATCCAACAGCAATGCGGAAAAACTGACAGCATGACAAGACACATGAAAACTGTGATTAAAAATCGAGGTTATCACAATTTTTTTTAAAACATTTCCTAAGTACATGTACAAATAGTACTTAGTGAATATGAACTTGTTTTCTTTGCAGTATTTGTGGTCTGAAAAAAAAACAGAGCACCTTTTCTGTTATTTTGACCTGTTTCTCCACATTTCATTTTCTGCAAATAAATGCAAATATAAACAATATTTTTTGTTTCACAGAATGAAACAAAAATTTTAATCACAGTAAATAGTAAAATTCACCATAGTAAATTCAGAAAAACTGAAAATGGTCTTTGAATTTTCTCTGTGGCTGTGGCTGTATATGTATATATATTATATATATATATATATATATATATTTCAGGGAGAATCATCTGAACCTTCTACTTCTAGAAAGAAGTCAGCCTCAAAAGGTAAAATATCATGCTTACATTTACACTATACATACACCTTCTTAACTGTATGCAGGTGCCTGTAAAAAGCCACATTTTTACAGAAAACGAATATTTTATTAACACTACATTGCTGATTTACAGGGAAAAGTGGAGAAGTATCTGAGGAAGTAGTGGAGTCATCCCCATCGAAAAGATCACATGTTGATAGTGCCTCTGCTGATACCATTGATAAAGATGTACCTCGGAAAAAAGGTTGATTTCACTATGCCAGTGTCAGAATTTTTGCCAATAATTATTCCATTATGCCGATATGACAGCCTTGTTTTGATAACCATTGATTATGCCACACATTTGTGTTTCTTACAGCAAAAACTACAAAGAAAACTTCAAAAAAGTCTGCTAACACAAAAGGTACTTTTACTTTTTGTCTCTGTGGGTAAACTGAACGGCCTTAGTTAGTATAAGATGTGACTGCCATTGCTTTGTTTGTCTCAGAAGTGATTTTGCTGGACGATGATGACTTTGCTGCCGCTCTGGAATGCAGTTCCACACAAGTCATGCCTCCAAAGAAGAACGTAAAGAAGAGGTCTGGTGAGTGCAACATTTGTTCTGCCTTTTTCTTACTGTATTATAAAGAGTTTTAATTTAAATTAATAAACAATAATCTGTTATAGGTGCGGATAAGGGCTCCTCTGCAGGTACTGGGGGCTCTGGGGCCAGAGCCACTTTGATTGTATGTCCTTTGTCGGTCCTTAGCAACTGGCTGGTGAGTGTTTACAATGTCAAATCGTTTTACGTTTAAAGAAAATCACCAAAACACGTTCCGTCTTTTGTGTTTTATATCTGCCCAGGATCAGTTTGAGCAACATATGCGAGCTGATGTCACTTTGAACGTGTATCTGTACTACGGTGCCGAACGCAACCGATCGGTCAGCCTTCTGGCTAGTCAAGATGTGGTTCTCACGACATACAATGTTCTTTCATCAGACTTTGGAGTGAGTGGATGTAGAAGTTCTAGTAGAACCATTGTAAATTCCCACGGTATAAATTAAAAGCATTGGATAAATAGTAAATATGAAGAAGCATTCAAACTCAATTGATTTCAAATTTCAGAACAAGGCCAGCAGTCCTCTGCACAAAGTAAACTGGCTCCGAGTGGTTCTGGATGAGGGTCACGTCGTGAGAAACCCCAGCGCCCTTCAAAGCAAAGCTGTCCTGGAGCTCCAATCAGAGCGCAGATGGATCCTATCTGGTTCGTTCATACTAGAAATAAAACCATGGGAAGGATTATTGGTCTGTGTGTCTGTAAATCAGTTATTTTCCCATTTAGGAACGCCTATTCAAAACTCCTTGAAGGATCTTTATATGCTTCTGTCCTTCTTGAAGCTGAAGCCATTTGATGTGAAGGAGTGGTGGAGCAGAATTATTCAGAGACCTGTAACCATGGGCGACAGAGTTGGACTACAGTATGTTAACAATAACACTCCAGATTTGGTTCTTTAAATCCAGCTGTTGACATTTTCGGATCCCATTCTTCCCATCATTTCCATCTTGAGGAAAAAGATCCAAAATGTATCATTGCTGTATATGTTTTCAGGAACCTGCAGGCTCTGGTCAAGGGGATTACACTGAGACGCACTAAGACCAGTAAGGTGGATGGTCGCACGGTGGTGCAGTTACCGGAGAGGACAGTGTTTGTGCAGCATGTGACTCTTTCTGAAGAGGAGAGGGAGAAGTATGAGCAGGTCAAGACTGAGGGCAGGAACATCATCGGCAGGTGGGCATCATGCTGTCATCCGCTACGGATGTGAGGGGCAACACCACTACATAAAATCAGAAAACATCTTTTTGTCTTCACAGGTATTTCCAAGAGGGCTCCGTCATGACAAACTATGCTGATGTGTTGGCCATTCTGGTTCGTCTGAGGCAGTATTGTTGTCACCCTAGTCTTGTCGGAAAATATACAGGGGGAGGTATGCATGTAGATTATTCGAATATGCATGACTCATTTTATGTAAAATGCCACACATAATACCACTGTAATGATCTTGTCTTGGCATTAGCAGATCCCGTGACCCCCAGTGAGCTTCGGGAACGCCTCATCAATAAGATTACATTGGTGCTGAATTCTGGTTCGGATGAGGAGTGCGCTATCTGTTTAGACTCTCTGCGTCAACCCGTCATTACATACTGCGCTCACGTCTTCTGCAGGCCTTGCATCTGTGAGGTCATCCGCTCAGAGAAGGTCAGCATTACGGCCGCGTGTCAGTGGTATCCATACTGAAGACTCTTGTGTTGTCATTCCTGAACTCTGATTGTTTTTGCTTCATAGGAGCAGGCCAGATGTCCACTGTGTCGTGCTCAGATCAAGACTAAAGAGTTAGTGGAGTATCCTGGAGAAGAGCTGGAGACTGGATCAGTCACTGGGGAGAAGTGGCGATCAAGTTCAAAAGTAATTTTGCCACTTTTAGTTATTTTGGTTGCTTGTTTTTGCTATAGGTTTTGATTTTGTATCAGACAATGATTCTGAATATATGTCAAAGATTCAATGCAACGAACCATTACAAATTTTTCCTTGTTAATTATAAGTTCTGACTTGTGTAAATGTATTGTCAGTTTTTTTAGGTGTTTACTATGTGTAAATATGCAGTGAGATAGATTGAGACACCATTCGTTTCCTGTATTAAAAAGAATTGTTTAATTATGAGCTGCCATCTAAAGTCTTTTTCTGATCACAGGTGGATGCGTTGATGACCATCCTGTTGAAGCTCCGTAATGAAGATCCCACTGTGAAGAGTCTTGTGGTCTCTCAGTTTACAAAGTTTTTAGATATTTTGGAGGTTCCTTTGAGGTACAAGCTAAAGTCATTCAATGCAGAACGTACAAAATATTTACATTAGAAGCCATTAGTGATTTTGTGTGCTAATACCAGCGATATCTGCAGGGAATATGGTTTCTCTTTTACACGCCTGGACGGCTCTATGACTCAAAAGGCCAGAGCAAAGGCCATTCAGGACTTGCAAGATTCTTCTCCTGGAAGCCCCACCATCATGTTGCTGTCACTCAAAGCAGGAGGGGTGGGGCTTAATCTGACCACAGCGTCCCATGTCTTCATGATGGATCCAGTGAGTAAAGCACCGAGCTGTATTTTATGTCAACCACTGGGTGGCAGTATCATCATTATATAGCTATTCCTTGCTGTTGCACTATACACGGAACATGTCAGTATGATTTAACTATGTTCCAGGCCTGGAATCCTGCAGCAGAAGATCAGTGTGTCGACAGATGTCATAGACTAGGCCAGAGCAGAGATGTGGTGATCACTAAGGTAAGTCTTTATTCCATGGCAGCCACACAGAAGAATGTTAGCAGCTGATCCCAATAGCTATTTTTACATGCTTGCCATTTTCTTCAGTGGTAACACAATGGGATGACGGATATAATAAAATACTATTTGAATGGCTACCTTATTAGCTCAACACTGTAATGTATTAAAAGATATATGGTCAATACACCGGCAACATTGTTGCAGTTCTTTAACTTTAAAATATCAGTCAAAAATTTAAAATCTGTCATTTACTCAGCCTCTTGTCATTTCAAACCTGTACGACTTTCTTCTGCAGAACACGAAGATATTTAAAAAAACATTGGTAACCGAATACCCATTGACTTGCATTGGTTTTATGTCCATACAGTAGAAATTAATGGGAACTGCCTTTGTTCGGTTACCAGCATTCTTCTAAATATCTTGTGTTCTGCAGAATAAAGAAAGTTATACAGGTTTGTAAAGTCATGAGGGTGAATAAAAGATCTCTTTAATGATGACCAATGCAAGATCTCAATTTCTCCTCGTAGTTTATTGTAAAAGATTCAGTGGAGGAGAACATGGTGAAGATTCAGAAGAAGAAGCAGGAGCTTGTGGCTAAGGCTTTTGGAACAAAAACCCCACAGGACCGAAAACAGTCCCGGATCGATGACATCCGAGCCCTCATGGAGATTTAGTCTTACCAGGGTGTTAACATTCTCAACCAGTTTGACTACTGTCAGTTCATTTCAGATACAGTGCTTAGTTGAATGTGACACTTTATTTAGTCCGTTTCAGTTATTCAGTTCTTTCTCCATGCACAGTTAAACAGTGGTTCAAAGCATTTTCATTTTTACATTAAAAGACTGTGTGTATTTTGTGATTAAACTTGTTAATCAGAGTTCACAGTAAAACAAGATTCACATTACTTGTTCTTTATTTAAGATGTTGCAGGGGAAGGGCAGAGCTACAGGAAAGTTAAACTTTCAGTAGTTACAGCTACAGAAACTGTGTTAACAATAGTACAAGGTGGAACCAAGTGTAGCAAAAACATTGTTGCCATAACCTTGGTACAGGGAGTGACTGCCCAGTAAGCGAGGGTGGAGTGACCTTGGTACAAACAATAAGAGTTACCGATGTATATCACAGCTAAAGTAATGACGGTTCACAGGAGTCGGCTGTATACAAAGCATCTTGTAAACACCATCATTAAGAAGGTCATCAGTGGATTAATATTGAAAGTAAAGTGATGAGCTGTATACTTGCAGTGTAAAACACATTTACAAGGTTTGGTTTGGCATTGGTTGCTGTATGATTTTTTCCTACCGTTTCTGATCTCCACAAACACACAAGACAAATGAAACTTGAAAATTCTTGGACGGTTACACGTTTAAATTACAGTAACTAAACAAACAACATGTTACAGCAGTATCAGAGTGACAGAGACATGTTATGCTTGCCTGGTGTTACCTCAGGAAATGAGGCAAAGTGTGGATACACCGAATTACACAAAACTTTCTTATAACTGTTGCAATCACAATGAAAGAGGTTGAATGGTTGAGCTGCATAGACAACTTTTACACCAGTTTAAGTGATGATGCATTTAAGTGTTTGTAATGTTATGCCCTATACATACCCCAGTACAAAACTATATCTTGATGTATTGCTGGGTGCACCTCACTTTAGGAAGGAATCTAGTCTTTTCTCAATGTTGTCAAAAGAGTCCAGTCCCATGTAGTCAGCTTGGCCCTGCTCCCACCTCTGTTTCCGCTCCTGAGAAGACATCTGAGGCGGAGGGGGGTGATGGGATATATGCACCTGAGCCACATCTTCGTGAATATTACTCTGAAAGGAAAAGCAGACAAATCAGAACATACACTGGAGCCCTGAGCAGAACAAATTTCCATTCTTAATTGTAGCTAAATGTATTGTTAGTATTCAGTATACACAGGACAAGCTGTCCGAAAGCTGTGTTTCACATACAACAGAAGCCAAAAATAATCCAGTGAAGCATGACGGTTCTACATTTCAGGCATACCTCACACCTATTCCCAAATGCTCAAGATCAATCTAAGAGGATTCATTTGAGTTGTTTAGAAAACTAGTAAGAATTACGCATTTAATCATTGGGTACAATTCAGATAAGTTAGAAGTAAAATATGTTAAAAGCACACAAGTAGTGGTTCTGAGGACCCACAGCATTTTGTACATCTCTATCGTAGAAACTCAATTCAACTGATACTTTAAAGGTGCAATGTGTGACGTTAAGAAGGATTGACAGAAATGCCATATAATGTACATAACTATGTCTTCATAGGTGTATAAAGACTTCAGAGGTGTAAAGAGTACCTGAAAACCATACTTAAGTAAAAGTACAGATACCTTGCAGTGAAAATTACTCCATTACAAGTTACAAGTCACCAATTCCAAAACGACTTGAGTAAAAGTCTTCGAGTATCTGATTTGAACAGTACTTGAGTATTTTACTCATACTGAATGTAGGCTCAAAGCAGCACTAGTCCTCAACACTTAAGAGACATGTCAGTGGAAAAACTAGAAACAGTCGATTTGTGAGGAGAGCAATCGCATTTATTTTCTTAAATCATAATAAGACTGAACACCTCAAAATTGCAACAAATCATGGCCGACATCATAACCTACTGTACGTCTATTACAAACACCCAAGTCTCATTTAAGCTCAACTGCTCATAAGTAAACCAAACTCCTTCAAAAAGGTCTCTTCAATATAACGGATAAATAAAGTAATGTTAAGTAAAATCAAAAAGTCAAAGCCTTTTTGCACTGGACATGCTGGTTTGGGCCTCATGGCCAGCTGCAGTCATGTCCTCATTTCACATACACTGTTAGCCCTTACCTGCCATTTCTACAGTAATATACTGTATTGGCAACACTGTTGCCTGCTAGTTACTGTAGGTGTTTTACAGTAAACTACTGCAATGGCTGTTTGAAGATACATTATAAAGAATCTATTAACGCACTTAAGTCACACAGTCTTAGATGAACACGTGTAAATAACAGATGAACACAATAAATCTGTCAAGATTTCACCAGAGGAGAATTAAACACAAACATCAATAACATCTTCACATATTACAGACACCACTTTCACTTTATTTCTGTCATCTGTGTAAGATCTTATTGAGATTGAACTCTAGTTCATAGTGGTTCAATTGTGTTTTAAGTCACCATTATGGCGATCAGTGTTTGCTTTGGTTGGACTCTTTGACTTTCTTGTAGCTTTAAAATGTACACTTATACAATAACACTGAAAGGGACTTTACAGGAACCGCAACTTTATGTTTGCTTAGTAACTGAAGATACATCTGAAAGAATTCAATCATTAAATAATAATAATATAGCATTTAAGATTTATTAAGATATGTTTGGTAAAGTGATTACATGTTATAATGGAAAGATCTCTGTCAGAAAATCTTTCTTTGCAATTGAGACACAGTTAGACACTTGACATACAAACCTCATCAATGGTGACAAACAATCATGAATGAGTTTTGTACTATGTACCCAGCATGCATTGCAGCATGAAGCTGTTCAGTTGATTGTCACCATTGTTGAGATTCATATGTGGATTGTTCATTTCTCTGTGTCCGACTCATTCTATAGGTTAATATTTTGTCTATATAGTGTGAGAGCACTTTTGAAAATTGAAATACTATACATTCTTTTTACTGGTTTACATCACTTCATGGCAATAGTCCCACCATATGGTCAAATTTTGAGCAAACATGTTTAGAGCACATTTAGGAAGAGTTAGTTTTAAAAATAAGAGCTTTTGTAGATGTGTGACCTACAGTAACTAGCTGGCAACAGTGTTGCCAATATATTACTGTAGAAATAGCGGGTAAGGGCTAACCGTGTATAAACCGCCAGCGATTGACATCTACCTGATACTGCACTCATATTCATATAAAGAAGCCATGTTGACAAGTTTTTGTAAGTTAGAGCAAAATCCACAAGATTGTAGTACCTTCATTGCCCTGTAAATGGCAATATTAATTATAAGATAGGTGCCATGCAAAATGTAATGTGTAATTGCATTAGTCATTACAAATGTAGTGGAGTAAAGAGTACATATACTTGTTCAAAAATGTAGTTAAGTAGAGAGTAAAAGTTGCTAATATCTTTAATACTCAGTACAACTACAAAGTAGCCAAAAAGATACTTAAGTAAAGTAACTAAGTACATTTACTCCAATACTTTACACCACTGAAAGACTTAACATATTGAACCATTATGTTTTTAATATTTTAGAATGAGCCATTTCGATCTACTAAACTCCGCGTGTCCCTTGCATGGAATTTACCATGTTGTTTCTAAAGTAGCCCTAAACGGACAAACTGCTCTACAGAGTGCATTTCGTATAAATGTTATCTCCTTCAGCAAAGAAGTGAAAACATGACATGTTAGTCCTGTGTCAGCCACCGTGGTGCTTCGAAAGGAGGGTTGAGCGGTGGAGTGTGCCATTAGTTGCAATTCATAACCTCACCGCTAGATGCTGCTAAATTTTACAAACTTACATTTTTAATAAGTTTTGTTATATAAACTATATATACATAGATGTGGCCCACACAATTAAGAGCCACTTTACAATAAGATCAAAATGAACCTTATTGTTTTCTTTATTTTGAGTATGTGGAAGTTTATAAATGTGCATACAGATATCCCGCTAGTTTTTAAACCCATACCTCTACCCACCTGGTGCCATTCTCCTACAAAACCTTCCCCCCCCACTCCCCCCCCCATGAGCCAATCAATTCACAATAATTTATTCGTGTTGAATATACAGAGTCTAACGTTTTTCAAAGTAAGGTCACCAACGTGGTGTTATGACTCTCAGAAATTGTGATGATTGTACCAATCCCAGCAGTTAATTCAGTTTAAGCGCTACTCACATCTGTGCATCCGGAATGGAAGGGCTGGTCACCATATTCCTCTTTCATCTGGGGCAAAACTAAGGAAGAGAATAGCTCCCACCACTGAAGCAAGAAGTTGGGGTGCATGTCAGAAGCATCCTGGGACTGTCCTTTTACCGTTTTGCTAGTGGTATCATAACTATAGTCCCACGGTTTGATTTTGCCAAGGAAATGAACTACCTTGGCATCATGGCCATATCTGGGGGCAACAAGAATGGAAAGACATCATTAAAATGACATCTTTTCAGCAATCCCAAACACTCTGACATCTTTTTTTACACATTACATTTATGCATTTGGCAGACGCTTTTATCCAAAGCGACTTACATTGCATTATCCTATTCACTTTGTTTTTCTAAGTATGTGCAATCCCATGGGATCGAACCTACGACCTTGGCATTGTTAGCGCCATGCTCTTACCACTGAGCTACAGGAAAGGAACATTAAACAAATCATAAACCATTTAAACATTAGTAATAAAGTGAATAAGCTGGTAAAATGCTCAAAAAAGATGTCTGTTAGTTTGTTAGACACAGGAACAAATTGTCCATTATGAATCCGATACACTACCGTTGCTAACGGAAAACAGATCACATAACCGACTGGTCAAAATGACATTTAGGCTATGTGTAAAGGCATTAAAATAGCCCCACTATTTTTGGAGGCCTGTATGTATTTGGTGGAAGGTGCAAGGCCAAGAACAGAAAGGATTTCTGATGTCGTTTACATCTTTGGTTACAACGTGTCACAACGTGATCAGGCTTTAATTTGACCTTGGCATCAGTCGCACCACACAAACCAGTGACTGCTGCATGTAAATCCAACAGTCATACCAAAAGAGGAACATATGCAGACAACACCTTAAAGTCCCCCTGTGGTTGATAATTTTATCCCTTAAAACTAATCTTTGACCATCAAAATAACATTTAAAGAGTTTTTCTTGTGAAAATTATTTCTCCTGTCTTAAAGAAGCTGAGGTGCAGAGTTATATTCAAGCTATTTTAAGTATACACATCTACATGAATATGCGAACTAGCCCCGCCTCCACTCAATCGCACTAGGCAGTTCGGACGCTGCCAAAACTGTAAGGGTAATGTACTACACGTGTGTTGTGTTGTGTTCCAGACAGAAGGGGGGTGGGGTTCGCTGTAACTCATCAGTTAAAGAGACATGCACCAGAACGGGTTGCTGTGAGCATAGCTGTTTTTGACGAGGCAAGGAGGGTTTAGTTTACACAGCCATTGTATGTTCCAGACATTTCATGAAGACCTTAATAAATCATACCAACTTGTTGAAAGTGCTCGTCTGAGGAGACCTTTAAACATCGCTGATATTCACACGAACTGACCATTTTAAACAATAATCTTGCACAAAGACATTTTAGAGCTTTTCGCACTTGAAATCGTTAACCTCAGGTTATTCTGAACCCCAGGTAAACAGAATCCTGGGTTATCCGTTTCACGTTTCACACTGCTTATAATTTACCAGGGGTTAAGAGATAACCCTGGGTTTTCATAACCAGACAATTCCCACTGTACATCACTAAACCCTGGGTTAACATTCCTATTTGCGGTGTCAACAGTCATGATTTTATAAATACTGCCGCATCAAACTGACTGAATAAAAATAGTGCATGGTCCCTTTAAATAACCGAATACCTTGTTCCGCATCAGAGGGGAAAAAAATGACACCTCGCAAATCCTTTTTGGCCATTTTAAGCCTTCCAAGACGTTACTTGCTCAAATAAATAAAAAACTCAAGATTGTTTACACAGCGCAATGGACGCATGGAGTTTCTGTGACTGTGCACAGCTTGTGAAATGAGGCAAGCGTGATTCAGTTTTTGATTGGGTGTCCGTTGCCAAGCGTCTGGTCCTTTTATTCCATCCTCGCTTTGTTGCACACGTTTGACACCGTAATGCAGGGTTAACCCTGCAAAAGTGGTGCTGCTAACCCTGCTTTAGAAATTTCAAGTGTGAAACATCAGTTTACCCGGGGTTAAAAGCGGGGTTTAGCGTGAAGATAACCCGGGGTTAAACGCAGTGTGAAAAGTGTCATTATACATAGTGTCTATTCAACATCCAAGAACTCTTGTAAACACTAGGTCGGAACTTGCGTGACCTTTCCAACGTGATTACGTAGTACGTGAAGTCGTGGACGCACATCTTTGAGGCATTTCGAGGCAGAGCAAGATATTTACGTTTAAAAAGTATATCATTTTTTAGTTTTCTTGTAAAATGACTAATCTTTTCGCTAGACAACACCCTTATTCATCAGCTGGTGTCGTGTAGAGCCTTTTGAAGCTGCGATGAAACTTAAATTTAGACCTTAACCAACAGCCCCCCCCCATTCAAGTCCATTGTATTGAGAAGACCCCCTGAAAAGCTTTCCTCATAAGCCTCAAATTTGTTTTCGACAGAAGAAATAAAAACACACAGACTCACAGTATGACATGTGAGTGAGTGAATTATGACATTTTAATTTTAAAGTAAACTACTCCTTTAAAAGCACATAAAAAACAACATTAAAAACTTGATTTTCACCATAGGGGGTCTTTAAAACAAGAGTGAGTATTACATATACCATCAAAACCCAGGACATTTGTTCAATCTGTTAAATGATCCATGCACATACTCACTGTTTGAATGCTGGGAGATAGGTGTAGATGGCAATGCTGCTGAGGTTGTAGATAAAAGGAAGGTGTTTTGAAATGTCTGCTGTTGCCCAATCACTGAAGAAGCTGTTGAGAACTCCCTGATCCCCACCTGACAGAACAAACAAGACAAACCAAGTCAATGAAAGAATACAAAGCACAGAAAAACATTTCAGGTGATCCTATACAAGATATGATATATGGATTATATACATACACATACATATGTATGTATATCAGTAAAACAACAATTTGAGTACACACAATATGATATGCATACCTCACAACAAACCATCCGTCAAATGTATATTAACAAATTTAAACAGAACATTTAAAAAGTATCAATAAAATGAAACGAGCGAGAAAAATTATATTGATTATTACAAACAGCCCTATAATCATTTAACATCATTAAATACTGCGTGTCACTATTGTAAGTAAACACCCACTAAACAAATGTAAGCTCACATCCAGGTCTTTGCACAGTGTCAGAGTTAAGCAAACACAGGGGAATGTGGACAGGGAAAGTCCAGCTGACCTCGGATAATCATTGAACATGTGACATTTGAATGTTACACATGAAAAGCACAAGATGATACTCATGACAAGAGCATGAACATGTTCAACCAAAATCTAGACACTGGTAGATGTTCAGAGACCTCTATTGCATTCAGAGACTGTATAGCATGTCACAGGACTAATCAATCACACTACAGGAACTAAATACCCTCTCTGTACATTGTGCCACATATTAATGGACAGATAACAAACATGAAACACGCATGCTCTTTTAACCTCTCAAAGATATCCAGTACAGAGCAATACTGATAACACTGAGGCTCAATACTTTGTGGTTTGCGATTTAGTCTGAGACTTAATCTTGAACAGAAGATTCCTGTTTAAAGCCCAAACATGAATTTGGATTATATACACATACATACATTTGTATATATCAGCAAAACAACAATTTGAGTTATAGGGTCAAAAGGTACAAAGCAGGCAATTCAATCATATTCACTGACTGGAGTCTCTCATAGATATGGAGAGGCCTTTATTTACTTTTCCCCACACGAAGCTCAGAAATAACTCCAGTCTGAGAGGTACATCCAAAAATAAGAAATTCCAAAGAGCTTCTTGTGTTCATCAACATATGCCTGATAAAGAACTTCGTCATGGCCGTGTATAGCTCTAGCAAGCTTGTGCAGTTATTTCCCAGACCGCATCAACAAGATGTGCTGCGAAACACGTAACCCGTTCCACAGCGGCACCATTTATGAGGGAGAATTTGGAACCTGGAATTCTGTTTTCCACAACATCTGCACTTTGCAAACCTCCATTCAATGAGCAGAAATACTAATACCCCCACCACCAGAGTTCTTTCAACAAATATAACGACTGTGATCAAAGTGTGTCACTCACCATCAAAGCTGCCGTTTTCTGAACAAGCTGTAATAAGCTTCTCATAAGTCTCATTGGAGGGACAGAAGACAAACACACCAGAGTTGAAGCAGTCAGGCCAGCCGGGGTCTGGTGCTGCAGACAGCTCCTCTCTTTCAAATAATTCATCTATGTTAGACAAAACCTGTTGACGGTAGAGAAACCTATATGACATCACAGAAATAAAAAAATGACGACCAGCATTGAGAAACAACGCTCACTAGAGTATCTGCATCCATAAACACGCATTTGGAGTATTCAGTAAGAGTCCAGCAGTGGAGTTTCGTAAACGTGACGCCCAAGTCAGGTCTCTTCATCATGGCCAAGTGTGCAGCATCCCCACTGTCCAGCACGTCCACCAGCCTGACCTCATCATACAACTTACGAAGCACTGCTCTGCAATATAACACAGAGACAATGACGGATCTACAGATCACATCTCAGCAGCATGGACAAAAACAAATATCTGAGACAGCACAAAACAACAGAAAGACATCAAATAAAACAAACAAGTTACCTGGAGGGTTCGGAGACATTGGGGCCGATTAGGGCCACTAATTTCCTGGTTGTGTTGTAGTTCCTCAAGGACTGGCAAAGTACCATTGCTCCTTTGGCATAGTTGTCAGTTGTTGCAAGTGTGACAAAAGCCTGGTCTGCATTAACAAACAAACAAACATGATCACTACGCAATTCTAATATTTAAAACATCTTGTTTAACAAAAAAACAACCCCA
The DNA here is from genome assembly GCF_024868665.1 of Triplophysa rosa. Taxonomy (NCBI): domain Eukaryota; kingdom Metazoa; phylum Chordata; class Actinopteri; order Cypriniformes; family Nemacheilidae; genus Triplophysa; species Triplophysa rosa. The sequence continues at coordinate 9,420,307 of NC_079894.1, forward strand.
TCATATTCAAAGATACGTTTATGCATTTTTTAATACTTCATTTAATGAAATAAGTGTATGCCTTGTTGATAAGAAACGAGAGCAAATGGTCGTCTTTACAGCAGGTTTGAACAGAAAGATTACACTGAAATGCAATTTTTGTGCCGATGTCCTTCGGAATAAACATTACACATCTACTACTGCGTTTTAGATAAACTCATAAAGTGTAACGCACTACGCTCTGCGTTTCGCTGTGAAATAGAGACACGCTTTACAGTTTGCTGTGAACGCAGACGAACCGCAGCATGTCTGTGCGGTGAATATTGTGTATCAAACAAACAACTGTTTGCACTACTGCGTAGGAGAAGTCAAAAGGCCCTTACGCAACAATTCACACGTTACCGCAGTTTATATGGTCCGGACAGCCTAAATTACAGCGAATTAAAATGTCATCTATAATATCCAAAGTCCTGCAACCTCCCAAACAACGCAGTGCAGGTTATATACCGTATACATCCTTACAGTAGCGCAAATTCAACGGTAATTCACTTTGTTTGACATGCACAGGCGACATTTGGCGGTCCATATGAAATTGCCTACCTGCCATGGTTCACGTAACACAGCCAGACCGAGCCAGAAACAAGGCCTCTGAGAAACGACAAGAGAAAGCAAGTGCGTGCTCTCAGAGGATTTATACTAGTACGTGTGTTCGACCTCACGCGTAGCTGCGCAGATAGATTACAGTTTGATATCAAAGTACCGCGAGAGCGGTTTTTAAGGTTGCTCTCGCGGTACTTCTTGCGTCATATGCTGTTTAGTCCGCGCAGTGCTGCGTGAAGTCACACACGCCTACTGACAGATGATGATCACGTGAAGTCTGACAACAGACACGCCCACCAGAGTTAGCACACCACGCAGTCTACTTCAGAGACTGAATTGACACGATTGTTGTTTCAGTTAAATGTAGTTATAATTTATAAACTCAGATTATCTGATATTAGGCCTACTTTAGATAGTCTAGAAATAGTTATATTAAATTGTAATGTATAAAAAAACGTTCGCTTCATGCTTTCATGCATAAAAGTCGTGTAGTCGTTTTTTTTGTTGCCAAAATTTGTAACGTTACACTTCCTTTTATTTCGATGTCATCCAGTGACAAAAACGACTTACGTCAGTCGCTCTTTACGTAAAAAAATATTTTGAAATTCAAGCAGGCAATCTGGACCCATCAGTTCTAACAAATTTCAGGCCCATTTCCAATCTGCCTTTTATTTCCAAGATTTTGGAAAAAATTGTGTTTTTACAACTACAAAGTTTCTTGGTTGAAAACTGAGACTGCACTTTTAAAGGTTCTTAATGGTATCTTACTGTTTTGTGACTCAGGTGATTTTTCTGTTCTTGTGCTTTTAGATTTGACGGCAGCTTTTGACACAATAGATCATGCTGTTCACATTGATTGCTTAGAACACTGTGTTGGCATAAGAGGGGTAGCTCAGACTGGTGTAAATCATACTTTGCTAATAGGAGTTTTTCTGTTAAGATGAGGGAACAATACTTGAGGAAGGCTTTTTGCCCTGCAGGGTCCTCCAGGGATCGATTCTGGCTCCCTTGCTTTTTTCTCTCTATATGCTTCCTCTTGGCTCGATTTTTAGAAAACATGGGCTGTCTTTTCATTGTTATGCGGACGACACCCAGGTTTATTTGCCTGCGAAACGCAACTCTCTGGGTATGGAGTCTCTAATGGCATGCTTGGCGGATGTGAAGGCTTGGCTTTCACTAATTTAAAAAAAATTTAACGATAAGAAAACTGAAATGATAGTTTTTAGCCCGTCTGAATCCTCAAATTCTTTGACACTGGATTTGGGAGATATGTCTCCGTGTTTAAAATCACTTGGAAAAAATCTGGGATTTCTTTCTCTCAAAGATTTCAAAATCTAGATTGGACTACTGCAACTCACTTTACGTCGGGATTAGCCAGACAGCTCTATCCCACTTACAGCTTGTTCAGAACGCCGCGGCTCGACTTCTACTGTAAGTGGGGCTAAAAAGAGGAAGCCTATTACTCCGGTTTTGCACTCACTACACTGGCTACCTGTTCGTTTTAGACGAACAGGTGTGTTTAAATCCAGGCTAAAGACTTTTTTATTTTCTCAAGCGTATGATTGATGTGATGTATGATGTGATTTGTATTCTGATGTTTGTATGATGTGATTTGTATTCTCCTGTTTATATCTTTTACTGGAAAGCATATTGGTCAACTGGAGTTGAAATTAATTGTGCTATATGAATAAACTGTCATTGTCATATTTTAATGCATTTCCCCATTAAAAGACACAATTTAACCACAAAAAAATTACTTGGCTATTACACACATTTCAGGACTTCTCAAAGTGGTGAAAATATACATTTTATGCTAAATGACACTAACCATGTCAGTACTTATACATCGATGCTATCATGGAGACCCAATAAAGAGTCCTGTTTGGGGTTAAATACAGTGTAAAAAGTACATTCTGCAGTAACATAAAATTAGTGAAAAATAAAACGCACATAGGCCTACACCAAAGAGCTTTATTATCTCTAGTAATCTGAAAAGTGCCATATAGGGCCTACTTGCTTTTCTCACAGTTAATAATAATAATAATACATTTATTTTATATAGCGCCATTAAAAGTTTCTTTCTCAAAGCGCTGCACAACAATAATAAAACAATACATCACACATTAATAAAACAAATCAAAACAATACATCACACATTAATAAAACAGCACAATAAAATACTGTATAAAACAAAACAAAAGATCCAGTCAAGTAAAAGCAGTCCTGAAATAAAATGTTTTAAGAAGAGATTTGAAAATGGCTAGTGAGTTTGCCTCCCTGATGTTTATCGGGAGAGAGTTCCAGATCCAGAGCATAAGCAGAAAATGCTCTATCACCCATGGAGCGGAGCCGTGTCTTGGGAACATCTAAAAGACCATACTGAGAAGAGAGTAGATTTCGACATGGTTTGTAAGGAATTAAAAGATCAGACAGGTATTGAGGAGCCAGGTCATGCAATGCCTTAAAAGTTAACATAAGGATTTTAAAACCAATATGATATTTGACAGGGAGCCAGTGTAAAGACTCTAAAACAGGGGAAATATGATCACCGGACTTAGCCCCAGACAGAATTCTAGCCGCATGAGTTTTGTAGATTTATACAAAGTTCCTAATCTACGTATGATAGTATATTAACTAGCATATCAATAATGTAATGTTTGCTCATAATTTACACTTTTCACTGAGCTCACTATACACAGCGTAAAACAAATTTCTGTTGCTTCACTGCAATAAAATACAACCTTCATGGGTTCAATATTTTAAGGAATGCACATGGTGATAAAACATTACGGCTGAACGCACAGTAAGTTACTTTGCATAAATGTTAACAACTTCAACTTTTGATTTAAAAATGTTTGTTGAAATGAACATTTACCTAAGAAGAACTAAATGTAATAGTATTGTTCAGCATTAGTTCATGTTAACTAAAATAGTTAACTAATAGAACCTTAGTGTACTGTAAAATGTGTAATGTTAATGCTCAAATGTACTGTAAATGTAAAGCAACAGAACAAAGAATCACAATATTGTGTTCCCGTTCCAGTCACAACAGTCATTTATAGGGAGAGACTAATCTTCTCTTTGAGCCAACAGTATCAGTCTTTAAAGATGATTCATTGGTGAATAATGTTTGCTTTGATTACGTGGCTTGAGACAGTGAGGATGTTTTAACAACAGAGAGGTGAATTGACTCTGAGTTTCGATACGAGAGAGAGCTCATCTTGGTACTGAGGGTGGGATGAGAGGCAACCGACTTTGAGGAGCATCTCCTCAGCTTCAGCAAGCTCCTGCGGAAATTCTTCCCAACAAAACCGTACACAATTGGGTTCATACAGCTGTTGAAAAAGGCAATACAAATGGTAAAAGGCAATCCAGTATCAACGACCTCGATGACATCACAGCTGGTGATCACTTTGATGGTGATTAGCATGTTCATAAAGTTAAAGATCTGATGTGGTGCCCAGCAGAGGAAAAATGACAGCACTGCAGCGGTCAGCATGCTCAACGCTTCATCCCTGTTCGACTTTGAGTTCTTCTGAATGTTCCTCGCTTTGAGAAGAGCCCGGCCAATCAGACAGTAGCATGTGAGGATGATGGTGATGGGCAGAAGGAACCCGAGCACGCCCTTCATCAGGCTGAGAGCAGCTAACACATTGCGAAGCTCTTCCTTGTCCAGGATGCCACATACAGTTACATTGCTATGCTGGATAAAGTGTGTCCTCCGTATGGCAGCGGTGGGCAGACTCAGAAACAAAGCCACTACCCAAACTAAGACGCACGTCACACGGCCGTAGACCACCGTGCGGCACTGTCTGGACTGAACTGGGTGAACTATGGCAAGATAGCGATCAATGCTGAGGGCAGTTAGGAGAAAAATGCTGGTATATAGGTTAAAAAGGGCCATACCAGCGATCGCTTTACATAAGAAGCTTCCAAAAGGCCACTGGTAGCCTGTGGCGGTGTATATGGCCCAAATGGGCAGGGTGAGGAGGAAAGTCAGGTCTGAGATCGCAAGGTTCAAAACAAATATGTTGGAAACGGTTTTTAGTTTCAAACAGAAGTAGATGACAGCCACTACCATGATGTTTCCTACTATTCCGATAATAAAGTTGCAGCTGTATACCACCGGAATAAATGTGAAGATAAAATTGTGGCTCCCAGTCATGTTACATCTAAGATCAAGGCCCATGAGAGGGCCGGTCGTAAAGTTTTCCATTTTGTATGTTTGTCCTTCAGTTTTACAGCCTGCAGAGCTTCATCACAAAAGGAGTCCTAAAAGAACAAAGTGGATGAAGAGGTTAAGACTAAGGTGCAATAATTACAACAAACACCAGATGTCGCTCTGCTCATGTTATTTAAGAGCTTGGTGAGCATGGAAAGCCTATAAAGACAATTAAAGCCACAATATGGAAGAATTTTGTTATGAAATATCCAAAAATCACTTGCACAGTGTGATATATTTCATGCAGTTGTGTACTTACATTATCCCAAATGTTCCCAAGAATGTGCTAATCCTGAGAAATTCCTATTTAAAATAATGGCCCGTCCCTTGTCTCCCTTGTATTTGTCGCATATCAGTGACTCAATATCTGCTTCTCCGCACTACCATCAGTTTCCGGTTGTAGAAACTACGGCAACACGCAAATGCGGAAGTGGTTATACATCATCTGGGACGCAGCATCTGTTGTTCTGTTAGTATGGATCACGATTACTCTTTGGCGAGAAAAGGAAACCCATAAAAGCGTAAACGAAGGCCAAATGAGAGAAGCAGGTTTATGGACAAACGAAAAAAACAAGGATTACTATCGGCGTGGCGTTTTGTAATGGAGAGAGCTTCTAATGGAGAGAGCTCGACAGAGACTCCGCTCTCGCATGTGTTTTAATAGACAGGTAAGCAAAATTGTTTTTATTGTATACGAAATATTAATGCACAGATTATTTGAATAGTTATGAATGCAGTTACCCTATGAAATACAGTATATGTCGCACAAAAATATGTAGCCAGTAGCGTTACTTGTAAATGCTGTGGGTTCGTTCAAATTTACTTTTTAGACGACGACTGTATGACTGTTTTAAACACGTAACTGTAACTGTGTAACATTACGCTACCAAATCAATTGACAAAGTCCAATATCAGTCGCGGGCTAACGTAGAATTACATTCCACGTTTCTAGCAAGCAAATTCATTACGATGACATAAAATAAAATTCATTCATTACCTCGTCCGTGAACATGATGGGCGATCTCCATACGCCTCTGGATGGTGAAAACGACATGTCCCATAATTCCACTCTCCTACATAACGTCATTTAGCTTCGCCTTTTGTTGTTGTTTCGAAAGTGCACCACTTTCATTAATAGTTTAATCCAGTTATGCTTCATCTGTTATATCTGAACTGTTTAAGGCTGTTTTAAATCATCAAGATAAAACCCCAAAACCCAATTTAAACCTATAAAGTATTTTTTTATTACAAATTATATAAAAAAATGCAGATAATTTTAGAATGCATTTAAGCTGGCATGGACTTTTAAAAGTTTGTATACAATCTGATGGTCCATGTTTTCCCAGCATGATTTAAGATTTTAAGAGAAAATCTGACAAAACAGTTAACAATGTCAATGTAACGTTTTTTAATGGGCGAGCTAGAAATGTGCAGAATCTTAAATATTTTAATGTGGAATGACATTTAACTGTGAGAACATAGGCTGGTGATTCAATTAAAACTACTCCCATAACTTTACAATGTGAAAAGAGTTTGAGACCAGGCTGCCTCTCTTTGGTGAATATCATGCCTTTTTTTAAAAGGTCAAACATTTGTTTAGCTGATCTTTTATGACCACTGGATTCTCACCATTGAAGCAAATGGACGAAAGCTTTCATCTTTTGCTAGAAGCTTTAAATTCATTAGTTTTATCACAAAACTATTATGCAAGCAGATGAAGGAGTGGAAATGCCAAAGGAAGCAAGCAACCATAACAGCAACATTGCATTACAAGGTTCATGTGTTTTGAATATCACTCTGTCTAAGAATCCTATTTTAATACGCTTATCAGACATCCGGTGTTGTTTAGGATGTGATTTCTGATCAGAATACTGCAATTAGTCATGTTGATAAGGGACATGTTTTGTTTTGCTTTAATCTTATTTTGACAATCTAATACAAATCTCTGGACTCCCTAAAAATATGGTTTAGATTAACCCCATCTCTAAGAAGAATGGAGGAAACATGTATACCATCAAATATAAATGTCACAAACATAAAATGTGAGATTCCACTTACCTTGACAGCGTATCTTGACGTCACATAAACTAGCGTGTGATATACATCAGTGGTGGGTTAGTGGCTGGAGAGAAGCTGCACATGGCCAGACAAACACACAGAGATAACACATTAGATGCTCCTTGATAGTGAAAATATGTTCTATTACAAACATATTTGTTCACTGTTTGCTTCCTGAGGTTATATTCTTTTTAGTTTTTACTAATTCTCAAACAAATATTATAAAATATAGAATCTATGAAGTTCTTTGCTAAGGTTGAAGATAAGCTTTAATTTAGCCTTTTTTTTCATTTTAAGTTAAGTTTAGGTTTGATTAAATGTTAACATTTAAAATATAGATGCGAATATAATAAAACTTTTCCTTTTTTGTTTTTACCTTGTAAAATGTAACATCCAGGCTGTTAAGTCTTTCCAAAATTAAATGAGTGTGTGGTTTTAAAAGATCTGTCGTGATGAGTGCCCAGTATTCAGCGCCCCTCTTATACCTCTCCCATAGTCCTACAACTACGCCAGAGTTTCACTGCAGGGGCTGTACTGGCCGGATACATCCATGGTCATGGGAGCAAGGGTGGGGGCATATAGAGAGAGACCCTTTAGGGCACAGACAGATTTTCCCATCGTTTATTTGGTCACCTTTTTCTGTTGCACAAAAATACACAATGTTCTGCTCTGACGATTGTGCATGTCATCTTGCAATTGATTGTTTAAAACTAAAAGCTTTTACTAATTAGCATAAAACAAATTGCTTAATTATCCTTTAAGCCCCAAAAAGGCAAGTAAATCTGGTAGCATTAGGGGAAAAATACTTAACGATTAAGAATGTTACAATATTTCAAGGAAACAATATTTCATTCCGGCACTTTCATTAGACAGCAGGTTGAACACATTGGACATTATGTCCATGATGAGAGAGAGCAGGCAGAGTATCAGAAGTGGCTGTAAGAGAGGCTTCATTACTGTAAGCTTAGAAAAATCAACAGATGCCTTTTGTTATGAAATAAAATGTTAATTTAATATATGCAGTGCATTTTACTATATGAACAATTTTGCCAATCTCTCCTAGCCCTGCATCTTAAAACTGCTACTTCTTTCCTCTGCTTTCCTTCTTTCTTTTTTTCCTATAGGGTCGACCACTGGGAACATGGGTTTGTTTTACTGTGAGCTCCCAAGGGCAGTTCCATCTGCTTCATCAATTCGGTTGTTGGTCTTTCGTCTTTTTTTAAACATTTAATCAAAACAGCTAGGTTTTTACACTAAAAGACTTGAAAACCAACTGGATGTGATGTCATAGTTAAAAGTAATTCAATTGTGAGACAGTTTCTTTAAAATATCAGTGTGTGCCAGGATCTGGTCATGCCTGTAAAACATAAATTTCGTATTTTATGACATGGAAACATTTGACATTTAACAGAAAAATGCATGTTTACCAGATTTAGAGATTTACCCACTAATCTATGCACTAGCATAAATAATCCTATAGAAACTATACAAAGACAGGGTTTAATTTACGCTATATCGAAATACTGTAGGTCATAAGTAACACCTAATATAGAGAATAGCATTTTTCGTTTTTCTTTTTTTTTACAATAAATATTGTTTTTCACTGATACATGGGTATTAGTCAGAGACAGTGAGTGTGGTGCATAAGTCTCATGGTGGATTACTTGCTGAGCCATCAATAGGGAGCTAATTCAATACTCTCATGAGCTCAAAAGTTAATGTTGCCTTCAGGGAGCAGTGTCGATCCTGATGTCTGCAGTTCCCTTCTTTGCCATTTTCAAGGATATTTGTTACACCGTTTGTTTGGGGTAAATGTTAAAGAGCAACATTTCTATTAATAATCTGCTACCAAATATCAGATCTATGAATGTAGATTTGGAAATACCTAATTTTGAAAATAATGAAATACAATTAATAATGCACATAAACACAAAAATGCCTTTTGGTAAACTTCCGAGGATTTTAAATATAGGAAACCGCTGTTGCGCTGTACTGTGAAACAAAGATAATGAGACTCATATGTGATTTTAAAGGCAGATTTAATGAACAAAACTCACAGCTCTGATTCCCATGTAGTTTTACCCCAGAGAGCGCTCTAGTCTGTCGACAGCTAAATCAACATGACAATCTCAAAGCTATAAGCAAACCCCCCCCCAACACACCAAACCCCCCTCAGGGAGTTTTATCATTTTGTTTGCATAGATATTTAAGATTTCCCTGTTGTCTCACAAAAACACATTTGTCCTGCTGATGGAATTAATAAACCAGATATGTTGCATAAGACATACTATTGAATTCTTACTTTACTCTGCTATGTTATAATAAATTCAATCACATAAGTAAAATGTAGATATAGGTGCAATCTTATAGCCTATAATAACTTTGTCTTTTTAAATGTTTGGAAAAAATAAAGATAAAAAAATTGTTATAGGCAAAGATTTTAGCTATTTTCCTCATTGCCAGGATATGAGTTTGGTAAAAATTATGTTTAGGACATTTACCGTGACTAAGACTCTGGGTTCTAACTTCTGCCCTCGACTGTCACTGCTGATGTGAGTCACATACATAAGAAAAACATCCTGAATAATACTAGCATTAGCTTCACAGTAGGCTACAGGAAACATAAAAGCCGTCACTGTGGAATATAGGGACAAAGTGTTTCTCATAGGTACACAACATAAAATCTAATGCATTACTTGGCCCACCATTGAATTATCTGGATATTGTTTTGGCTGGATGCTGCAATAGGCATTCCCCTCATGCGGTCTCTATTAACAAGTACATGAGTTTGATCTGGTGGACTGCTCTTAACTATCAGACATAAACTCAACACTTACTGAGGAATTCTGATGAAGAGCAGAACTCTCACCTCACAGTCAGTGATGTGCCACTGCCCAGAATATCCCCTTCAGTTCCTCAGCGTCTCACTCCCAGTGCATGAGCAATGTAAGCACACAGCATGCTAAAAATATTCATTTTATATTGCGTGAGTCAATTTGATGATATTTGCAACAAAAAAAGACCTACCTGGTTTTAGAGGACAAGCCCAGGGAAGTTTTATTGTTTAGCTCTTTGGAAGTTGATGAGATTTTTATGAGGAAGTTAGACAGTATTAAAGTGTTTTTGTTTGTTATTTTCCTCTATTATGAACATAAAGTAGTTGTTACTGAGTTTCTAGTTATAAATTCAAATATGCATTCAGCAAAAAAAAGTTTTAGCAAACGTGTCATTTCAATCAAAGAACACCTTTTTCCCTATATCAAGCCACATATACTAAACTGAATCAATGAGGTTCTGGATGAAACACAGATATGGACAGACCTCAAAGAACACAAGGACTATCTAACTGGATTTGCCCCGTTTATTTATCATTCATATTCTTTGTATAATTACTCTTTCGTGTTCAATTTTTTACTACTTCCCTGTCATTCTGGATTTATTTCTATAATCCTTTTTTTGTTTGCAGCTTTGAGGAGACTATCAGGGAAGTAACACACATTTCAGCTTCAGTATGAAGAGTAATAAATCTATGCTTTAGGTCAGTTGTTTACTAATGCAGTGGTCAATTACAAGGTTGGAGATTTCATGTTCTCTAAAATCTGTGTGAAAACTCAAAGAAGGAAATCACCAGGAAATCTTAATATAGCGCACGCACATATTTTATGTTTTCAGTCTCACGAGGCCATATCATTGTTAATATTAATAAAGTTCAGATTCTAAGAAAATAAAAACGCCTGGGAGTCAGTCATCCACAATAGTTTGGGGGACTGAGAGCACAAAAAGATGACCAATGTTTATCTATAGAAAAGTTACAAAATGGTACACAATGTACTGCATTTATTTATAGACCGGTTTCTGTAAAACAGAAATTACTACAGAAGACAATCAGAATTTATTACACATACAGTATATGATGATGGTTTAGGTATAAATTGTACTATATACTGTATATTTCTTGTTGTTTAGCCTATTTGTTTAGTTTTTGCCTGATTTATAATACAATTGGACTCATGGGTTACCCACTGTTTGCCTTATACTGTACAGAATCTGCAAAATGTTAATAACTAGAAAAAATAAAAGTTTTAATAAGCGATTTAACATAAAAGATGTTTACAGTCCAAAAAACACAATAACAGATGGAGTTACAAAAATAGCCCAGTTCAGGGCTATTGTCAAAAAGTCTTGTCAAAAATCTGTTTCAGTGTGATATTATTCATGAATCTCTTGTTTGATCTGAGCTATAAACTATCCACGACACCTCAGAAAAAAGTCCTCTAGGTCCTGCTCATTTTTTGCTTTTCCAGCATCTTCTAAATAGTTGACCCCTTTCCAACAGACAATAATGTTTCGATGCATCTTTTCATACTGAGGACAACCGAGAGACTCAGCTCAACTTGCAAACATTTAGTGATTATAAAGAAGGCGCAACATAATAAGAGACAGATCTTTATAGACCACTTAACAAGGTTAAAACACTGGTCCTGAAGCACTTCCGGTTTCATTTGTATTTTATTTTCAAATCTTACATAGAATAAATCTTGAAGATATTTGTTTAACATTTTGATTCGGTTAAATACTGTTGGTTGTGTTTTGAATAAACGTTTATGCAGTTCTGCTAGACCAGCATTGCTTACGTTTCCTGAAGTGGTCTATATGCAAACTCTCGAACAGGATGAATGTTGTTTTTTGTCTTCAGGGAATTTTTTAAAGCTTCTGAAAAGCATCCCTAAATATAAAAGGACATATAAAAACATGATTAACAACTGACACCGAACGGTGGATCTTATGATTTACAGTCAGGAGAGAAGATCTGATGAGTCAATGCCAGTCCTCTTCATCACGTAGACACATCAGTCAATATTAGGAAAATGCAGCAGACCTCCACTATGCTGTCACCTTAACCAAATCAAACTCACTAATGGATGTCTAAACCGTGTTTAACTACATATTCAAGAGATGGCCCGAGGCTTCAAACAGTGTTTCAATTACTTCTGCATGGGTTACTTATGTCTTTTGATCTTTATCATGACCGTCAGCTTTGGTACCACACAGAAGAATCTTGACATCAGACAGACGTAATATTATAATGCACGTCATGACGTCATGAGATATGTGGCCGCTTTAACCTTTATCATCAGAAATAATAAAAATACCGGATTTTTGTTGCAATGTAGAAGTTTTGTAATGCTTATGCTTACATTTTTATACTACGTTTATATTCTATATGTAAACCTATGTTTATTTCACTTTTTATACCGTTATTATACCTATCTTTTTTGGGACATGAATGTTTTTCCTGTTTTGTACTTATAGGTTATATTCGGTTTAATAACAACATATCTGACCTGTATTATAGACATTTTGTCAAGATTTGCCACTCTCCTATGGTAAATTATTTATAAAACTAAAACAGAACTATATGCTTTTTAAAAAAAAGATACCTCGGCAATCAACATTTTGGTGTTGTAAGCAGTGTTGGGTGTAACTAGTTACTAAGTAATTAGTTACTGTAATTTAATTACTTTTCCCTTGAAAAGTAAAGTAAGGGATTACTCCTATTTTTTCTGTAATTTAATTACAGTTACTTCCGATGTAATTAAATGAATTACTTTGTGTAATATGTGTGTGCAATAGTGGAATTGACATAAATATTCAAAGTCTATCTTTAAAATCTGTGCTTTAATGTATAATTCTCACATTTGTAATACTTTGGTCAGTTAATAATACTACTTATAGTTTAATATTATTTATTTGAATGAACTAAAAGAGCTGTTTCATGTCTATCCTTCAATTACTTAACTAATCAAGGTTGATGTAGGATATAGAAAGTAATTAGTAATAAGTAACTAAATACTTTTTGGAGAGAGTAATTTGTACAGTAATCTAATTACACTATTGAATATGTAATTAGTAACTAGTAATTAATTATTTTTTCAGAGTAACTTACCCAACACTGGTTGTAAGTATCAGACTACACCTGAGATCAGCTCTACTTTTATAGCAGTCTTTTCTACAATCAAGGTTTACACAAAGATCTGGCGTCCCCTGGTGTCTAATAGGCCTAATTAATATTACTGAAACTTTTTAACACTAATAATGAATGTGACATCTGCGTTGACGATAGACCTACAGAAAGCTTTATAAAGAAAGACTCGAGGGAAAAACGCCAATCAATGAAGCTTGGGAATGGCATATGACAATTAGAGGATCTGAAGAGATGCAGGTATGTGACTGACAGCTGTACTTTAAACTGACAGGTGCCAGCTTGATAAAGTCCAGTGGGAGAACCCATCAGAATGACAATCACTGGGGAGCACTCACAGGAGAAAATCTTTATAATTTTGCATGTAGTCATGATGACAACTGCACTTAATATGTCCCCTTCATACTAGAAAATTTAGATGTAACAGCTTGTTAAAATTGGTTACAGTTAAAAGTTAGTGTGACAACTATTCTTTATTGTCGACAGGATTTTTACCTTCAGAATGTTCTGAACTATATCACTACTTCCCCACAGAAAACAAGGAACTAATTCAAATAAATGTTAACTTTATACAGTGGCAGAATGGTTCTGTTGGCAAATTATTTATTTCAGGTAAACCATTTACACACGAAGGAATTAGCTCAGATTAGTGGAGTTCAGACTGTTCTAATGAACACAATTGTCTGCTCAGAGACATCTGAAGGATGCTTGAAGGATTTATTCTGTCTGGTGAAGAAAACACAGTTAACCGTAATTGTTTACATTAACCGGCACATTGACATTTAAAAAATACAGAAATCTTTCAAGTTTCACACCACGAATAAGATAACAGTATTAAACATGCATTGTTAAATCTGTTTAGAGTGGCCTATAGGACCAATACACAAAAAACACATTTAAAAGCTATTTACAGATTCCAAACTGTTTCTAAACATTGTATGCATATATATTTAAGAAAAATAACAGCTATATTTATCACTTTTACATTAAACCTGATAAATATTGTTGGAAATTAAACCTATAAGGTTGGATCTTAATAGCTGGTGTCATAGCAGCAGTTCTGAATTGACTTCACAAATGGTAAGTGGACCTGCAGTGATAGAGACAGAGAAAAGAAACGAAAGCCATATGTATTTGTTTATATATGTTAAATCAAACTTAATTGAATTTCAAAGTATAATTTAAATTATAAATGAAAAGGAAATTATCTGTAAAAACTATATTAATTTAGAGTGTGTGTGCGCATAAAAAAACAAAATTAATTCAGACACCGTCAACATTTCAGTTTATTCACTATAGTTTAGAAAATGGTAATAAAATAGAATTTAGAGTTAAACTGTGTCAGAACAAATCCATCTTGATAATGTCAGATATCTTTGATAGAAAGGTTATGTAATGGATTAGGTTAAATAGCTGTCAGCTGTTAAATTATGGGCAGCCAATTGTCAAACAATGCTTAATTTTGTTCAGTCTGTAAAAAGGTTGCATTAGCAATTAAAGTATAAAACACGGACAGGTCAAATTGTCTGAATTATTTTGGGGTATAATATGTATTCTGCTATCCTCACTTACATACTGTAAATGAACTACAGTGTCCTGCACCCACTATAAAAAATATCAAACATTCTATTTGGTGTCTGAATAATTTTTGGTTTGACTGTATGGAACAGGAAGCTCGACATATGTCTGGTTTAATTTGTAAATTACCTTAAAATGTTTTCTGAGGGAGCTCCCATGAGAATACGATTTATTGCAGAACTTGCAAAGATATAGTTTGTCAGATGTGTGAACACGCATGTGTTTCTGTTTATCACTGCTGTTTGCAAAGCGTCTCTCACAGGTCTCGAAAGTGCATCTGAAAGGTTTTTCACCTGTAACAAAACACAATCCAAACACTTGATAAAAGATACAGAACTTTTACAAAAGATGCGTACAAAAAAATCAAGTATTTTTGGCATTACCTGTATGTGTCCTTTCATGAATTTTGAGGTTTTCTGCACGTGCAAACTGCTTTCGGCATCCAAATGAGCACTGAAAGGGCTTTTCACCCGTGTGCACTCGTATGTGATTGATCAGTTTATACTTGGCCTTAAACGGCTTCCTCTCGCGGGGACAATCATCCCAGAGACAAACATAATTCGATTTTACGGATCCATCAACATGTTGAGCTGTCAGATGAGAGATGAGGTCTCTCATTGTGCAGTATGTCTTCTTACAAGCCTGTAGACCACCTATGGTCTGCTCAAGCCACTGGCAGATAAACCCATCAGAGTTCAGATTGACTTCTTTAGGGTACAGATCTGAACTGTTGAACATGGTTACTTCTCTCATTTGTCCATTCTCTCCAAAGTAAAGCTCCTCTGTTTGGGTCAAGTTTGTGTGGCTGTTTGTTTCCCAAGAATCCATTTGTTCTTGATAAAATCCGCACCCTGCTACAGAATACCAGTAGTTTGTGGAGTAATTCTGTTCCCAAGAAACGTCAACAACAGTCCCGTCACGTTGAGAAAGGTCTGTGGCGGATGCATGGTAGTGACTATAAGACCAAAATTCACCAGGTAGGTAGTAAACTGGGGTGCACTTTGTTATCTGTTGTCCTTGTCCAATCCCATCAGCTTGTACATCAGGAGCATTATCCATAAACATGGAAACAAGAGCCGAGCGCAGTAATTTATGTGATATTCAGAATAGCCTACAGTAGATTGTGCGACAGGGCTTTGACAATTTATACTTTCAACTCTGGATGATTTCAATTCCCCAGACTCCTTTCATTAAACATCTGTGGACTTGTCATTTGTCAATTAATAAATAAATAACCTAAAGAAGAGTGTTCACAATCTCTGCAGAACAGTATTACACAGTGGTGTACTATACTACACAACATCCCGACCCCAAATGGCCAAAAAACAAATTAGTCAGTGTGTGTTTTTTTCTAGTAACGTGACATTTATTACAGTTAAATATGCCATTTATTAATATATATATATATATATATATATATATAATATGCATAATTCTTCACTTATGCTTTGATTATGAAGTTATATCATTGGAAAAAACAGGTCTATGCCAGTACTGTTGACCACAATACAATATTTTTACTTGGTACAGAATACAGATGTAACTTTGCCTAAATAAAACTAGTATTAAAAGTTGTGACAGATATTAAAGATTCATCGCAATATCATAAAGAGATAAAGCAGCGCAAGAGAACCTGTGAATTCAGTGTCAATCTCTCTCGAGCCGGTATTGTACCGAAATTCGACTCCCCGTGAGATAACGACTCCCCTACTTCTGATTGGTTCATTCATTTAGGATGCTGCTTTGTGATTGGTCCCTATCTCTAAATCCCGCCCCCACACCTAATCCTAACCCTAATTTTTGTAGGGGAAAACAGGGGAGTCGTAATCTCTCGGGGAGTAGGATTTTGATACAGAGTACCCACTGCCGGTAAGAACACTTTAAAGCAATTTTGATTTAAAGTGAGCAGTTTTATCAATGTTATGTTACCTGACGGCTTTAGCGGGACTCTTTCAGTCACTCACAGGACGAACTCCTCTCTGGCGCGCTGCCAACACTGAAGATGACGCGCTTGTCGGAGGTTTTTAAGAAACTGAATGAAAGAATCGCGTGTTTAAAAACAAAATATGTAAAAGGCGATAAAGTTAAAGGGAAAGCAAAAGCTGCTTGGAGACGTTGTTAAGCAGCAAAACAAGTGGGTATGCGGAGGGTATACGCTAATATAGATCTTCAAAAGTCGTTATACGCAAACAGGGCTATGGAAAAAGTAAGCATAAGCATGCGTGTGTATGGCCCCGACTACACCACTGGTATTACACCTCAACCAGGGTCACTCTCTAGTTCAAAAGTGATTTGAAGTGTAAAAATAACATCACACCACAAAATATTTCAAACAGACTTTTTATTTAACTCAATAGATGGAATGCATGTGGCCATTTCATTCTGAACAAAACTTATTTTGTGTGCCGTTTATATCAGTTTCCAATACAGTGGTTTAGCCTAACCTTATTCTTTGCACCCAGTGAGAAAACAACATGACATGAGGTAAATTACCTAAAACAGTTTTTCTTGTTCTTTTTATGGAAATAAAACAGTGTCAAATGGTAAGGAAATCTATAATTTAATAAAAAAAACAGCAACATAACAAACATACAAGAAACTCATTATGAAACAAACTACAACAAAAAGAGTATCAAAACCAAACAGATTTTCAAACCCAATGTATTGGCTTCTGCTTCTAACAGCGACCTTTATGTAAATGTCTCAAAATGTATACGTCTGTGACTCTGCTGTAATGTGACCAGAATAGATCATAAACAAGTTATAAATTCATAATTTTAAGAACGTATAATTTATTAAAAAAACATCACAAACACACAGAAAATGTCCCTGCATATTCAGAGACTATTTGGTATAGCATAGCTTCTGAATTGCATAGGGGGAAACCAGCACTCGCTATTTCTACAGAGACATTTATCGGGTTTTGAAAGTGACACATCCGGGGTCTAGGCTTGTTCAGAGAGAGTGCAGTAGCTCATTCTGTCCTCAATTTCTACTAATAAAAAAATGCATGTAAATAAATAAATTATTAATAAAATAAATAAAACGGCAGAATTTCACCCAAAAATGAAAAATCTGTCATCATTTACTTAGCCTCTTGTGATTTCAAAGCTGTATGACTTTCTTCCGCAAAACACAAAAGATATTGTGAAGAAAGTTGGTAACCTAACAGCAGTGACACCCATTCACCTCTATTGTATTGACACAAAACCAGTGCAAGTGAATGGGTTCCACTGATGTTTGGTTACCAGCTTTCTTCACGATATCTTCTTCTGTGTTCTGCAGAAGAAAGAAAGTCATACAGGTTTGAAATGACAAGAGGGTGAATAAATGATGACAGAATTTTCGTTTTTTTGGTGAACTATCACTTTAACATAACATGCAATAACATATTGGAAGTGATTTAACAGAAAGTGATCAACCAATGGTGCATAACCTGCCTATCTATACCTGCATAAACCAGTTATCTATAAAATATCTTTTTAATATTCTAAAACCTGGGATCAATCATAATAATAATCACAATGCATTATTACTTTATTTGCTCATTAAAATTACATTTCCAGAAACTAATTTAACTATTTACAGCTAATGACCCTGATGAAGTTTCTCTTTATTAAAGCTTTGATTATATTTTTGGCTTGCAGAATGACAGCAATTCTTAGCTATGCTTGTAAACCAAAAATCGTATATGTTGACATACCAACATGCGCACAAGCACAGTAACAGAAAAGATTGAAGAACCAGAGGAAAAGCAGAACATGCATTAATGTAGTCCTGAAATCCCCCATATCTTTTTAAAGTAATTAATTCTTTCATATTACAAAAACCACACATTTATAAACTCTTCCTTATTACATCTATACCACAATATCATCTTTACTTTCCTTATGTCATATATTAACATGGAGTTATTTAAAAGTAAAACTGAACAAATGTATTAGCGTGCGCTCAATTTTAAAATTCTACCAACGTTTCATTCTGTAGGATTGACCCTTTATGCTAATAGTTTCTATACAACAGTCTGGTGTCAACTGTATACATATACTGTATGTATACAACTTTACCTCGACAAAACTCAAAACATAGATACAAATATTCATGAAAGCTCATTCAAGAAAGAGACTTTTTGATACTGTGCCACAATAACGTGATTAACGGAGTATTTTTGTTCGAAATTCATTTCCCCCATACTTTTGTCCAATTAACTTGAGTAACATTGCTTACATATGCCAACATGTTTAAGAAATGTTTGGATGTCAACCTTACAAAGGTGACGCAGAAAATAAGATCACATCAGATCTGACTCCTACTACCCAAGCCTTCCTTTAGTATAGAGGATAGATCCAATGTTCAGTCTGCAGGGAAGTGATTGGTGGAGAAGTTGAGAACGATCCTTAGCAAGCGCAGTCCCTACTGGACCGCTGCGGTTGTTCGTTGAGCTGAGGTCCTAGTTTGTTTTCGGCGACGTTGGAATCGCCAGACTCCAGACTTTCTGACATCCTCTCACAGATGATGTCCACCAGTCGCTCAAACGTCTGCTTCACATTGATGTTGTCTTTGGCACTGGTTTCAAAAAACTCAAAGCCTGTAACAGTTGAGAGATGCCACTGTTACATTAAAATCAAACAAACTGCTGTAGCAGGTGCGAGACTAGTACCCTGGTTCCCAAATCCTATATACTTCTGTGAATTTGTGCTCACCTAGCTGTTCGGACAGCTGTCTTCCTCTATCTGAAGAGACTACTCTGTCATCTTCCATGTCACATTTATTTCCTGCCAGAAGCACTTGAGCATTGTCCCATGAATATGTCTTAATCTGTGTGGACCTGAGATCAGTGACAGTTAGTTAAATCATTTGAACAGCATACATAACACTTATTTGACCCATGCACAAAATTAAATAACATCATACCAGTCCTGAACGGCATTAAAGGAATCCTCGTTGGTGATGTCATACATAAGAATAAAGCCCATAGCTCCACGGTAGTACGCTGTTGTGATGGTCCTGTACCGCTCTTGTCCAGCTGTGTCCTAAAAAGATGGAGAGAAAAATGATACAGACACTATGAGAAATTTCTATTTGTGCTCCACTGGAAAATAAACCCATTGTTTAGAACTTCAGCAGAGAGAAAACATGAGAGATAAATTCCTCACCCATATTTGGAGCTTTATCCTCTTGTCATTTCTATAGATGGTCTTTACTTTAAAGTCTATGCCCACAGTACTGACAAAAGCAGGTGTGAAGGAGTCATCAGCATAGCGGAAGAGGAAGCTGGTTTTGCCCACACTGCTGTTACCAATAATCAGGATCTTGAACATGTAGTCGAAGTTCTGATCTGAAGACTCTTTTTGTCCATATCGAGCATCATTGGCTGAGGCCATCTGCAACAATAAAACAGACTTGGTAACAAAATAAAAGACACTTAGTTTTGCAAATTCTATTTACTGATATCATACATGAAACAACATTTCAGTTCCATAATGACTTATTTTAAAGTTAAATGAAATTTTTAATTTCAAAAAAGAAAAAAATTAGGACATGGTTTTATCTATTGGCAGAAGAGGATGCTATAAAACGAAATAGGCAGGTGCTTAAAGGAATAGTTCATTCAAAAATGAAAGTTCTGTCATCATTTACTCGCCCTCAAGTTGTTTCAAACCTGTATCAATTTCTTTGTTTTGTTGAACACAAAAGAAGATATTTGAAAGAATGTGGGAAACTACACAGTTCTGAGGCACCATTGACTACCATAGTTCCCCCCCCTCATTACAGTAGTAGTCAGTAGTGCCCCAAAACTGATTACAAACATTCTTCCAAAATACCTTTTTTCCTGCAGAACAACAACATTTATTCAGGAGTCAGGTTTGAAACAACTTGAGGGTGAGTAAATGATGACAGAATTTTCATTTTTGAAAATGTTGTCATCATTTACTCACCCTCTAGTCATTTCACACCTGTATGACTTTCTTCTGCAAAACACAAAAGAAGATATTTTGAAGAATGCCGAACAACGGCGGTACTCATTCACTTCTATTGTATGGACACACACACAAAAAAAAAACAATGGAAGTAAAGGGGTACCATTAAAACACAAGAACTACCTGTACAATGGCAGGAAAATAACACTCTTTTCTAACAAACCAAATATTTAAAAGAAATCTGTCGATGCGAGTCCTTTCTCGTGAATTCTCCAGACATTCAAGCAATTAAGTGACACAACCAAAATGTTGATTATTTACACACAATTTAACATTGGTCAGAAACTGCTCCTGTCAGTATGTCAAAATAAATAGCTTTTATATTCCCAGTATGTTTACTGAATAACATTGCAAATATAAAGTGAATAGAGGGTGTAACCATCGAGATACTGCGGTAAGTGTGGATTGCATTAGGCAGTCAGAGGGTGGTGAGGGATTTGAAAGGTTTTGTAAAGGCTAAACCCTGTGCTTAGTTGACTGTCAAGAACTGAGCACTGTAACGTTGTCAGGCGTGCCTACGGAAAGATTATTCCCTTATCAGTATTTTATATAGTGGGTATCTTTCTCCATAACATGGGCGAATCAGCATACGACTCGTCATTCATAACAAAATGACCTGCTCTCCTTTAGTCTTTTATTATTTAGACTATTCATCAATGTACCTGTGCGTCTATTTCAGGTTTAACGTTAGCTGAAACATATGGCTCAAGCTTGACATGCACTGTGTGAGATAAAAGCAAGAAGCAGTTGCATGTGTTAACAGTGTTATTTCCATACTTATACTAACGATCATTGTCGATGCGTTTAAATGAAATAGCACTCTCTTTCGTTGCTGTATGCCTAACGTTAATATTGCTTTAGTCAGTAGAGCTTAACGTTAGTTAGCATCTATCCGCTTAATAGATTTTCATGTCTATTAGGGTCATAAGAGACTAACATCGCACCGATACAATTCATCATAAATGAGTGTTTAACACCGAGCCAGTCGTTATGTTTGTGTAGACAGTAACGTAAATGGATTAACGTTATACAGCAGAACATCACAGTTAGCTGTGTCAAGTGAAGGTTACTGTTTTAAAAGTAAAATCGGTCTCCTGTTTTCTCAACGCGACGCTTGATTATTTCAAAATAAAAGATGAAGCTGTAAAAAGTCGTCTGAGGAAAAAAACTGCTTACCGTAACGGTTGGTTTATTTAGTGCGGTTTGGATACTGCTCTCAGCCCGTGCACCTGCTCTCTTGGCTGCGTCACCCGACTGGAGCCGAGGGCGGGGCTACACGATGATTGATTGACAGACTAACCAATCACACGCTCGTTCAGCTAATGTACCTTACCTTACCTGGCCTTCTGGATGCAAGAGTTTATGCGTTCCGCCTTTTATTTTTTTGGTTTGGAAAGCTGACATAATTGAGACAAGACTACTAATATTTTATTTTATTGGCATTGGGAACAAGAAAACAATCACAGCAACCTGAGTAACAGCGTTGTAGTGGTAAACGATACTGTCGAGATGGTCAGATCGGCAGATGCAACAAGAAAAGACCAAAACAGAGGCGTGCCATGATGAGAAATAAGTCTAACCTTTTAAGACCACTCAGTTTTTCTTTCACCACTCTGATGAAAAGTCCAATTTCATGTAATCAATTTATATTTTAAGAGGAATACAAAGATTAAAATCCATACTATTGTATGAAAATGGCACACAAATCTGCGACTTGATTGATGAACGCGTTTACTTAATCAAAGACTTATGAAACGTATTTATCATAAACGTTTACATTTAAAATTAAATGTGTTCAAATGACAAAATGCTTTCAAGTGACACAGTTGAAGAAATAAAGAAAGGATCAAACTGGTGTATTACAGTCTGTAGATGTCATTGGTGGAAATTAGCCAGTGGCAAAATGGAAATTACAGTACGGCACGAATCATGCTTGCTTGGCACTTGTACCATCATTGGTTATGTCCCTGTGAAGAGCAGAGGATTGATCCATCACCAAAAACCAAAGAACAGAAACAGTCTGGGACAGAAAACTAACTTTGGCTTTGTGTTAGACAGTTTAATTTAGGCATGAATTGTGCATTCTACAGCTTTCAATATATAACAAAATTGTTGACTCCTTTAGAATTTAATACATTTGTAAAGATTTTAATATACCTCAGCGTCTCATATTTTCAGTGTGACCTGCACAGAAAAAGTACACATGTGGTTTAAGGACACTGCTCACTTCGACTCACTCGACGGCTAACGTTGATGTCAGAGCCCAGCCTTTCCATAGACCAAACATCACAACTTACAGCGTGTGTACACGTGCTGGTAACCCTGCTGACCTTGGTGTGTTTTAGTCACTCCAGGCCTTACTAATGGAGCAATGTTTGGCAATGACAAAGACATTTCTAAAGTGCTAGCTACTGTATCAGAAGCAAGCTGTTGCAAAATGGATTCAACATACATTATAATAATGCTTTGGATGGTGCAGAATAGAAAACAAGAAGGATGTAAACAATGTGAATGACATAAATTAAAGAAGCAAAGAAGAGAAAGGGTTTAAGTTACAGCTCAATTGAAATAAGTATATTCTGTGCAAATGTGCGTAACAATACAGAGCCACTGTATTCTGTCGGAGTGTTAAGTCTGCGGCTCTAGTTTTACTATTAAGCACTAGGTGGAGCCACATACAAATACAAAAGATCTTCTGTCTAAAGATTTTCATAGCAATCCAAGGAAGACTGTGGTCGCTACATGGGTACCCTCAAAGCTGTGTGCTACATGAAAGCCATCATTTCTTTGTGTCCTGAGGTGTTTTGTTATGTTAAGGTAAGGTCGTTTTTGTTCAGCTATATAAACCAGCTTTAAGTCAACAGTGTATCTTTTAAAAAACATTTTAGTGCACATCTGTCTCACATAAAAACATACAAGTTTCCTGCGTATCAATCATCATCAAAAATGTTCTGACAACTAAAAACTCCATTACATCAAACCCCAGATGTCACGGGAAGACACTTTAAAGTACATTTCCTCCTCGTCCATAAGACACCGGCAGTTTTCTGCTTAGACTGCATGACAGTAAAGCCAAACACCATTCTGAAGTCACAAGACTGAGAACTACAAAAACAAAACGTTTTTAGAGTCTGTAGACTAGGAGCTTTCTCCAGTGCGAGGTGACGGCTGTGTAAAAACATGTCCCAAGGAAGCTTTCCGGTCCCTCCTTTGCTCTCCTGCTCTGTGTCCCGTCTGCCCGAGGAAGTTAAGAATGAGATGGAGAGGGATGGGAAGCTGGTGCAAAAGAGGTACTAATGTAAATTAAAACAAAGCAAAAAAGTGCATTGTTGTTATGTTCCCAGGCTCAGGAATGACACGCTTTTCCCTTCTTGGTCAAATTCTCTGTCCTCGTCTTCACTGTCTGGTTGCTCACCCATCTCAAAAGAAAGAGTCCTGCAGCCTGGGGACCGTGTGGTCAGGTTGGCCTGTTGTGTGCAGGAAGCTGAAGATGGATGTTTGCTATCTGAATCAGTCCGGGTGGAATCAAGGTTAAACTCTTCATCCACGGGACTCTCGACATCAGACTCTCCTTCTTCTTCTAAGGTCAGTTCAAACTGAAACTTCTCCCCCGCTGAAGTAATACCTCCCCCCACTGCTCCCATCCCGGTCACACTGCTCTTTGCCTCTGGGATTGAAGTGGGGCTGTGAGGAATCATACTCTGGTACCACTCACGATTGTCCTCCAACGTGTCGAGAATCTCCTGGGCATCAGGGTGAACCAAGTCGGCCCATGTCTCCCACAGTGGGTGCACGATGTAGTCAATGAAGCCCACCTGACGGATGAGGTTTAAAGCATCTTTATAATAAAACTCAGAAATAGATAGTTGTACTCAATAGTGCTTGGTGTTTCCCACTCACTTGTGATTTCTCGATGGAAGCGTTGTGTTTGTCACACATGGGACTGATCTCCATACCCTTATCTCTCTCTCTGTCCCCCTGAGTGAAGAACTCCACCATGATGCGATCCGTCCACTGACGGTACAGCTCCAGGGGCTTTGTTGGGTTGCTCAGGTCGGCACAATGCACCATATTCTGAAGAACCTGTTTGATTGGTCAAACATTCAAAAACTGAAATTGAGTTTAGATTTTGTTTTAATTTATGAAAAAAAAATAATAATAATAATAGATGCAGGATTCCTACTCATTTTTCTATTGCCACAACTTTTCCAGTCATTTGTGATTACTGGAGGTTTTTCAAAATCATTTTAGAGATCTACTACAAACTGCACTTTACAGATTTTATATTTTAGAGTTAAGTGTAACCAAACATGGTAGTTATTAACAAATGCACTGCCATTACTATGAATGGGGAGGGAATACAACGATCAGTATGGCCCCTCTAGTGGAGGAAGTCCCGCCTTTTAGTAAAAGAGCCAATCGTCAATCGATAAAGATTGACGATTCTCTGGGGTGGGGCTTTAAACAGTCTCATTATGAGCAGAGCCATTGAGAGAGAGAGTCGCGTCAACTTCGTTGACTCCAATGGAACAGTTTTTTTCACAGCAATGGAGGCTCTCAATAGTTGCCAGAAGTTATAGTTACACATGGAGCTGCGACTAACTGAGGTAAACTTCTAACCCATTTAAAGACTAAAGCAATTTAATTAATAAAAAAATAAAGCATTTAAAGAGAAAACATAACTTCCTGGAACTATCTGAAGGTTCCATGAATCACGTGATGCTCCAGCGTTTTGGACTTCCGTTGGCAGAACTCTCTCTCTTAATGGCTCTGGTTATGAGACGCTTGCCAACCTGTGTGCATGAGCAGTAGCGAGCTCAAAAGATGTATTTTTAGCGCAATTTAGATTTAAGAAACAAAAGTTATAATATAGTTGATGATAGGTTTAGTTGTTGACCGGAAAATTATGCTATTCGTTGTGATTTTTGCCAGCAATTTAAGACGGTCTATTCAAGTAGATAGGACTGTACATGGCCACCGACTTCCGAAGAAAATGTATTCACTACAGAAATTTTCATTGAATTTCTGTGATTTCTAAAAGTTTTATTTTGAATAATTTTATAACCAGGTTTATTAACTTCCCCACAAATTCCACATTTGAAAAAGCTCCACAGATGCTCAAAGTTTCTGTATGCTAATGTTCTGTATAACAAATGCTAACCTGTATGCGATCAGAATAGTTGTCCAATAGTAGCACGCCCAAACTTGTCACCTTCTTGGTCTCAACCATGGTCTTAAGATCTGCCAACAGATTCATGTGCTTAGACATATCTGTGGCTAAGACCTGCAAAGAGAAAAATGCACATCAGATAAACAAAACCACTTGTTGATAGCATACATGAACTTTCTCTCAGTAGAAGAATGCACAAAGATTTCCCCACCATGTCAATGACCATTTTGCGTAGCGACTGCCTCTGTTTTTTGTTCAAGTTCTGGAAAATGTCACAGTTTTCTTCCTGCAGCAGTTTGAAGCCAACAGCCAGGTGGTGGTTCTCCAGAACCGATGAATCGTTGTACATGAGAGCCAACTCGGAGTCTAAAGAAACGTATTATATTAGTAAACAACACAGTGACCACGATATCAAGTTGCTGTTGCTTCTGGTACGGCCAACTCACTTGTGTTAATGAGGAACTGGTTGGAAACTCCGGGGTGGTCCACGTCGTGTATTGCACTAGCAAACATTGCGGCCAAGATCTCAAGGTCAGTGAATACAGCCTGGAAATACAGAATTGCACATATTAAGCATCTTGCTTTATTTTTGTTATGGAACATTTCATGCCGATTTATTTTATATTGTGATTATTTCATTCTATATATTACATTGTGTTGTGATTATGTTGTGTATTGGCTGCTCGGATGCATGGAGTCCAGAACGATTTCTTAGGACAGTAATGTATGCTCTAATTCTGATTAAAAGAGGAAGAAAAAGGGTGTTTTGGAGACAAACCTCCAGGGCAGGAGTGGAGAGGAGAACATGGGTGGACTGGACCACATCAGCTGCATGGATGTTATTATGGTACGCAACATCTGAGTGGTAATTCTCTTCCAATGTCATCATGTAGGTAATGAATGTGTCTACAGGAATTTTAAAGGATTTCAACAGGTCTCTTTCCTGTGGATTAAAAGTTAAAGGAATTTAAAGGTAAATTGATCCCAAACGACATTAAATGTGTTTCCTTTCGTGCTCCAAACACTTCAAATCACATACCTGGAAGATTGTGTACATTGCTACCATTAACGGTCGGTTGTTGGAATACTCTGATATCTTGAAAATATCCACACCCCATCTGTCGATCTCTTCTAATTCCTGCAAAAGAGAGTTGGATGTAATCAACCCAAATCTTTTGTACAACTGCACAGCAGCCCACGCCAGTGTTGGGTGTACCTAGTTACTAAGTAATTAGTTACTGTAATTTAATTACTTTCCCTTAAAAAAGTAAAGTAAGGGATTACTCTTAATTGTTCTGTAATTAAATTACAGTTACTTCTGATGTAACTGAATTAAATACTGTGTAATGTATACAATAGTGGAATTGACATTAAAATTCAAAATCTAACTTTAAAATGCATGCATTAATGTATCTTTCTCACATTTGTTATAAAAGTCAGTTAATAATTGTACTTTATGTAGTTTTATATTATTTATTTGAATGAATTGAGAGTCGTTTTATGTCTATCCTTGACTCACTTAACTAATCACGGTTGATATAGGATATAGAAAGTAATTAGTAATAAGTATTTAAATACTTTTTGTAGAGAGTAATTTGTACAGTAATCTAATTACACTATTGAATGTGTAATTAGTAACTAGTAATTAATTACTTTTTCAGAGTAACTTACCCAACACTGGCCCACGCTCACCATGATGGATTTGTTTCCTGATAAGATGTTGGGCGTGAGTACTCACCTTGGCCAGCTGATCTTCCTGGTCAGTGCTGACGCCAAAGCGTGGGATGCTGGAAGCTGCCACGCTGGAGCTCTGTGTGGGCTTCTTCACTCCACTGATCTGGGACATGGGCCGCTTCTTCTTCTCCTTCTCCTTGGTTGGTGGTGACATAATCTCCATATCATGTTGCTTTTCTGAAACACAGATTCAGACGACATACAGTCGTAGATGCAGCAACGTACCCTACGTATTAAATTTAGGGCTGTCAAACGATTAATCGCATCCAGAATAAAAGTTTGTGTTTACATAAATATGCCCATTAATTTTGCATTTATAAACACATACACGTATACACATTTAGGAAATATTTACAAATAATTATATATAAATGTTTATTATATTGTTATAGTTTTTTATATTTTTATAAATGATATGCATGTAGGTGTATGTTTTTATAAATACAAAACTAATATGCACAATACACAGACGTATATTATGTAAACACAAACTTTTATTCTGGATGCGACTAATCGCGATTTATCGTTTGACAGCCCTAATTGACATAGATTCAAAGTGCTCCACTGCATTGTGGCAGTAACTGCTGAAGAACATAGGAGATGTGTAGGATAAACAAATACAGGTAGAGATGCTGTATGACGTAGGGTCCAAAAGTCTGAGATCACATTAATGATAAAATAATAATTAATAACAAAATGTTACATTCAAACTTGGGAGTGTCCGGACTTCTAAAATATCCAAACAAACAAACAAACACACATAATGATGTAAAAACCTATGATTTATGATTCTTTACTATTCCTAGAGCACCAGTCAAATAAATACATTTATGACCATGTTCATTCCTTTGTACAAAAGGTCAGATTTCCTTGCTTCCATTGAAGCACACAAGATGCTTCCTGGAGCATTCTCAAATCATGCCGGGATTACATGGTCCATCAGGTTTTGCACAAACTGGAGGAGTCCAATTCTATCTTAAGTGCATGCTGTCATTACATTAAAATGGGGATGATCAAATAAATGTTTTAAACATTTAATTTTTGTGCTTTAAATTGTTATGCTGTTCATGTAATTTACTATGAAAATGCATAATAGTTTTTTGACTTGGCCTCAGACATTTGGATGTCACTGTAGCTGTAGACAACAAACAGACATCTATACTGTACATTTTGTATCTGAATGTAAGCATTAGTTTTACCTAAGAAGGTGCTAGAGATGAACTCCGAGACCTGATTTCCTGACTTGCTTGTTTCTGACAGCTGTGTTAGCTCTCGATTCAGCATCCTTTTAAACTTTAGGACAGAACACAAAAGATAAACATATTCTTTGTGACCATTGTATTACATTTATTTAACTGAGATACACAAGACCTGAAGATGTTGTCTCAATGCACAAAACAATTCACTGATAAACATCATCAAATGTCCATCTTTTGTTTTTTGCTGTACAAAAGACTAAGCATATTTCATTGAGTCAAAGTAGAACATCACATGGCTTTAATGGAAAGTGAGAGTATTCAGATCACAGACACTCAGATCTGAATATAGCAACCCTTCATTCACAGCTTCTACAAGCATCTGAGATTAGGGGCTGGGCTGGGCTGAGCTGAGCTGAGCTGAGGAGTGCCTTTTATCTGTGTAGTGGTATTATGTAATCATACACGAGGTTTCAGAATGAAACACTTTCTACTGAGACAGCAAACAGTAGTACTGTCAGAGCCTCTGTAGAACAGTCTCTCTCTCTCTCTCTCTCTCTCTCTCTCTCTCACACACACACACACACACAAACAGTGACATCAGAAACACCCAAACACACACAGGCTGATATCCTCTTCAACATTATTAACTAGATACACTGCACCATCTGTGATTTACTTAATATCAAAACATCAGACTTCAGATACAATGCGAAAGCTTTGTGCAAATGAACAAATACCCCAGACTTGCAGCATCACCACAACATGAGCATGCAGAACACAGTCCATGTGCACTCTCCTACCTGAATGTACATCCACGAGACAGAGAACAGGTAATTGACGTCTGGCATTTCAGCGCAAAATGAAGCTCGTACAGAACATCCACTGCAACAGAAGCTCCCTCCAGCTGATGCACATGCTACCACCACGTTCTGTGCTGTGGTCCAGATTGCCTGATCTGAATCTAACAGTCCACGCTGCATGTGGCGGCATCATCTCCAGCGTTGCAGAGCTCAACCCAGCACCAGGAGCTCCAGCTGCCACGGACGGACACAGAAGCAGCACCTGTGGCGGGCTGAGAGCGCATGCCGCTGGCTGGAGTCAGGCTGCATCGCTGCCGCATGCTCCACTCTCCTACTCTGCCTGATTCATGTGTAAACAGAGAGAACAGACTCCTCCCCTAACAGCCCCTCTCCCTCCTGCCAGGTAGCTCCCTACTCACTGCCACGCGCCGGATGCGAGCTAGCCAATCAGACAAGCTCTGCAACCGAGGCTAGGTCAAGGGGAGGCGTCTGATTGGCTCTTGGCTCCACAGCATATGGAGGGGCTGGATGGGGTGGATACGGGGGGCTGGGAATGCACCATGTGCACGAGGTTTGAAGACGAAAAGATGCGGGAGTGCCTTGATGCTTTGTGTGTGGATGTGTTATCCTTGTAATGTAAATGTGAGACGTTATTTATGTGAAACTTGTGTTACTGCAAATGTTTTATTTTAAGATTTTTTAAGAAAGGAGAATGGATGTCAGATGCATTATTGATGTTAATAAGGACATGATCACGTATAAGTATGTGTGCATGATAGTGAGAAAATATATCCACGTGGCTACTGCGTGGGTGGGCTAACAAGAGAGAGTGAAGGGGGTGGGGGATACAGATTCATACATGGCTCCACTCATTCACATTTTTCAGCACACGATCTGGTTGGGGTGCTTCAGAATATGCATGCATCCCATTCCAGTCCAAAACAGAAATGCAACGGCTGGATTTATTGCATGTGTAATTCATACAAAGGCATGTGGAGCATCTGGGTATTCCAGTCTGTGGGTGCTGACGTATTGTGTTAGTTGGTTATTTATTCTGCCTTAGAGCCATGGCAACATTTTATAAATGTCCATGGGTGATACCCTGGATATCTGAGGCCTGCCATTAACATGTCATCTGTTATTCTAGAAGCTCTACCTTGTTGGATGCCATCTCGCTGACAGAGTGACGTGTCTTCAGAGTCTCAAGCTGCTCGAGACACCAGTCCAACTCGTCCAGTGTTTCTACTGCCAACTTCTGCAGCTGCTCTTCTGCAGGGCACAGCACGGCTAAGCATTAACATACTTACTTCTGTTCTTTACTGTACTCACGTTGTTCTTTACTGAACTAACATTGTTCTTTACTGTACTCATACTGTTCTTTACTGTACTCATACTGTTCTTTACTGTACCCATACTGTTCTTTACTGTACTCACGTTGTTCTTTACTGAACTAACATTGTTATTTACTGTACTCATACTGTTCTTTACTGTACTCACACTGTTCTTTACTGTACCCATACTGTTCTTTACTGTACTCACGTTGTTCTTTACTGAACTAACATTGTTATTTACTGTACTCATACTGTTCTTTACTGTACCCATACTGTTCTTTACTGTACTCACGTTGTTCTTTACTGAACTAACATTGTTCTTTACTGTACTCATACTGTTCTTTACTATACTCACACTGTTCTTTACTGTACCCATACTGTTCTTTACTGTACTCACGTTGTTCTTTACTGAACTAACATTGTTATTTACTGTACTCATACTGTTCTTTACTGTACTCATACTGTTCTTTACTGTACCCATACTGTTCTTTACTGTACTCACGTTGTTCTTTACTGAACTAACATTGTTCTTTACTGTACTCATACTGTTCTTTACTGTACTCATACTGTTCTTTACTGTACTCACATTGTTCTTTACTGTACTCACATTGTTCTTTACTGTACCCATACTGTTCTTTACTGTACTCATATTGTTTAGCTCGGTACTCACACTGTTCTTTACTGTACTCATACTGTTCTTTACTGTACTCATACTGTTCTTTACTGTACTCATATTGTTTAGCTCGGTACTCACACTGTTCTTTACTATACTCATACTGTTCTTTACTGTACTCATACTGTTCTTTACTGAACTCACATTGTTCTTTA
This sequence comes from Triplophysa rosa, assembly GCF_024868665.1. Lineage (NCBI taxonomy): Eukaryota > Metazoa > Chordata > Actinopteri > Cypriniformes > Nemacheilidae > Triplophysa > Triplophysa rosa. The sequence goes on from NC_079894.1 coordinate 9,451,770, forward strand.
CTGTACTCACACTGTTCTTTACAGTACTCATACTGTTCTTTACTGTACTCATACTGTTCTTTACGGTACTCATACTGTTCTTTACTGTACTCACACTGTTCTTTACTGTACTCACATTGTTCTTTACTATACTCACATTGTTCTTTACTGTACTTATACTGTTCTTTACTATACTCACACTGTTCTTTACTGTACTCACATTGTTCTTTACTATACTCACATTGTTCTTTACTGTACTTATACTGTTCTTTACTATACTCACACTGTTCTTTACTGTACTCACATTGTTCTTTACTATACTCACATTGTTCTTTACTGTACTTATACTGTTCTTTACTATACTCACACTGTTCTTTACTGTACTCACATTGTTCTTTACTATACTCACATTGTTCTTTACTGTACTTATACTGTTCTTTACTATACTCACACTGTTCTTTACTGTACTCACATTGTTCTTTACTATACTCACATTGTTCTTTACTGTACTTATACTGTTCTTTACTATACTCACACTGTTCTTTACTGTACTCACATTGTTCTTTACTATACTCACATTGTTCTTTACTGTACTTATACTGTTCTTTACTATACTCACACTGTTCTTTACTGTACTCACATTGTTCTTTACTATACTCACATTGTTCTTTACTGTACTTATACTGTTCTTTACTATACTCACACTGTTCTTTACTGTACTCACATTGTTCTTTACTATACTCACATTGTTCTTTACTGTACTTATACTGTTCTTTACTATACTCACACTGTTCTTTACTGTACTCACATTGTTCTTTACTATACTCACATTGTTCTTTACTGTACTTATACTGTTCTTTACTATACTCACACTGTTCTTTACTGTACTCACATTGTTCTTTACTATACTCACATTGTTCTTTACTGTACTTATACTGTTCTTTACTATACTCACACTGTTCTTTACTGTACTCACATTGTTCTTTACTATACTCACATTGTTCTTTACTGTACTTATACTGTTCTTTACTATACTCACACTGTTCTTTACTGTACTCACATTGTTCTTTACTATACTCACATTGTTCTTTACTGTACTTATACTGTTCTTTACTATACTCACACTGTTCTTTACTGTACTCACACTGTTCTTTACTATACTCACATTGTTCTTTACTGTCCTTATAATGTTCTTTACTATACTCACATTGTTCTTTGCTGTACTTATACTGTTCTTTACTATACTCACATTGTTCTTCACTGTACTTGTATTGTTCGGTACTGTACTTATATTGTTATTTACTGAACTTGTATCGTTTAATTCTATGATGTACTCATGCATTGTTCGGTACTGTACTCATACAGTTCTTTTTCTGTACTCATATTGTTAATTGCTATACACATATTGTTCATTGCTGTATTAATACATTTCTTCACTATACTCATATTGTTTAATACTATACTGTTCACCGCGGCACTCGTACTATTCTTTACTATACTCATACTTATCATCACTGCAATGCACCATTCTTTACTATACTCATTTTGTTCATTGCTATACTTATAATGTTCATTACTTTACTCATACGGTTCATCACTAATTCATTAAGGTACTCACACTTTTCATCACTTTACTCATACTGTTTATTATTATATTCATACAATTCATTACTGTGTTCATACTGTTCATCGTTTCTACTGTTCACTACAATACTCATATTGCTCATGTACTATACTCACACTGTTTAGCCATACTGCTCATTACTATACTATTGTGAATTACTATACTTTAACTGTACTGAACTTACATCAAAGATAGAAATCAGTTCAATTATGATTAAGACTTTAGCCCGGATTTCACAGAAAGGGTCACATATTCATACTACAGGGTACTGTGATGAATGAAAATAGTTATTAAGGCATTGTGCAAAATATACATTTGCTGTGCTTTTCTATGGCAGATTATTTTCTAACCTGGTAGACTTGACTTGCACATGGATGGTGGGTGGCTTCCAGAAGACCTCCTGTAGAGATTTATGTCAGTGGAGATCAAACATAATGTAATGAATAACTGGAGAGGCATCACACAGTTTACTGTAACTGTTAAAAGGCTTACTTGCTCGGCACACGGTCCTGCTGATGGGTCAAAACTGCAAAGTTGCTTCGCACAGTCCTCAAGCTGGCAAGGACCTACAAGAAAAATGTATTTGCTGATAATTGCCATATATTTTGTATATTTCATTTAATCTCTTCTGTTACATGTCACTTAATTGTAACTTCATATTCAGAATAAATGTTACAAAGTGACCCAAAGATTTGCTTAATATGTCTGGCTTTTCTTTCAGACTGTATAAAGAGGACACGAAAGGTATCTGATTTTCAAAGCCATGCAGATTTCACATCTGTCAGCATCCATATTGACAAATGTGGTATTGGATTCCTGGCCTGTTTTGTAAACTGAGAACAGCGATGACGCAAATCCTACGTAAAGCGAGCTGCGTAGAGCGGAAGGGCTATTCCCACCAATGCCAAAGGCAGCACACATCACTTACACAAAAACGCAAGTTTAAAATACTAAGAGATTAATCTGTCTTTGAAAATGTAGGGGGTGCAGAAACAAATGACCACATTCTTTTATAGAGTGACTATTCAAAACCACTTTGTGACACAAACAACCATAAGATCAAATATGCAAGCACGTTTTCATGAACCACTCCACCAACCTGTGCGAACGGAGTAACTATCATGTCTTCTCCATGTCTGCAAAAGAAAATACACAAACCGATCATATATGAAACGCAACATTACACATTTGAATAGACAGCTCATTCTGAGGTCCAGAAAATAACTTGAGGGTATGTGAAAAAGTATAAGTAGGAGTAAGAGTAATGGATGTGGTCTGCTTCACATTACAACACATCATCATTCCAAAGGACAAGTAGGCGGTAATACGCTTTTGAATAACATGCAGTTTGGATGGCAATAAAGAAACACAGCTGAAAACGGGAATACTTAGCGAAAAAAGGCACCTAAGACTCTTTTTGTAGTTGTCTTGATCTCTAATGGGATATTAGGAATCATACATTAAAAGCGGAGGGAAAATCGTCATAATGGGCTCAGCGTGGTCGTGGTCAGGGTGTGTCATGCACGTGTATGTGAGGAGCAGCAGAGGAGAAGTTGAACCAGGGAACACGCTGGGAAATGTGCTTTGATTCATATATTCCAAAGCTTCTTCCGTGAGCCTGAGCGACACTAACACAGCGTCACATGCACATCGCTCATGGCTGTGAAGAAAATACAGAGGAAGTTCTGAGGTTAGACTGGTCAGAGCTTATAGACACTGGGGGGAAAGAATCGGCTTGGATCCTGTAAATGCGGGACGGCATTTTCAAGAGCCAAGTCAATATTTTTCAATATCTCTTCTCACCGAGTCAGCCAGTTGACTTCCCAGTGCTTCAAACTCTCTTTCCTTTAAAAACACAAGGAAGAGTCAGTGACCTGCAGTCCATTAATCACAAACTAAGGTGTTTAGATTGGGGTAAATAGCTTTGACGCAGACTGGAAAAATAAAAGTGGTCCCCTTTTTCCGACGGTAATCCCAGCAAACCGAAGCTGACATGCAAGCGTGCTCGGATGGAAAGAACAGCTGGAAGTGGTAATAATAAGGACTTTTTAACCAGAGCCTTGGACTTTCCAAAATGACAGAGCAACACGATTTGATGTAATACACTATTAAAATGGCGTGTCTTGTGGGAACGGTTTTGCAGACATAATCAACCAGCTGGAGAGAGCCACATCTGTTCTGAGGCCAGCGTTTACAGTCACAATTAACAGAACTTTCTGACTGTAACTGAAGTATAGAGGCTAACATGTGCTGTTTGTAGCGTATCAAACAGCATGCGCAGGCATATAAAACCACAGCAAACGTTTTCGTGGTTACATGTAAGCCACTGATCTGTTGTTTTCTGTTTTTAGCTATAGTTAAATGTATATAATATGTAGAGTGGACACCTACAGGTTCACCTATTCTTGACGGTAACCCTTTTATGCATGAATTTATGACAGCCTCAGTCAGGCTTCTTAGGAAATAAAACAAGATTTGAGATTTTTACACATATTTTGCAGAGAATTACATATTTCCACTTGAGTGCACAGTGTGCATTTTGGTTTGGTTTGAAGAGATCCTGCAGTACACAATAGTGACATATATGGTTAAAAAGAATAAAAGTTTTGTTTTATTGTTTGCAAGGTACATGTATATGAGTCTGTACATCAACAATGATTGTTTTAATGGCTTTGGAATTCAATTATAACAAATCAGAGTTCATGAAATAGATGTACAGTATATGCATATCGCTGCTGTCCTTCACATATTTTGGGATTTTTATTTTTTCATTATATAATTACTATTAGTCACTCCTTGTGTTTGTCACTGGGTTTAGCAAATATCTAACCAATAAAAAGTATTAAAAAAATGCTTGTAAACTTTGACACAACAGTATTTATGTATTTTATTTCCTGAAAAACAGTGAATTTGGACACCCGAGGTTTCAAAAGGTTCATTCAAGGTTCCATTATGCAGGCATAATCGATATAAATTTTCATTTTGTCCCATTGTCTGTAACCTTAATTAAGCAACTACAGCAAGATGTTATATAACTGCAATAGTTGGTATTACAGGAAATGGATGATTTTCTTATTTTTTATGTACAGTAATTGTATTGTTTTGGTAATGTAATATGTGTCATGTGTGGATGTTGCAGCAGCACCTTTACTCTGAATGAATTTCTCCTAAGGGAGACAATAAATACTACCTATACCTTACCAAAAGAACAGCAATGATTTATACATACTGTACATATACATTTAAACATCTCTGATTTAGATTGATGTAGTAATTCATCAAGGTCTGGGGTTAGATGTTCTACATTTTTGTAATTTTTATTTTATATTTATTTTATTTGTATTAGGGGTGTAGGAACGGGGCATAAATACTTACAGCTCACTGGCCGTGGATGAGTTCCGGGACGTGGCCTTGGGTGAAAGGTCAAAGTCAGAATCGGAGCGATACAGGAAGGACTCCCGTCTCTGACTGTGGGAGAAATTGGCCTGCAGCACGAGACCAGAGCCTGGACTGGCCTGAGATTCCAGAGGACTGCGGCCCACTGACAATCCATTCTCCACATCAAAACTGAGGAAAGAAACACAGACGGTTAATACAGTTGACCTAGGATATTTTGCGTTGGTTGATTTTCCTGTTACACTCCTATCATGTTAGATGTACCCAGTGTTTTTACTGTGGTCACGTACGCTTTACGACCTAGCAGGTCATGACCTTGATGAAAACAGGCACACACAATTGCACAGCAAGACTCCCTATTCCTGCGTCAATTCAGACGTAAGCACCAAGCTTGCGAGTTAACATGACAGAGCTACACACTGTACACTACAGTCTCTTTAGTCTCAGCCTCAGACGTCATGCCCACAGACCATTGGCTAAACATCTGGGCCCGGTTGCATAAAGCACCTTAAGTGTAATTTTCCCTTAAGTATACCTTAAGTTTTACTTAAGTTATTCTCCTATTGTCTTTGGTAAAGGAAAATCACCCCTTAAGTGTCATACTTAAGGGAAAAACTTAAGGTGCTTTATGCAACTGGGCCCTGATGCATAAGGCACACTTTTCTGGAAACACTTCAGCACGTTCGAAGTCGTCATCTGATTGGTTGAATTTCACAGGATTTCCGGGAGACGTGTGTGTCGCGTTCTTTAACTGTCCGCCTGGAAACAACATGAAGCCGTCCGATCTAAGAAGCAAGCTGTCGGGTTTACAACGGTTGCGATAAGAATTCATCACTATCGACTAAACACTTCATTCTTAAACGTATGCGAGGTTCACAAAGAAAGCGGCGAAAGCTTCAAGACCTTCCGTACGAAGGTCTGGCTACGCGAGACTACAGTCTCTTTGATCTCCATGACTTCAAACCCAGGATACCATTCAATGCTTCACCAAAATCAAGCCTGCAAGCATTGACACCACGTCACTCAAAAAAGTGAGAACATCAAAACAGTACAGTACTGTAATCCACTTCTTTACTAGGTGCAAAGTCAAGCATGTTACAGTAAATTAGTGTTTTCATCCAGTACGTAGCGTTTTGTCTGAGGAAGCAATGTAGCCAGTGCAAAATGAGTGAAAACTCATATGAGAAGAGGAAGTGCCAATACTGTCAATATACTGTAATGATACCTGCCTGTCATGTTCATATCTGCACATATACAAAACAATTACACTGCAAAAAAAGATCTTTTTACGTATTTTTGAAATAGTAAAAAAAGGTTAAGTTATAGAAATAAATGGCAAAGTTACAAGTTGAATGAATGAATGAATGAATGAAGGAAATTATTCATTCATTCATTCAAAGTTAGGTGTATAATAACATGAAAGACTTATAATTTTAATACAGAAAAAAAAAAAAGTTTTTTTTGCAGCACAGCTGCCAGAATATTACAGTTTTTTACAGGAATGTTTTACAGTGTAGGATGGATAAAACAAGTGATAATAATTGATTCAAACTAAACCACTGATTCAGATATTATTAGTGACATCCAGATTTAAATGAACTTGAAATGATTATATTGTAAGTGAACAGCGACGTCATTCAAGTAAAACTGATCACATGCTGAAAATTGCTCAAATGTTCTCTTTATTTACTATAAGCATATACAGAACAGTCTTGGCATTTAATGCCCATTCACCGACTGTCATAACTCCCAAAATAATTTGACAAAACCCCACATAACAAACCACTCAACATCAACATGCATCTTTACTTATTTTCCTCTAAACACACAAAAAGACACATTAAAATAGACTATTATCCACTCTATGCATGCTGGGAAAAGTCTGACTAATGTTCTGATTTTAAAGTGACTATAGCTAACAAGTGTTAGTTTTAATTAAAGATACAATAAATATTCATGTTGCTGTATTAGTGCAACCTGTAAAAGGTTTTTAAAAGCATAGCTGGAGTGCAGTAAATGTGTCTGTCTGAGTGATGGATTCAGGTTTTGTGGAGTGCGTAAGACCTCGTGAGACACAAGCAGCTCTGAATGGGTTGGATTTCTGCAAGGTCAATGTGATGCTGGAATGCGGAGCTAAAAATAACCTGGGCTCACTGACGTGGGAGCTTGTGAGAGGGCTAAAAATAACCTCCTCAGGTGAAGTCAATTCCCAATCAAACTGGCACACAATTAACACGCCATATATGGCCATTTTATTAGTCAATGGTCCTGCCTCTTCTGCATTCACTGTTAGACAGTAATCTATTCTTATTAAAGGTTTTCATCTACATCGTGCAAGGAGAGAAACAACACAGTCAAGCAATAGCCAAAACATGTTTTCACAAACAAAAAATACATTGCATATATTACTGATATTTGTTTATGGGGTGTTGATTGAAAGGATGCACATTCTTCAGTCCATCAAACACATCAGATGAGTTCCCAAAATGGTTCATTCAGCTTGTAAAATCCAGCTGAATAAATGCACAGCATTTTCTACATCACGTACCCATTCACATCTTCCACAGATGTTGCATGAAGTCAGTGCGAATATCTGTAACACTGCATTACATAATGAACGCAGTGCACCCTATTCGTGTGACAGCATCCAGAAGTGAGCGAGTGAGAAAGAGAGAGAGAGCACCCTATTGAATGGACAAAACACACACATCACCGCATCTCTACTGTACAATCCGGCCGTGAGGGGACACCGCACGCATCTCTAAAAATACCTGTGCTCGGAGCAGCATCAGTCGCATCCATTCGGTTTCTGCGTCCGTCCCTCATCTTTAATGCTGTGTATGGGTCCCTGCAGCCAATGCACACTCAGAGAGAGAGAGAGAGAGAGAGAGAGAGAGCGAGAGAGAGAGAGAGAGAGAGAGAGAGAGAGAGAGAGAGAGAGAGAGAGAGAGAGAGAGATGCTTATCCAAAGCTATTAATAGCCAGTCTCTGTGCAAGAGACCCGCTATATTTAGCTCTGCAGGTAGCCTCAGATTCTTCCCCCATTCATGAATATTTATGGGAAGTTCTGCCGCGCTATTTTCAGACCACGCATCCATCCACCCACACGTTTCCACGTTGCCGTTTTAGAACATCCTTCATCGCTGGGAATTTCACAGCTGAATGAAGTTGCGTTTTATATTGCATGCGGAGAGCGTATAAAAAAGAACACAGGAGCTAAAAATACGCCTGCAAGCGCAAGTAAACAAAAACAAATGTTATATCTGTCTCAGCTTTTTTGGGAAACAAACCCCAAGAGAAATCAAAATAATAGAAATAATAGTAAAAAATTCAATATCAGTGCATTGTGCACATATGCATGCAATTTCAACGTTTTTATAAAATTCATTATTTACAGTTGGCTAGACTTTTATCATTTCAAATATTAAATTGATAAGATTTTTCGATTATTTGGCTATTGAGAGATGAATACTGCATCAGCGATGTACTGATTAAACTTTTAAAAACATCCTAAAGGGAGATCTGTATTTATCAGCACATCATGCAGGAGAACGTGGGAAAGGTCCACTGGCTCCCTGGAGCTTGGCAGCAGTGTTAATAAAGGGGAAATATTGATTACACTATTTTTTTCCAGAGAAAAACTAGGAAGAATACATACAGTATGAACGTAGTACTAGGCCACATTTTGTAAATATAATACTGAATAAGTATAACATTTTTGTCTACGTGTTTTTGCAAATGCATTAACAAAATGAACTGTCAAGTCAATTTCACAATTGTTTAGAGCTCTGTAAGTCTGTTGTGAACTGCACAGTGTTTATTTGGGATCTTTTTCTGTATGACACATTGTAAGAGGAGCCCATAAGGTTAACCTCAGAGTATAGAGTGATCTGTATTTACACTGCCATGACAATTTTTTGCATCATTGGTCAATCCCACCAATAAGCTCAGACAGCTAGAAATGTCACGCGACGTGATCGGAGGTCTTTCTGCTTGCAGTGCTGTGGAAAAAAATGGCTTGTTTTTCTGGGAATAGGATGCCTCCTGTGGCTCATGATAGAATAAGCATGTGTGAAGCTGTCAGGGCATGAAGACAGAGTAGAAGTACAGAGGACTGGTGATTTTATAGGGACAGTTCACCCAAAAATGAAAATTCATCATATACTCACCCTCAGATTGTTCCAAACGTGTATAAATGTCTTTGTTCTGCTGAAAACAAAGGAAGATATTTGGAAGAATGTCAGTAATCAAACAGATCTCATCCCCCATTTCCTGCCATGGTAGGGAGAATAAATACTATGGGAGTCAATAGGGGATGAGATCTGAATGTTTTCTACTATAGCAGTTACAAGCATTCTTCCAAATATATTTCTGTGTGTTCATCAGAACAAAGAAATCTCTACAGATTTGAAACAACTTGAAATTTTTCCTTTTGGGTGAACTGTTCCTTTAAATACGGCTTTTAAATACTTTTAAATTGCTTGTGAAAACGACATGTGAAGAAATAAAAATACATTAAATATTCTGAAAGATTTATGTTTTTCAAGTACAATAAACTAAAAATGAGGCGCTACAATAGTGATGTCAGACTTTTGTTGGATAATTTATTTGAGAACGGTTTAGAAGTTGATTCTAAATAGGGATTAACTTGCTACAAAAGTAAGCTGCTACTAAATCCTCTACAGATGTATGACATGTTGTATGTTTTCCGTCAGTATCTAAACACTTGACACCCACATGCCTCACAAGACACCGTTGCTACGTCAGTTCTATCCCGGGCACATTTACAGGGTTGCACTGCACCATGAGATGACCAGATAGTAAACACAAACTCTAGTCAAAACATCTTGTGTAAAATACAAAGATGTTTGTTTTAGGCCCGGTTTCATAGACAAGGCTTAGCCTAAGTCAGGACTATGCCTTAGTTAATTTAGGCTATATAAGTCACTTTTATTAAAATGCCTTAGAAACAACATTACCGATGTGCATCTTGAGACAAAACAATGGCACTGATATATTTTAAGGTATGTCAGGGCAAGATATTTTCAGTTAAGACAGATCAAAATTCCTTTTAGTCTGGGACTAGCCTTAAGCCTTGTCTGTGAAACCGGGGCTTAAAAGACAGAAAGATGGGGCAATGAGTTCATATGAATTCTAGTCTCGCACTTAATTTCATGGTGGAATAACCAGTCTATGGGGACACAGCCAAATAGCTGTTTGTCCTGTTCCTCTTTCCGTTGTTTCTAATCAACAAGAAGAAAATGACATTTAAGACTTCGCATGACGTCAATGGACACCCATGGGCCCAGACATATGAACATACCACAGGAGATTTGGAAGACAGCTGTTGCCACACAATAAACTGTTACTGTGTTGCACAACACAGAACGACTGAAAGTTTGCAATTTGAGATGAAAAGTGCAGCTAAGACTACTCCAAAGCAAAGGTGCATTTAGGTTTTATAAAGACCTTTTGTTTTGAGATAGAAGCCTCACGACAGGGGACATTACCGATCTGATGAAGCTGCTAATTACAAGGTCAAGCAACAGGTCACACAGTCTTGCGTAGACACTGCAGGCAGAGGATGTGTTCACAATTGTTTAATCACCGCTTGTGTGCATGCTGCTCTTTCCTAATTGTACACATAAAAAGTGGAGCACATCCATACCGGCAAGAGCCGCAGAGATTGTATAAAGATTTCTGAGGCACAATAGGGTGTACCGGGAGTGAGAGCAGCGCTGTGATCTCAGCTTTCCACTGAACATTTATGGTCAAGATTAAAAATAAACTCGGTTTGTCTCTGATTTAGACTGACATTTTAAGCACGAGCGGGGGTTCGCCAAAATTAAGTCATAGAGACGCCGCATTACCCTGATATTTCCACATAGAATACAGTACATTTTCCTGCTATTTCGGAGAGGTTCACGTACAGCAATCTGGTGGTGAATATTGTGTTATCAAGAATGAAAAGAGTATTTAAAGTTTCTAAAGATGTTTTCACAATAGGATGTTACTGGAATTATTTTCCATATATTACTCTGAACTCTGGCACACTTTTGAAATCTGCAGTACCCTTATTGAAGTTAGTGTAAACTCACCTTCTAGGGGCACATTCAACCCTGTTAATAACCTGTTAGTGCAGTAAAATTAGCCATGTGTACGCCATTGCGCAACACATTATAAAAACACTCACATAATTCTTACTGTAACGTCTGTCAGCTGTAGTCTCCATCACTGCTGGATTTATTATGTTGATCACCCTCACCTGTTTGTAGTTAACCTCGTCACTTCTGTCTACATAAGCCTGGTCTGTTCTTTCAATCATTGCAAAGTCTTGTTTAGTGTTACACCCTGCATTTTCTGAGCATTCTCTTATATTGGACATCGTGTATGACCTTTGGACTGTATTTTGGTGTTGTGAACCTCTGCTGCCTGCCCTGACCATCGCCTGTTTTGTGGACTCTGTTTAATAAAGCTGCACTTAGATCCTCATTCATCAAGCCTCAGAGCAGTTCGTAACAGAAGACTTTGCCACGAAACGGATCTAGCAGCCGAATTGGCCCAGAGCCAACATCACCATCCGTCATGGCCTCCAATCCAGAGTCCACTCGCAAAATGGCCGCCAATCCAGAGTCCAATCGCAAGATGGCCACCTCATTAGAATCTGCTGCCAAGAGGGTCTCCAGCCCAGAACTTCCAGTCTCCATGGTCCCCAGTCCGGTGGTCCCAAGTCCGCTGGCGTCCGTTCCTGAGGAGTTGTCCTTGGAATCAGCTCTGCCAGTTGTGGCTGCTGCTCTGCTGTGTGCCTGGGCTGTGCGCTGCTCATCCGCACCGGTGGCCGCTTCCGAGTTCCCCGCCTCGTCCAGGGTGGACGCTTCCGAGTTCCCCGCCTCGTCCAGGGTGGACGCTTCCGAGTTCCCCGCCTCGTCCAGGGTGGACGCTTCCGAGCTCCCCGCCTCGTCCAGGGTGGACGCTTCCGAGCTCCCCGCCTCGTCCAGGGTGGACGCTTCCGAGCTCCCCGCCTCGTCCAGGATGGACGCTTCCGAGCTCCCCGCCTCCCTCCAGCCCGGCCAGCGCCTCCGTGCCTTCCAGCCCGGCCAGCGCCTCCGTGGCTTCCAGCTCCTTCTCTGGCTCTGCACCACGGTTCCCACCACTGCACCACGGTTCCCATAACCCTTTGCTGGACTCATGTTGATCACCCTCACCTGTTTGTAGTTAACCTTGTCACTTCTGTCTAAATAAGCCTGGTCTGTTCTTTCAATCATTGCGAAGTCTTGTTTAGTGTTACACCCTGCATTTCTGAGCATTCTCTTATATTGGATATCGTGTATGACCTTTGGACTGTATTTTGGTGTTGTGAACCTCTGCTGCCTGCCCTGACCATCGCCTGTTTTGTGGACTCTGTTTAATAAAGCTGCACTTAGATCCTCATTCATCAAGCCTCAGAGCAGTTCGTAACACTTACGCAAATGTGGCTTGATGTGTTACACTTTCATGTAACCATTTACTCAAAATAAAGAGCAGTTAATGCGTTAAAGCCTTTCTAGTTTCTAAGAAAAATCTAAAACTTTTCCCTCACACTTTATGGACAGTCTTAGATCTGTACTGAATATATTAACCCAGCGGTAATAACAGTATTTTACTTGTTAAACTTCAACAATAATACATTTCAATATAAAAAGACTGCAGTAACGTCACGTGTTAAATGATGCAGTAATGATAAGAATCATATTACAATTACTGCGGTTAACTGCTTTTAGAACTGACATTGATGAGAAGCGCTGCATGTAAAAAATTTTTTTTTTAACTTGACATGGCGTCTTAAAAACGCGGCGCTCGTGTGCAAGCAATGGGAAAGTAGCACATCGGAATGGAAAAATGCGTTCTGTCTGAATGGCCCCTATGCAGTCAAAAAAAGAGACAAATAGATAGTCTTAAAAAACCATTTTACAGCAAACGTCTCTCATAAGAATCCAGCAACTTAAGGCCAAGAACTTGAAATAACTGCAAGGTGCTCCCAGCAGATTCTTGTTTAATAGTGTTGCTTTAACCTCTATTTTGCTTGGTCTTTAAGAAACTCTTTGCTCCTCGCATTTAACAGCATAGATGTCACTCCCAGCCTCTGGTGATTCTAATCCTTTGAATCCCATAAATCATTTTTTGGCTCTAGAAAATATGCTGAACAGTTGACAAATGGTTTACAGTTTCTAAAAAAGGTGGACTTATGAGCAGAGACAGATGTCTGCATTCACACTTTGAAATCAATTGGTATGAATGTATTTTAACTTGAATCTTCTATTGATTCAAGTCTCTTGCAGTTTAATGACTGCACACTAACCAATAGTCAATGTTATGTTATTCAAATCTGAATCAATTTCAACATTCGCCTTTGTATTATACAATATACAGCATGTGTATTAAGTTAACACTCCCTCGCACTCAAGTTTCCCTCAAATGAATCACTACTAATTAAACTTAGTTTTATTTTTTATCCAACTCTCAAACTCCTTGTTCTGTATGTTCTGTACTTTATCAGATAAACACAGATATGGCCTAAAAAAATAAATGGTGGAATGAAATAGGAATAAACTACGTTTTATCCGTAATTCTCCTGTCAAGATGTGTGTGTCCAAAAGGAGTGAACTGACTCTGGCTTGATCTATGCAGTCTTGCTGAAACTGTGGGAGGACAGAGGCTTCATGGTTCCCTTTAAATCAAAAGCCCTTCAATCCCACTTCCTTTGTACTTTAGAAGCCCCGTACATCCCAAACAAAATTACTACACCACCACTAGCCTTTGGCACATCACACTCACAATTCAAGATTATTGTTGAATGAAATATCAAAGGACACAATGCAGCAGTGCTCTTATGAAAACGCTTCAGCCAACATTTACAGTTATGCTACTACAGTTATTTATCAGTATAAGTTTAGTTTTATGCAAACAACTCTTTCCAACAACTAGTATGTGAGTTGGGGGAACGGTCATTATTTTTAAAGTTTAGTTGATGTTAGTGGGTCAGAACTAACATTAGTGGGTCACTTTTAAAGTCATTAACAATGAAGAATACTGATACATAAAGGGATAGTCCAACCAAAAATGAAAATTCTGTCATGAATTACTCCTCAAGTTGCTCAAACCTGTATACATTTCTTTGTTCTGTTGAACACAAAGTAAGATATTTGGAAGAATGTGAGCAACTGACATTTTTAGGGCACCATAGACTACCACAGTAGAAAAAAAAATGTTAAACACAAAACAAGATATTTTGAGTAATTTAGGGAAAAAACAGTTCTGGGGCACTGTTGACTCCCATTTTTAGACTACCAGAAATCTCAGTTGCTAACAATATTCTAAATATCTTTCTATGTGTTCAACAAAACAAAGAAATTTATACAGGTTTGAAGCAACTTGAGGGTAATTTGTGACAGAATTTTTTTCATCTTTAATGTTCCAGGTTAGTGAAGACAAAAAGAAGAAATGTTGCATGCCTTGCAAAATTCACACTATATGGAAGGCTTTCACTTTTTTCAGATTATTATATAAGTGAAACGGTGAGCAAGCCAACTTGCTCACCGGGAGACTGCATTTATTCATTTATTTATTCATTTATTTATCAGATATTATTTATTATAATGATCTTGCTTGGTCTATAAACACCATGCACTGTGCTGTGTTTTACCTTTCTGTGTTTTTCTTATTTGCTCCTGTAAAGCTGCTTTGGAACAATGCACAATGTTAAAATCGCTATATAAATAAAATTGAATTGAATTGAATTGAGGTAACAGTTAATGACTGCACACACATAATAACATAAAATCATGGCAAAATAAATCGCACTGCCTGAAGCTATCTCAAAGTTTCCATATAGGTCAGTGAATATCAAAAGGTTTATGCCTGGAGTATATATAATAATATATAATAATGTGGAAGTATACAACAAGTATATATTAATACAGCTAAATTTAGAAAAATACATGCTCTTAAAAGAAGCAACCAGTTAATACAATGTTACTGCCCAACACAATTACACCAGTATTTTTACATGTAACACATACAGTGGAGTCTAAAGTGCGAGCCCACGTTGAAAATCTGAATTTTAAAATAAAAACTAAATGTTCAATGATTTTAAGAATTTATAACAAAAAAGTCATAAAAAACAAATAAAATATTCACATTTACCATAATACATCCTTTGCGCAATATTACAGATTTTCTTGCTTTAATCGAGACACCGAGCATTTTCAATACTGGTCTTGATTTTCAGACCCCATTGTATTTGCCAGTAATGCTGTCTGGAAATACACACACAAATGATGAAAGCTCATTACCGCCTGCGTTTTTGCACAATGTCGATGGGTCTGTTGACGGCACATGGGGATCCATTCAAATTCCAGTTCCGTGGCTTTAGTGCCCGATCCGCTAAAAAGGAGAATCCACAGTTTGCCGGCACACTCATCTTGCCGGCACAGTCATGCGGTGATCCAGTCTCTCACGTTACCCCCTAAACACCTTCAGATATACTTGAATAAGCACACAAAAATCCACTTTCCTTTCATTCTTTCTAGAGGTTAACGTTGCTTGTGAATCAAAATGGGTCCTCATTGCCTCTGGCAATTACTACAACAGGAAAAACTGCAAAAACAGCACTGTGCTCTAGAACCAGTCCATTAGCTCTCACCTCCTGCGAGACACATCTTGAGTGAATGGAGATATGAGTCTGAGCGACGGGCTTCGTCACAGCCCATGCTTCACTCTGAAAGCATGTGTGACTCACACAGCAACCTCAAGAGATGCTCAGGAAACATTTACACATGGATCTTCTCCTTTGTTGTATCGTTCTTGAAACTTCTCATGTCAAGGATTGTCCTCTGGGTGTTGGGATCTCACCCCCCCTGTGCTACTCTGATGATGTATGATAGCTGCGCTTACGTTGGAGAGTCAGTGACACGCTTTAGTCAGACTCTTTGGCCCACAGCTGCAAAACGGCTTGAGTTCCCCTTACTGTGAGATCACTCTCCAAAAAGCGGGCGGGGCCTTAAAGCACAGTTCCTGCCCCCTTGAAGAGGATCAGACGTTAACCCTTTCCTGTGTCTCCAGCATTTAAAAACATTTTTTAGACACATACAGTGTGTAGTTAATGTTTTACCAAACTTACATTGGTGTAAACAAAATCTATATTTATATATATTTATGTCAATTGGACCAATGTTGACATACAGAAAGAGTATAGCACTAAAATAATACAACAAAATGGAAAGACATCATCCACAATGGTTAATTTCCTCTTAATACTGGAGTGGCTCGATTACTTATACACAAATGTGAGTTAAAAAATGCTTTTTAAAGCATGTAATGTATAATGAGTTTAATCCATTTCACATTTATTCCTTTCCCTCAAGAGTGATTTACAGTAAACTCAAGATAACACTTGCACCTGGTACCGCTGCCAAGAACTGAAACGGACACGCACAAAACTTCCCGAGCCAATATTTCTTATTGGTCCTTAATCTTCATATTCGCTCCTGATGGATTATACATTTAGTTTGGGATCTCAAGGATGTACAACTCCTCACTTGAGACCAGGTGAGTACTGAATTGTCATTACGATTGCTGCTGTATTTCATTTTAGTAAATACAGAGGTTGAGCTGGTTTCTCTGTTGCAAAACTTCCTCTGCAGTGTACTTTAACAAACAATGATACAGAAATAATCTCCAAGGTCTCTCTGGACCTACTTTTCTCTACTTCTAATACTCCCAGGGCAGAGAAAATGGGCTGTGTTTCCCAAAACCTTCTTAACGCTACGTCGTTCTTAAGTTATACCTTAAGCTGTACCTTATCGTTAATACGTGTTTCCCGAAACCTTCTTAGTTAAGTATACCTTCTGTAAGTCATACTTTCGTAAGGTTGGTCTGGACCGCTCTTAGCTATACCTTATCGCTTTTGATGGTTCATACCGCTATGCAAAAAGCTTTTCTACATCGCAGTTTAATTTCACATATAAAATTCTATTTAGTATTAACTTTACATTTTTACTTTAACTTAGTTTTAATTTTACAAATAAAATACTCTGGTTTAATACACTCAGTGTAGGCTATTGAAGTGTTCTCACGAATAAAATTGTCATACACTGATGGTTGTTAGCGTTTTTAATTACAGCCTATTATCCCAAGGCACACCAGCTGCATGGCAAACCATTTGACAGGAAAGGCGTAGTCTATATAAAGGGAATGAATGTTATGGGGAGTTTGGTCAAACTATGGCAGCGAGACAGCGAATAGTTGTCTTAAAATCAAAGACGGTGCGGTCCGCGGAACCAGTTAGTGTATTTGCACAATTTCATTAGAGAACATTTTAGTCCCCTGGCTAGGGGGACTAGAATTCTAAATTCTGGGAGTGATTGGCATTCTGGATGGGACACTTATCCCTATACACAAATGAGTGATTTACGGCAATAATGTGAATCAACACAGATCATAGAGAACATTAACACACGATGGCAAACTATGAGAATATAAATGACCCTTTCAAAAACAAGCGAAGCCAAACAGCCTGTTAATGTAGCTGGTTAATGCAGAAAACGTATGGCCGTGAGGGTGTGGGATCGGACACTTGCAAAATTATAAATACTGTACATACATACACACACACACACACACACACACACACACACACACACACACACACACACACACACCAGTGGTGTAAAGAGTACCTGAAAACCATACTTAAGTAAAAGTACAGATACCTTGCAGCGAAAACTACTCCATTACAAGTTACAAGTCACCAATTCAAAAATGACTTCAGTAAAAGTCTTAGAGTATCTGAATTTAACAGTACTTGAGTATTTTACTCGTACTGAATGTAGGCTCAAAGCAGCACTAGTCCTTGAACACTTAAGAGACATGTCAGTGAAAAACAAGAAACAGTTGATTCATGAGGAGAGCAATCGCATTTATTTTCTTAAATCAAAATAAGACTGAACACCTCAAAATTGCAACAAATCATGGTGGACACCATAACACTCAAGTCTCATTTAAGCTCAAGTGATCATAATAAACCAAACTCTTTCAAAAGGTTTCTTCAATATAACGGATAAATAAAATAATGTTAAGTCCAATTAAAAAGTCAAAGCCTTTTTAAACTGGGCATGCTGGTTTTGGCCTCATCATCAGCTGCTGTCATGTCCTCATTTCACATAAACCGCCAGCGATTGACATTGATAACCCTATCCTAACCCTAATTGATAATGCACTCTTTATTCACATAAAGAAGCCATGTTGACAAGTTTTAGTAAGTAAGAGCAAAACCCACAAGATATAGTACCTTCAATGCCTTGTAAATGGCAATATTAATTATAAGATAGGTGCCATGCAAAATGTAATGTGTAATTGCATTAGTCATTACAAATGTAGTGGAGTAAAGAGTACATATACTTGTTCAAAAATGTAGTCAAGTAGAGAGTAAAAGTTGCTAATATCTTTAATACTCAGTACAACTACAAAGTAGCCAAAAAGATACTTAAGTACAGTAACTAAATACATTTACTCCAATACTTTACACCACTGACACACACACACACGCAAAGGCTTTGGTTGACTATCCCCGTGGGGACAGTCCATAGGCGTAATGTTTTTATACTGTACAAACTGTATATTCTATCCCCTATCCCTAACCCTATCCCTAAACCTAAAGATCATAGAACACTTTTTGCATTTTTAGATTTGTAAAAAATATTGTTCTGTACAATTTATTAGCTTTTTTGCCCCTGGGGACCTCAATTTTGGTCCCCACGGTGACACGAGTCCCCATGTGTTGGTGTGTATTCAGGTTTAGGTCCCCACCGGGATATACAAACATGAACGCAAAGACACACACACACACACACACACATATTTCTTTCTTTATTTATACTATTTCAGTGAGCCCTGATAAATGCAATGCGTACCATTTCGCAAGCGTTTCTTTATAATAAACATTGTTTTCTCAATACTTTACCCACTCTATAGCGCAAGGTAGAGCGAACAATCGATTCTCGAGGCATCGATATCAACCTATTCAGCACCACCGCCATGGACAGCACCTGCTAACGTCGCACTTAAGAAGGTTTACCTTAAGTAACCTCAAAAGGTATAGTTCGGGGAACACGCCTTCCTCGTGACACAGAGACTGCCAGAATATAGTCGTTTCTGCATGCTAATGATCTTGGACACCATGTGGGTCAAGAAGGATCTTTGAAAAAGAAAGAATGTTCTTTTGAAATATCATGTTTGGACTATCTACAGTACATGTATTTATCAAAACAATGATTTAGGACATCATAATCCTGATCCAAGAATCAACAATGGGCAATTTGTTGATCATATTCTTAAACAAATGGTTGAAAATAATGGAATATTAGTTTAGTCTTTGTCAATTTATAATGTTATAAAGACCTCAAAATATTAAAGTGATAGTTCACCCAAAACTGAAAATTCTGTCATAATTTCAAACTTTCCTTCTTCCAAAGTACACAAAAGAAGATATTATGAAGAACGTTGATAACGAACAGAGATGGCACCCATTCATTTGCATTGGTTTTGTGTACATACAATAAAAGTGAATGGGTGCCAGCTTTCTTCAAAATATATTCTTTCGTGTTCTGCGGAAGGTATGAAATGACAATAGGGTGAGAAAATGATGACAGCATTTTCATTTTTGGGTGAACTATCCCTTTAAGCATTGGTGCACAACATGTATTTAGCACACCAATATGAATAACAAGAGGGCTTTAGTTCATCCACAGAACTGTTAATCTGGGTTCAGCCAATGGCCAAACTTTGTGCCGATTTAAAATAAAGTTTTCATAAGGTTTAAAAGATAAAAACCTTCTAAACTCTATCAGCTTTAATAAACCTGACAAGATATTTAGAACATCGATGCTTAAACTCTTTAAATTAAATTTCAACCTATCAAACAAAATAAAATGAACAGGTGTGGAATGTCAGTGTGGTATGATTTTCTAACAACTAATATAACCGTTTTCCACAGTGCAATGAATAACCAATTACTGATGGATTGAAACCATGTATAAAGATGCAAGTTTTTAATAAATTACCATGTGAGGAATTAGAGGTCAAGATAAAATGTCTAAAGCGTTATTTTTCGCTCTGAAACACAGTGAAACATTCTCTGGTGTTCACCTCAGTGCTTGTTTTTTTTTTTTTTTTATAACCCCAGGTTACAGCGTATTCAGAGTGTTCAACTTCACGTCAGTGTCCTGGAAACATATCGGTTCCAGAGAGCAAACAGACCTCAGTGTTTAGGCCTGGGGAATGTCTCTAATGGGCTGGTACCAGATGAGCTGTATATATACTGTGAAGAAGTTTTACAGGTATTATACGCAAAAGTTTACTTTTGAAACAAACTACATTTAAAACTCAAAAGGCAACACATCCCTAAATATAACAAGATACATGTAATAAGTAAATAATCTCAGTTGCCAAAGCATGTCTATAAGGTCTCTGTAACATTCACTGTATGCATGATTTTGCACTGTATGCAATTCCATAATGTATCTATATTTTACACACAAAGCATAAACCACTTGTGAAGAGAAACATTTATCTTATTTATAAATTAGTCTAAATGTATTGAGTAAATAGAGAGAATGACTACAGAGCTTTGGCTAGTCTAACAGGACAATATCAGTGGGCATATAAAAGCGCTCTTGCCAGGATTAAGACTGTAAAGGGGAAATCTCCAAACAGATGTCACAGCAGGCATGACATCTCTATGCTGACATAACAGGCATATCACGGTTTAATGCTTGGCCAGCAGTGAAGCGTGTCTGGCAGCTAAAAATGTAAATGCTGTATTAATGTGATAACATTAATAAAAATATCTGAAAAAAAAAATCTGACATTGTAATATTGTGAAGTCGCGAATATTGAGCCTGTGACATTTTCACAGGTTAAAATCAGCTCAGCTTTAGTTACAGTGCAAATCTCAAATGTAAACACTATAAAATGGAATCACAAAAGGAAAATATGAAATAACATGCTTCATAGTAAATTAACACCAAAACGTTCATATGGCATCACGAATCATGCAGAAATGTGTCATGCATTTTGCAGACGAGCCTCAGCACCAGCATCAATGTTGTCCAGACTTTGAGGTATTTAACAATAGACTATAGCGGCCCCTGCTGGTGAAACACGTTCAACGACCACAGTCTCTAAACTCTATATTTCCCATCATTCTATCCAAATTCAGGACTCACCGGAGACACGAACGAAATATCACTTAAAACGTATAACACAACGTAATACTAAATTTTCCACAGTTCAAGATCACTAACGTGCCTTCTGGTTCATTTCACAATAATATCATTTTACCAACAGGTGTCACCAGACTACTGTCTAAGAGCACTTTAACAATCTCCGAAAAGACAAAGGCCAGTTAAAGAGTTTCAGTTAGTTTGCTGATTTATAATGGAGAGAGGGCAGACGGGTCGTCAGAGTTCCCGTCATCAGTGAGAGAGGCTGAGAGATCAATGAGGGAGAGCAGCCATGCTGAAAATATGGAGCAGCACACTGACGCACACAGTAACTCCAGTCACAGCATCAGCCCTTATTGACTATCCAGGGCCCTGAGCTTTTATTTTTGGGTCCTATGGATACTGACACTGTTGCCCTGTGATTAGTTCACCTCATTTGACTTTCTCTTTCGATGTCGCTGACGAACTCAACTTAAGTTGCTGCTACAATCTGTACTGTTCAACCGGCGCAATGAATCCGAATCCACCTTAAATAAAAAAGTCTAAAAGTCAGAGTGGCCAAAGACACAAATGAAGAGAACCCCATCTCTTGCGTACAAAGAGAAATACATTCAAACAACCACAGTAACACTATTCGACTGTGTAAGGAATTTCTATTACAGAATAGATCCTTCTAATGGGCCTCATTTATTTGATATTGATTCATCAAACATTCGTATGCCGCCAATCTCATCGTACGAATGATCGTACCTTGATAAATGCGGCGGCTGAAATCGATCGTAATTTACATATCACGCCCCTCTAAATTCGTGGGTGTAGACGCCTCGCCCCTGGATTTTGCGACATGGAGAAACGTAATCCGGCCAAAAGGAGGAACTTTTACGGTTTAGATATGTAAACTTTAACCTTGAAAAGCGAAATCCGAAGAAGTGAAAAACAGTTTGGAAAGAGATCACTGTTGCGGGCAACAGCGAACCGAACTCCAGCTGAGGTTTGTATATTTTATTGGATATTTACTGGATATGGTAAAAATGACCGCAAATAATTATTATCGTTTTACACTGAAAGTATTGTTGTTGCTTTAAATTACTTTGGCTGTGTAATGCATTTAAATTTAAACAAAATTAATTTGACTTCAGTCTTAAAGAATTTTGTTTGAGTTACATTAATGTGTTAATGTAAAAACGAATGTAGATGTAAATTACTGATCATTTTTGCGGCGCAATTAAATGTGTAAATGTTTAACTTTTTTCATGTAGGTGAAGAGAAAATGGTCTGTGGCGGAGGAGACGGGTGCATGTTTCTAAACGGGGTGCTGCTAATCTTGCATTTCAGGCTGCTTAAATCAAGCACACAGTTTTATGTTTGCTTCGTTTCTTTTTTTCTCTTTCAGATTTGTCAGAGGCAAGAACCAGCGGTCTTCTGCCCCCACAAACCGGCCTGGAGCCTGCCACACAAAGCCAGGCAACCTCGAGCTGTGACCCAGTTCGCACCTTCCACTCCCAAGTGAACATCGCACAAATAAAAAAAAACATTAAATCATGTGTTTTGTGTTTGTTTTCATTAGAATGCATATTTGTCGAACAAAGAAGCTATGATCTTGCCAATTGGTAAACTAACCCATTGCTTGTAAATATATCGATTAGGCCTATTGTAGTTTTTTAAACGTTTTACTTTTAATTGTGCATTTTAATTGTCGTAAATAATCTTATAAGTAATGTACAATTTCATTGAAGTTTTGTACACTAAAGCACCCGTTAACCTTGTAATTTTAAACATTTAAATGATCATATAGGCTACTGTAATTAGGCTAGAAAAGAAAATACTTTACTTATGTAATGAAAATAAGAAAACGCATTGGAATCTAATTTTACAATGTTTACTAAACGACAGAACTTAATCTATCTTTACATTTGTCATTATTCCTTATCAGTTATCAAAAGAGTAAAGCCTACACGTACCTATCTCAAAACTTGCGTACACGAGCTGAGACCTGTCGTGAGATTTGATCGTAGCAACCGCTCACGTCCATATTGATTAATGGCAAGTTTTGCGTGGAAACGTTTCATAAATGAGGCCCCTTGTGTCTATGTCAACACAGTAAGTGTTTTGTAAGCACGAAATTCAAATGATAAGACAGATGTACTGTAGTATAGGCATTGCACGGTCTGATTGTTTAGGACATTTCTGGTACAGAGTAGACACATCTGAGGAACAAGGAGGTTAATGTACAATCTCATGTTTTGGCGCCCTAATGCATTACTTGTGTTGCTTTGGATGGCTATTGTGGCGAGACACATCTAGGAAACAAGTCACCGCTTTGTCCGAGTCACGTGGAGAATAAGAGTGTCTCTGAAAGTGAAAGCTTCTCTTGTAAACAGTGTAACACTGTGACATGCTGTGCGGAGTTGTGACAGGTCCTTTAGAGAGCCATACAGATTGAAGAGTGGTTGTTTCTCAAATGAATCTACTAATACAGCACAGACTGTTGTCTTGACTGTTATCATCAAGCAATGGCAATCTTTACATTTTCTGCATTGATTTTGGAGGGGAAATCTGTGGAGTGGATCTGTTAAGTTGTGTTAAATCAGTTAACTATACTACAGCCTTATTGATAGATGAAAACATTATCAAATTAGCCGAAATATTTGATAAACGTGCAATTCTACAGAAATCTGCAAAGCTTTCTGCACAGTTTAGCTTATTCAATTTATTTCAATTAAAAGTCATTTCAGTACTTTACTATTTTGCACTGTTGCAGAGCTGCTTTACAGAAAACACTGTGGAACAAACCTACATGAGAAAAATAGAATAGTATTCAGTAAAGAAATAAAAAAGGTATAATTTTAAAATGTATGGTATTTCTTAGGATTTACATGTGCAATACGGGATGTAATGATTCACTCAGCTCAGGATGCAATGCGATGCGATTCACAATACTGATTTCACTATAATTTATTCACAATTTATTTGTACAAAATGACTTGCGAATGAACTTTCATTTTTGAGGTGGAGCATCCCTTCAAGCAGTTTCAGATATGATGATCTTGCATTCTCTGACAACTGAACTAGATTTAGATTTAGATTTTTTTTTTTAGATTTTTAGATTTTAGATTAACTAGTTCAATTATATAGTGATAAAACACAGGCAGCATTATTTTTACATTTTCTAATTAGAATGTGCTCACGTAAACATAACAATAAAGCATCAGGTATAGTGACATCTCTATGTGATTGCACAAATATTTAAGAGCATACAATTCAAATAATTCCTGCAGATAAACTGGTAAAGCACAGTGATATAAGTATAGATGGTTTCATCTTAACAACATAAACAATCGTTACTGCGCATGTGCACTTTTGTGACTCCAACTGAACTTCTGGTACACTTTCACAAACAATAGAGTGCCTGTAGATTATTTCTGATAACAATTAAAAGAAACCGAGAAGAACCGTTACTTGGCTAAACTTGTCTCTCCAATATTTTGAATTTAGACCGCAATACCAAGCTCAACCGCTAGATGTCAATGTACCATACGGGTTGTTTAAATGTGACCAAACTGCAGGACCCATTCATTTACATTAACATTACATTTATGCATTTGGCAGAGGCTTTTATCCGTATTTGTTTCTGACTATGTGCAATCCCCTGGGTTCGAACCCATAACCTTGGCGTTACTGGCATTACCTGGGGGTCAGGCGCACACGCATCTGATGAAACGGTCTATACAGTCTATACCAAGATCATAGGTTCGATTCCAGATGGGATAAAAATGTATATGACAAATTCACTGTAAGTTGCTTTGGATAATAAATATGGACTAAACGTAACTTACATTATAGATTGTACAGTCATTCAGTGACATGTGTAAAGCTGCGTGATGTGTCTGACCATCATGACTCTGCCTGGCAGCTCCTCAACAACCCCACAGGCAAGCATCAACAGACACTGGCTAAACCATCGATTCTCTATCTCTACTGGCCTTAGGCTGTCCAGACCCCAAATACAGCAGCTACAACACACTAAATGACAGCCGGTTCTGTTTTCTGCTAGCTTAATACTCTGTTACTTATCAAAAACCCCAAACAGTGGAGATGAAACTAACTAAATATTTCCAAACCATCTTTGTCCACTAGAAGGTGCACTCATCACAGCTTCATATCTGATGACAGATATTTTATGAAAATGCTGGTTTGGCTCCTGCAAAAGAAGCCTTACACAGAAAAAACTATGAAATAACAATTTAATTAAAATAATTAAATAAAATAATTTCATTCTCAAGATATGTTAAAATGCTGCAGTGCTCTTTAAGACTTATTTGCTTGATCTTCCACAAAAATTATAACACCATGGGGGGACATACATTATGCAAAAGTATCTGTTAACGTTAAAATTTCAACTTTAAAAATTATTTTAACACAGCAGTGAAGTCAATTAAAGCAATGGACACCATCAGAATTAAACTGAATATTATGGTTGCTCGATTGTACATACCCAATACACGAGTGCCGTCGTGTCGAGTACCCGACCTGCATTGCCTTCCTGGGGAAACGAAGATCTTTACTCATTTTGAGAGATGACTGTGGGATGTTACTGTTAAAACTTGAAGCGATTACAGCTTCAGAAAGCAAGGATGGAACTTATTGCAACACTAAATGCTGCTTTCTAATTTTTCATCCGAGACTGACATTATGCCAAGGTTTTGATCTCGCGTCCACTTTGTGCCCAGCATCTCCAGCTGCTAAGGAACATACTGGTGTCCCACAGTCACTAAACTGCAAAAAAATTCCAAAAGAGTGAAACAAAGTGTTCTTCTCGATTGCTTAAATGTAATGTAGATGGACGCTGTAAGTTTGTCTGAACAGTTGTATTACAGCAGGCTGTTAAGACATCAACACTTTAAACCTAAAGGAGCCACATTGTAGACATGAGGATATAGGGTCTACGTAGACCCTATGTTGCAGGAAATTCCAGCTGCAAGTCTGCTTGAATGTTTCCTAGAAAGTTCTAGGATAATGATGATTATCCTTTAATTTACAAAAAATAAAACATTGTTAACTATCAAATCTTAAAGAAAACAAAACTGAGCTCAATTAAAAGATGCTCCCAAACTGTAAAGGGTTTTCTCCAATATAATTAGTTAATTTAATCTTTGAATGAAAGTCTCAAATGTTGCTCCTAAACAGATGAGAGGCTCATAATCCCACCGTCAGGTGCCCCACAGAATGTGCTGTCATATCCAGCTGCCTGGTTCCATTCTCTGAAGTCCTGAAACTAAACTCTAGTCTGAAACAACCAGCCTTTGATAGAGAGAGAGTGTGTGATGGGAGGGAGGGAGAGAGGGAGACACACAGAGAGAGAGAGAGAGAGAGAGAGAGAGAGAGAGAGAGAGAGTGATGGGAGGGAGACAGAGAGAGAGTGATGGGAGGGAGACAGATAGAGAGAGAGAGAGAGAGTGATGGGAGGGAGACAGAGAGAGAGTGATGGGAGGGAGACAGATAGAGAGAGAGAGAGAGAGAGAGAGAGAGAGATGGGAGGGACAGACAGACAGAGAGAGAGAGAGAGACAGACAGACAGACAGACAGAGAGAGAGAGAGAGAGAGACAGACAGACAGACAGACATACATAGAGACAGACAGACAGAGAGACGGACAGACAGACAGACAAAGAGACAGACAGACAGAATAGAGAGAGAGAGACAGACAGAGAGCAGAGATGGGAGGGCACCGCCACTGCATGATGGCGCACGCGTTTCGATCCGATGGATGGATAAGATTGCCGGGGCCGACTGACTTGATGGGCTTACTGCGCTGTTATGTGGTGTCGTGTGTCCTTAATTATGGGGGTCCACAACATATACGCAGAGAGAGAGAGAGAGAGAGAGAGAGAGAGACAGAGAGAGAGAGAGAGAGAGAGAGAGAGAGAGAGAGAGAGAGAGAGAGAGAGAGAGAGAGAGAGAGAGAGAGAGAGAAAGGGAAGAGAGGAGATAGGGAGGAGCAGAGAGAGAGGATGGAGAGAAGAAGAGAGAGAGAGAGAGAGATGGGAGGAGAGAGAGAGAGGAGGAGGGAGAGAAGAGAGAGAGAGAGAGAGAGAGAGAGAGAGATGGAGGGAGAGAGAGAGAGAGAGAGACAGAGAGAGAGAGAGAGAGAGAGAGAGAGAGAGAGAGAGAGAGAGAGGGAAGAGAGAGAGGGAAGAGAGAGAAGAGAGAGAGAGAGGGAAGAGAGAGAAGAGAGAGAGGGAAGAGAGAGAAGAGAGAGAAAGAGAGAGGGAAGAGAGGGAAGAGAGAGAAGAGAGAGAGAGAGAGAGAGAGAGAGAGAGAGAGAGAGAAGAGAGAGAGGGAAGAGAGAGAAGAGAGAGAAAGAGAGAGGGAAGAGAGGGAAGAGAGAGAAGAGAGAGAGAGAGAGAGAGAGAGAGAGAGAGAGAGAGAAGAGAGAGAGGGAAGAGAGAGAAGAGAGAGAAAGAGAGAGGGAAGAGAGGGAAGAGAGAGAAGAGAGAGAGAGAGAGAGAGAGAGAGAGAGAGAGAGAGAAGAGAGAGAGGGAAGAGAGAGAAGAGAGAGAAGAGAGAGAAGAGAGGGAAGAGAGAGAAGAGAGAGAAGAGAGGGAAGAGAGAGAGAGAGAGAAGAGAGGGAAGAGAGGGAAGAGAGAGAAGAGAGGGAAGAGAGAGAAGAGAGGGAAGAGAGAGAAGAGAGGGAAGAGAGGGAAGAGAGAGAAGAGAGGGAAGAGAGGGAAGAGAGAGAAGAGAGAGAAGAGAGAGAAGAGAGAGAAGAGAGGGAAGAGAGAGAGAGAGAGAGAGAGAGAGAGAGATGGGAGGGAATTTGAAAATTAATTGAAAGAATTAAATGAAGCACTAAACAAACTAAAACCTAGGAAGGCATGCAGTTTAGACAACATCAGAACAGAAATGTTAAAGCACAGTCCTACAGTGATGCAGGAAGCTCTCCTAAAACTATTTCATCTGATATTACAATCTGGACACTTTCCTGAATCCTGGAATACAGGCTTAATACAGCCACTATATAAAAGCAGAGATAAATTTTACCCCAATAACTACCGAGGCATTTGTGTGAACAGTAATCTGGGGAAGACTTTCTGTAGTATCCTGAATACTCGAATTCAAGCTTTCCTTACCAAACACAATGTCTTCAGTAAAAGTCAGATCGGATTTCTACCAAACCACCGCACCACCGACCACATCTATACAGACATTAGTCAATGAGCACGTCCATCATAAAAACAAAGGAAAAATATATGCATGTTTTGTTGATTTAAAAAAAGCATTTGATTCAATATGGCATGACGGCCTATATTATAAAATTCTACAATCAGGCTTAGGAGGAAAAGTTTATGACATCATTAAATCCATGTACACAGAAAACAAATGCGGAGTTAAAATTGGCGATAAAAGAACAGAATTTTTCTCTCAGGGGCGCGGAGTAAAACAGGGATGTAACTTGAGTCCAACTCTGTTTAACTTCTATATCAATGAGTTAGCCGTGTTACTTGAACAATCTGCAACAGCCGGTCTCACGCTAAACAACTCTGAGGTGAAATGTCTTCTGTATGCTGATGATCTGGTGCTGCTGTCAGACACCGCCGAAGGTCTATAGCAACACCTACACCTGCTGGAGAAATACTGTCAAAACTGGGCCCTGACTGTACATTTGAAAAAAACTCAAATTATGATTTTCCAGAAAAAAAACAGATTACAGGATAACAGATATACACAGTCACTCTGGGAAACACTACAATAGAACACACTTTACACTACGATTATCTCGGCCTAAAAATCAGAGTGTCAGGAGGTTTTGGTCTGGCAGTGAATGCACTGAAAGAGAAAGCTAGACAAGCGTTTTACACCATCAAAGGCAGATTCACCCAAATAGATATTCCAATTCCAGTCTGGTGTCAAATCTTTGATAGCGATATTATGCCCATAGCTCTTTATGGCTGTGAGGTTTGGGGTCTACAGTGTCTGACAGATTACTCCAAATGGGATAAACACCCCATAGAATCCCTGCATGTTGAATTCTGTAGAAACATTTTAAGAGTTCAGAGAAGAACACCAACTAATGCATGCCGGCACAACCGAACAGAACCAAATCAGAATAAACCAAATGATCAAAGAAAGTAAAAAGTCATATTTAGACCATTGGGAGAAGGAAAGTAAAAACCAAAGTAAATTAGAATGGTATCAGACCCTAAACAGGAAATACAATCTGGCAGATTATCTCTACACTGTTGGAGATGTGAAACAGAGACGGATCCTGACCAAATACAGACTCAGTGATCACAGTCTGGCCGTAGAGAGAGGCAGACACAGACAAACATGGCTTCCAAACGAAGAACGAGTCTGTGCACACTGTGACACTGGTGAGGTCAAGACAGAGACACACTTTCTCCTTCATTGTGATCAATTTAAAGATGTGAGAGAGAATCACTTTCACAAAATGTCAAAGGTCATGCCAGAGTTTGATAGGTGTTCAGAAACAGAGCGAATGCAGATGTTACTGGGGGAGAAGAGACACACATCAGCTGCTGCTTCATTCATCTATCAGCTGCACACCCTCAGAAACAAACTACTGCCTTCATCTGCTACAATCAATGCACATCTACACTCTTGACTTTATTACATTCTCATGTTTCTGCCTGAAATTTACTTTTGATATTGAGATTTTATTTCCATATTTAATTTGTTTACTTACATATACTCTATTTTATATTTCATTCTATATTTATGCCTTACTCAGCACCTTATTTTAATTTTACTCTTTTTTTATTTTTTTATTTTAATTTTAGTTTAATGTTTGTACTTATTGTATGTGTTTTGTTATATGTTCAATGCTTTGGCAATATTGTAAGAACACGCAATCATGCCAATAAAGTACCTTGAAATTGAAAAATTGAAATTGAAAATTGAGAGAGAGAGAGACAGATAGAGAGCGAGAGAGAGAGAGAGATGGGAGGGACCGAGGGAGACAGATAGATAGAGAGACAGACAGACAGACAGAGAGAGAGAGAGAGAGAGAGAGAGAGATGGGAGGGAGACAGATAGAGAGCGAGAGAGAGAGAGAGAGAGACAGAGAGAGTGCCAGAGGAACTCAGCAGCACTGTTTCACATGTTTAGAAGATACAGTAGATGAGGAACCCTGACATAACACCCCAAACTGAGCATCGCAAACTCCTAAACCTGTTCAAACTCATCAGAGTAGACTATATTAAACTAGTACTTATAGACTATACCTTTGCTATACTAATGCTTCTATCAAAACATTTTGAAATAAACTGATCATTAAATTATAAACTATAGACTATAGAATGTACATTAACTATAACAGTGATTAGATGTTCTGTGACAGTGAGATAATACTGGAAAAAACACACAAACCTTTTACCTCTCAGGTACCAAATTACAGGAATTTCAATACAGGGGAAAGTATGGACAATGTACTCAGCTCCACCCTCTAGTGGGCACAAAAAAGCTTTTTTAAATCCTTAATTAAAAATGTTTAATTATCTAATCGGGCCGGTTTTAGGTTTTTTTTGTGAACTTATAAAAAGTACTCTAAAATAGTTTTAAAAACTAGTTTTAAAAGTCTAATATTCTATCACCAATAGTGGAGTGCTGTGACACACAAAAACTCTATTTGGATCCTTGAAATCTGCTAATCAGTTTTCCTCATATTATTAAATCAATTACTTCTATGTACATAATAGTGCTGCAGTGTGACACCTTCACATTAAATTGTGAGATAAAACATTAGAATTAAATAAGTTAAAGTTTTACCTATAAACTGGTAGCATATGGTACAGTAGTCTAACTGTTGGAAATAAACGTACATTACATTAAATGTGAAAAATATTTAAATAATGTTTGAAATAACAATTTAATGAAACAAATAAATGTGCAATAATGTATTAAATAATTTTATTGGATATAGGGGTGACCCCGAATAGTCGACGATTCGATGCTTCGATCGAAGGAGCCTGAAGGGCTCTGCATACATTCGAAATCGAAAAACGACCGTCTGTGACCTGATTTCGAACAAAATCTGGTCCAAACGACAATTCGTTTCACTAGTTCGCTGCAGCAAACCCGAAAAAAGAACTCGAGCTTCGTTTTACCCCAAAACGCAGAACGAAAGCGCAATTCGCCTGGACTATAATTAGCCCTTGATTTCTTCTACTCACAGTCGAATCTTCGCAGAGGTGTTATGCAATGGGGATCATGTCATTTTGGTCATATGGGCAGTGGCGTAGCAGACGGGCATGCACTGCGCTATTTATGATGTAAAGAAGTGGGACATTTTTGCACAAGGTCTGGCTATGACTCAACAGAAGGTCTGGCTATGACTCAACACAAGGTCTGGCTATGACTCAGCGCAAGGTCTGGCTATGACTCAGCGCAAGATCGCGTCTATCCGGCGCCCCACGGCGTCACTTTTGAACGCGCAGGGTACCCCTTTGGCGTCGTTTTTCGACGAACAGGGAACTGCGTTGCTGTTTTCTAAATGCTCCAGACCGAGATGCGTGCACTTCTTAGTATTTCATAATTACTTATGGTTTTAATTTTGTAGCACCTAACCCCAACCTCACCCTAAACCTAACGTTAACCCTAACCACTTCTCAGCCATATAAAACACAGCACGCGAATAAAAGTACAGACTCAGGGGTATTTATTGCACAAACTGACCAAAAACATTACAAAACATAACAAACAACTCGTTTCGAACACCTTTTTGCACCAAAGCCGTAAGATAACTTTACATGAAGATGCCGTGCGTGTCCGTGAATGCATGAGGTCGGCACCCATTTTTAATGATAAGCCGGAACAGCTAGATGCAGTCGGTTGTGGGAGCCAATACCGTTTCACGTTCAAAACCAACGAAATCACGCGATTGGTCACGAGATACGGGACAGCCAATGGCATCGAAGCTGACGTAACTTCCTCTGGCGGCAAATCTTGAACCTCGTTCTTCACTGGATTTGAGATTGGCGGACGGTGATCGCTTTCGCATCTGTTCCAAATACAAATCGATCGTTTCGCGTTGGTACCCTTGGAATATCTGTATTTTTGAACGACATTGTGACTGCTTGTATTATGTGTTTTATATTACGATAAATACACTGTTACATTACTTGCTCAAACTATCTGAATAGTGTCATGTAAACACAATTATCCTGGCCATTAAACTTAAATTAAACCCCGAAACATCATCATTGCAAATTATATCTAATATACATTTTCATAATGACGGTGAAATTCGAGTGCCCTTCACGTCGAAAAACGACGCCAAAGGAGTGCCCTGCGCGTTCAAAGGTGACGCCGAAGGGCGCTGACTATGGCGTTATTTTAATGACAAATGTCGCGAGCGCATTATTACAAGGCGAGAGCAATACGAGCACGCGAATCTCTCCGCTCGCACGCCAATTTCCTTTGCTCGTGCACAAAACTGTTATATACTAATATAAATGTGTTATATTAGTATATAACACATTTATTTTGCACATTGTTACTTGATTCTGGCTTATTTCGTTTATTTATTATAAAGGTATATTCTATTCTAAACAAATTCTGTAAATTAATGTTTGATTGTTGGTACATCAATGCTGCTTTGTACCCAAATTGGATATGAATATATGGATTTCTAAAACAGATGGGGAAATGGACATGCAGACATTTTAGCCCAACCTTTGAATTTCTTTTGTAAAAACAACATTAGTACTAATAACAAATAATAGTAGTACAGTAGTATTGTTAAAGGAGAGGTTTCTTTCTACTTTTACACAAATGTAATACAAATCTTAGGGGTCCACAGAATGTGTCTGTGAAGTTTCACCTCAAAATACACCGCATATCTTTTATTATACCATGCCGTAATTGCCCAGTTTTGCATGTGAGGAGAAGCGCGCTGTTTTGGTGTGTCTCTCTTTAAGTGCAAATGAGCTGCTAGTCTCCGCCCCCTTTTCACAGTAAACTCAGCCAGGGCTGTGAGCCTGTGCTTACATCGACAAAAGAAGGGTCACATAAAGTGAATGAGAAACGCTGTTTCCGTCTTTAAACACCAAACACATTGTTTTCTAAAAGCGAACACACTCCTAACAAAGGCGTCATGTTTTCTACATGCGAAATTACACATGACAAACCAGTCGCGTGTTTACAGACCATACACACTGCTATCTATAAGTGAAGATACTCAAGACAAACGCATCGCGTTTTCTCTAAGTGAAAGTAACGTTACACAGGACAATCCCGTTGCGTGTTTACAAGCCATACACATTACTTTCTTTGCGTGAACGGACAAACGTTTCACAATGACGTTTTACCTACTTTTAAGTTACCACAGGTCCCTGAGGTCTTACTTAAAAAATAACGGTACTTACAATGTCTTTATTTGCAGCTTTGCCTCGTTCAGTCTCGTAGATTTCCATTGAAAACAAAATAAATCCATTGCTCTCCTGTCAGGCTGGGAACAGTGTTCTGTGCTGCTCTGTGCAGCCAACAATGCTTTGCTTACTTTTGCCATGGTGTCGGAACTAATTCACATATGTCGCTTGCGGAAACAAAAATGGTGGCAGCGCCATGGGTGGACACGTTAAGAAAAGGGGGCGGTAATATTATAATAAGAACGACTACCTACGTCAGAAAGCGAGCGAAATCTGAACGGCTCGTTTTCTCACAGGCTTACAGAGATAGGCTCACGTAAACAAAGTTACTGGATTGTCATTTTTCACGGTTTCTGAGTTGGTAGAGACACCCGATTATAGCACTTAAACATTGAAAAAGTCAGATTTTCATGAAATGTCCCCTTTAAGTAAATAAGACGGCAAAAAATCAGAGGAAGTTATATTTCCTCTCTAAAAAAATTATATGAACGTGGAACTTCACATGCAGTTTGACGCGTACTGCAAGTAGAGTGTAGGTAAAGCGTATTACAGAAACAGATCACTCAATACTGACTTTTTCTTGGGTCAAAGTATTTGTCACAATTTGCTCGTTAAAAGTTTGAATTAGTGAATTAATGAAACTTATGTTTAAATTATTCAAACTAGATTTTTTCAAACACTTCTAAGGCCAAACAGATCTGTTAACATTTTTTAACATTTGGATAAAAACACTTTAAAGTTCCCAACACTACCGGAAATAAATTGTCTTGCTCTGATTTGCTTTATCTCCTACGGACACTATTCTGACAGACAAACGGCTTGTTTAATCTTTCCTGGTCCTACACCATCCTGCCATAATTCTCCAACAGTTTAACTTCACTAAAATCCTTGACACACTTTGTTTTATAAGATCTTTGCAGTATTTAAAGTCAGATCTGACCTATGTGGCGTTCAACTATACACAGAACCAGAAGAACAGCTTTGCTTAAATTTCCATTAGATAGACGATAGTGAAACAGAACAGGTCAACTCTTTTCCACTTACATCACACAAATTAGCTGACATGAACATTGTGACCCGTGTTTAAACGTTTCAGCTGAAACACTTCCCTTGCAGATTTATTCTTTGATAAACAACTAAGAGTGCATTTGTCAGCTCTTGGCCAGTAACCAATACTTGGTTATTGTAATCAGTCAATAAATTAGTAAAACAACGTCTGTGTCTTAGTACCATTAAAGTTGCAAGATATAATACGTCCTGTGAAGTATGCCGATTATTTCTCAACAATTATTGTGTGTGTGTGTGTGTGTGTGTGTGTGTGTGTGTGTGTGTGTGTGTGTGTGTGTGTGTGTGTGTGTGTGTGTGTGCGCGCACGCGCATGTATGGTGAGGGATGTTTACAGTTTTGTGTCAGGCTCTGACTTCCTCAAATCTTAATAGAAGTTTAACAGACACAGCAACAGAGGCTGTCTCATATCCAAAACAAAGGCTTTGCAGATGTCATTTGGCCCCATCTTTTAAAAGCGCAGCTTTCAAAAAGGTTTATAACCATTTTTGGAGTTTATAACATAATATGTTTTGCATTATATAATAGCCACATTTGTCACAGTGTAGTGCATGTTAACGTTCTCTTTAAGAGTGTAAATTCTGTGAATGCAATTGCAAAAAAAAAAGAAAAGACATTTACAGTACATCTAATCTATCTTTTCTGTTATTCACCGTTTGTTAAAGAATCTGCTACTTGGGTCGGAACATGACGAATAAAGCCATAGTTCTTTTCATCTTTTTAAAGGGATAGTTCAGACACACAAAAAAAGAAAATTATTAATCATTTAATAATTGTTTTTAAACCTGCATGACTTTCTTACTTTTGCAGAACACAAAGAAGATATTTTGAAGAATGTTGGTAACCAAACAGCACTGGCTCCCATTGACTTCCACTATGAACACAAAACCACTGAGACATTTCTCTGTATATCTTCTTTTGGGTTACACAGAAGAAAGAATTATATACAGGTTTTGAAGAATTTTTATTTTGGGTGAACTATCACTTTAACTACCTAGCATTAAACATTAA
Organism: Triplophysa rosa; assembly: GCF_024868665.1. NCBI lineage: Eukaryota > Metazoa > Chordata > Actinopteri > Cypriniformes > Nemacheilidae > Triplophysa > Triplophysa rosa. Next base: position 9,487,489 of record NC_079894.1, read on the forward strand.
ACACATGGTAAACAACCTAAAAATGTGCTTCCTACGGTTAAATGTGAATAAACTGGTTTCAAAACCGGTCAAAAATATTACTTAAAATGATTAAACCTCTCTGACATTGAGTTACACCTACAGAAGTAACTTGTGAGGGTCAGATCAGATTGATACAGATCCTTGTACACACTTATACATTATACGTAAAGGTTGCACTGTTCTTCACACAACAAGTATAACGCCGCAAAAACAGCTGAATTCATTTGATCCCTGAGATGACAATAAACAACAGGTCAAGACATCCTCCCACACAAAGAGATCTTTTCATGATTCCACACAGCAGACAAACCACCTCCTTGATTCTAATGATTACAATTGTAGCTAGAAGTGTACCATTGATACAAACTTCACATAGGGGGCAAGTGTTAAAAGCAGCTGCAAACTTCGCCTTGTGACATCTTGTTACGCAGGTCCCTGTGCCATAAGACTCCTGTGTGTCTTTTTGAAGCGAAGCCTTGAGGTAAGATCACAGCTGAGGTGAATTCGGTGGCCAACCCTCACATTGAACCACATCATGACAAACACCAAGTTCAGATGACTCAGATCCTACCTTGGAGTGTGAGCCAGAGTGAAGCGTCTCTGCAAAGCGATGCTGCGGTTCATCATCAGCCTCCGGAAGAGCAGAGGGGAATTGCGGGGTGAACTGCGAGGAGAGTCCCGCGGAGACATTTTGGGAGAGCCGTTGGGAGAGCTTCCCTTAGGTTTCAGCTTGAGATAAGAAGGCCTCTGAGGTCTCTCCTCCTCAGAGCTCTCTGAGAGCACATCGCTCATGACGGCAGAGTTCCTGTGTCTTCACAACTGTCTGCCAAGTGGGTAGATGTGGCATGGGTCGGTCAACCTCACTGCTGTATCAACACACTAACCACAGAGCTGCGAGTCTACATCTCTCACCCACCAATCCAGCCTTGCTTCAGAGATCACAACGGAGCCAGACATCACAGCAATGGAACATCTCCCCTCGTGAATTTTCTTTGTTTACATAACTTGGAAGCCTTCCCTCTTACAGACTAAATATGGAAGTCTGATTTACAATGAGCGGACCCCACGATAGAGCCCCGCCTCCACATTAAGCCCTATTAGAGAGCAAGTCCAGTGTTTACTGCTCTATAATGACTTCCTGTTCTAGTCCCCTGACATGTCGAAAACCCAACGTCACATACTAGTGCAATGAAGACAGAACAGATCATGGCGTTCAGATTTCCTCCGAGAGATGCGTAAGCCTTTCACATGCTCTAGGTTTACCGGGAGAAATCACATGAATGCCCTGCCTATAAAAAGAAAAGTCAGATAAAGTCAAACAGAGAGCACGGCTGGTGTCACGATGGCCCTCTATCATGGGGCCCATGGGCTTTTATTATCGGGGGGGGGGAGAAAGGTTCCCTGTGATCTTTTGCCCGCTTGATGAATTATGTATGCAAAAACAAAATACAATATGTTAAAGGAAACAGATTGAGGTCCTAGGTATTACTCATTTTACGACAGTTGTGTGAAATTGTTTGTAGCTACATTTTTCTAAACATAAGAATATCATTAAACAAAAGCAAAAATGTTATGCTGGAAAGTAAGTTTTGTAACTTATTAAAAAGAATTTTTGTAAACTGCACATATTTATGCATCTGTTTTAACTGGTTTCTTGTTGATTCATTGTCAGGGATGTTTGTTTCTGGCCTTTGGGGAGATATTGGCTCCCTCTGCTGTCTGTAAATGTTAACATGTTGATCATCATTACATTCCCTTAAAGGAACAATACGGCGTTTTTAGGAGGATCTATTGACGGAAATGCAATAAAATATACAAAACTATTTCTTCAGAGGTGTATAAAGACCTTACATAATGAACCGTTATGTTTCTAATACCTTAGAATAAGCTATTTATATCTACATACAGAGCGGCCCTACATACATTGAATTCGCCGCCATGTTTTGTACAGCAGCCCTAAACGGACAAACAACTCTACAACGCGCGTTTCTTCTTCCTCTCTGCCGCGGTATCGTGGTGAAACAGATCACGGGAAGATCCGTACGGATCGTGCTCTTCGGTGCGGAACGCATGTGACCCGCGGATTAACTGAAAGTTTATTCATCATTGAGTAAAAGATTAAAACGTGCTCTCGCTCGCTCTCCAGTTTCAGCTCCAACGCGCTCTCGCGTATCTGGACGAGTACAATATTAAAGCGGTTCCAGATAAACAATGACGCTCAAAACTGCTCCGTCACACAGCTAATATTAGAACAATAACAACAACAACAACATATCTTGGTTCTAACAAACAGAAAAACCAATGCTACTCACATACTTATCCGAATCAAAGCAATCTCCTCGGGGGTGATTTTTAGACGATCTTTCTCTCCAACGACTCTCTGCTGGAAAGTATCTCCATAGATATCTGTGAGTATCTCTGCTAAAAGCCTTAGTACCGCGGGTCCTAACGCGTCTCTGCTGGAAAGACTTTATAATATTAACGGAGGTCCTAGCTCCTGCCTGACTTTTATCCTTCTTTTTAAACTTAAAATCCACAAACCTTTTATTTTATGTAATACATAAGACATAGCTCTTTCTACAGTCTTTTATAATGCCCGCAAAATCTCTTCCCTGCGTCAACATGAGAACGACATCTTTTTGTACTGTGGTGGCCACCGTCGTGTTTGGACTGAGCGATTTGTGACAAATCTATAATACAACGCTAGTGGCCGCTGTTAATAAAAAAAAAACGGCGCCTTTAATAATATACTGTATAATAAAAATTGTTTTGTGGACATGGATGCTAATTTGTTAATTGCAATGATTTATTCACAACGTTTAACTTTTTATGCAGGCATAAGTCTTCGATAAGAAACTTGTGTCCTTCAGTCGTGATTATTTTCACAATGTACCACAGCATCTCGCATCATATGCTGAAATAATGTACTGAATTTGCCCATTGCTGGAGCAAATGCTAAAATAGCCAAGTTTTAAAGATAGCATTTTTAAAGGAACTATACCTTATTGCCCCCCCCCAAAAAAACATACACAACATAGAAATACAGACTGTTCTGACGTGGCATTAAATTGCTGACATTTAAAATGCCATTATTTTGAAAACAGGTACGAGAGACAGACAGCTTTGTGATACTGCGTTATCAACTAAAATCTGTTTCAGTGCAAAATTAATGTAACCTTTCCACATATGCAAGATGTGATTGTAAAAACAAGTCACTCCTCATTCTTAAACTGAGCAGGGGCCTCATTTATAACCGTTGTGTACGCACGAAACATGCCCTGAAAGAGGCGTACGCCACTTCCCACGCAAAAGATGGGATTTATAAAAACAAACTTGACGGAAAAATTTGCGCACCTGCACGCAAACTCTGACCCATGCGTACACACATTCTGGAGACAAGGGGCGTCTAATGCCTGTTTCAGGGCATGTTTTGTGCGTACGTAACGGTTATAAATGAGGCCCATGATCTGCACCAACCAGAAAAAAACTGACCTCGTCTGACGTAAACCACAAAACTATACACGCAGATCATACGTAGAAAACCTAAACCTGTTGTTGCTTAATAAGCGCTTTTTATCTTTAGCTCTCCGTTAAGTCAAAACCTTTAAACAAATAAATGGATTACCGGGAATTTTGCAGAGTGTCTAAGGATGCCTCCAGCCCTTTGGTGACCTCGAAGCAGAACGTGGCCTTGTTGGGTGCTGTTCTGTTGTCAGGAAGTCCTGCAGAGTATCGACGGGACAGCCGAGGAAGCTGAAGGATTCCTGAAAACGTCCTCTTCACTGTACAGTGACTGGGCATGGATTTGGATCCGTGCAGGCCCTGGAGGTTTACCGAGTCCCATTCTCTCTGAAATAAAGAAAGCGAGTCAATCATCTAAAACAAGCTCTAACAACGCATTTGTATCATGGACATCATTTCTATGTACTTCTAACAATTGCATGTATTTTGAAATATGTTTTCATTGTATGTAGTTCACTTTTTATTTCAAATGTTTTTAAAGTTACAATGGTGTTAATCTGCATAGTCAGTGAATTTACACAGATGTCTATGAAGATTAAACCAGAGAGATCAACAAATTGTGAAATTGTTCCTCTAACCACTGATGAACTTAAACAACCTACCTCTGACGACCAGAAAGACTTCAAAGAAGAACTTCTCTTCATATTGTTGACTTGCAAGGCAGTCACACACTCTTGACTTTTTTTTTAGTAAAGGTGCGTTCAAAATGAAATGGGAAAAAAATGTTTAGGTGCCTGAAAAAGTCTACCGGCCAATACAGCTGGATAATATAAACAGTTGTAAGGCACACCAACCACCAGCCAATCAACAATCTTTAATAAAAATCAATTTATCAAACAACTTGGACAAATATAAAGCAAATATCACTTACCATAAATCAGATAAGATGTGTAGTGTTTTTCTTCAAAAAGTATGCCATTTGACAAAATGCATTTTAAGCACAGTCCAAGTTTCCATATTCTGACAATATCTGAAAAAGGTTGCTTTCAGAGCCTGTGGCAAGTAACCTTTATAGATCAAAACCATATGTGGGAACATACTGTTAGAACACCTGTGTTTTATCACAGGTTGGAAGCCCCTATGAAGACAAACAGTGTCCTGTCACTCTCACTCAGCAGGTTTGTCTGTGCTGACTGCAGAGCAGCTCACATGCTGTCAAGGACTGTCAACCACACACTGAAAGATGGATACCTTGATAGAAGAGCGAGTCTGAGCCATCATATTAGGATTCTGCCTCAAGGTTTAAACTTTTAATTCATGTAAATTATGGTTGATGCTTTTACATTTAAATATGACTAGTATTAAAATTGTATAAATATTAACTGTAAATTATTTTAGTATTCATCAAACACCAAAACGAATTTATAGTTCAACAAATAATCACTAATGACTATGGAGGACTAAACCTGCAAAAATTATAAATAAATAAATGTATAAATATATAAACGAATAAATGTAATAATATGAAAATAAATAAAGGAATGAATGGTTTGATAAAACAAAGTAATTCGTTTTAGCTATTATTGATCTTAGCTTTAACTTTTTTTTCGTTTTTTAAATTGATTTATTATTTTTTGTGTCCATTTTTTAATTATTATTATTTTATTTATTTTTTAATTTTTAGATTATTTTATTTATCATTTCCTTTTATTTTTTACATATATTTATTTATACGTTTATTTATTTTTATATTTATTTATTATCGCATGTATTTATTTCCACTTTTATTTATTTATTCTTGAATTTATTCTTACTTTTCTGTGTCTTGTATGATAATTAGATGGGTTGGTCTTGCCTACTATTGGTTCAGCGTAGATTGAAGCGTTTGATCGATTACTCTTGACTTGTTTTGGACTAACGTCACGTCACTCACTGATCGTTTGCTGCGTGTATAACGTTAAGTAACTATGGCGGGCGCACAATTAGCTAGAGAGATACGGCATTTAACCATGCATCAAATGACTGTGTGTCATTCAGATTAGGTGCGTTTATTGATGTTTTATTACAGATTGACGGCGAGATAAATGACAAAGTTCTTCAAAATCTGTGCGAGTCAGAGGGTGCTAAAGTGGTGACCAAATTCCGATTACAGGTCCTCTGCCAAAGAGGTGCATGAACAACCTCAGCAGATTCGTCGATTCTGAAAGCACAAGACGAATTAATAGTAAGATGTCTAATACACACAGACTTTCTTGTTACATGATTTTGACATTCTTGTTAAGATTGCAAATTATTGGTATGATCGCCCGTAACGGCTGAAGCGAGGTGTAAAAATAAATAAAGCGATTTGACACGGGATTCGTACCCGTACAATAAAGCGAGGCAGCGTGTCACTACGGTAACAATCACACTAAGCTATTTCGGAAGGTTAGTTGCTGCAGATCATTGCAATAATATCAAAATGTCACACAACAATATGCAGCTGGATGAATCAAGGGAAGATGCCCGTGTTAACTTGTGACCTCTGTGTTATTTATCTCTTATGAAATGTAGTAAAGTTTACGAGTACCGTTTAGTAACCACGTCTTTTTAGAATGAATGGTTTCCATTTGATGGCCTCTGTAGTGAAAGAACGATGCTCATTACTACCGTGTTAACTTGTGACTTAAGTTCACTATGTCTCAATTCATTTACATTGTTACATAAAATTTTTACGCTTTTACTAACCGAAAGGCTGCTTATAACTATCACTTTGACAAAGCGTTAGCTTGCGACTTCGGTTTACAAGCTCATCTGTGTAGTTAAACCTTATTACATTTTGTGCTTTATGATTTTCACCAGTTGAACTGTAACACCACCATAGCACCCTCTGACTCGCACAGACTTTGAATGTGCTGCAAAGAGGCTAACAACCGAGGGAGAACTTTGTCATTTATCTCGCCGTCAATCTGTAATAAAACATCAATAAACGCACCTAATCTGAATGACACACCGTCATTTGATGCATGGTTATCGACTTCATTGGCTAAATGCCGTATCTCTCTAGCTAATTGTGCGCCCGCCATAGTTACTTAACGTTATACACGAAGCAAACGATCAGTGAGTGACGTGACGTTAGTCCAAAACAAATCAAGAGTAATCGATCAAACGCTTCAATCTACGCTGAACCAATAGTAGGCAAGACCAACCCATCTAATTATCATACAAGACACAGAAAAGTAAGAATGAATTCAAGAATAAACAAATAAAAGTGGAAATAAATACATGCGATAATAAATAAATATAAAAACAAATAAACGTATAAATAAATAAATGTAAAAATAAAAGGAAATGATAAATAAAATAATCTAAAAATAAAAAATAATTAAAAAAGGGACACAAAAAATAATAAATCAATTTAAAAAATGAAAAGAAAAGTTAAAGCTAAGATCAATAATAGCTAAAACGAATTATTTTGTTTTATCAAACCATTCATTCCTTTATTTATTTTCGTATTATTACATTTATTCGTTTATATATTTATTTATTTATACATTAATTTATTTATAATTTTTGCAGGTTTAGTCCTCCATAAATGACAACGCAGAGATCAAATATCTCATAATAGAGCTCATTTCTTTCATCATAAAAAATACTACAAGCATGAACATAATGAAGGCAATTTGTGAAAAACAATGATGGAATAGTAACTGTTCATGTATAGGTCAGTGGCGAACAAACACGACAGGATACTTCTAAAGTAGCATAATATAAAAGTATACCTTCACATGACGTATTGGCATTTCTGGTAGGCTGAAATCAAAGTATGACTTGTTACAGTAAAAAACTACTGTTAAAACTGTGTACTATACCGTTAAAAGAAAATAATTGTAAAACAATATAATTTAAGTCATTCATGTGTCTACAATACACATTTTAAGACAATTGAAAACATTAAAAAAAACATCAAACAATAGGGCAATATTATTATATAGATAAAATAATTAGAAAATTATAACTTGAAATAAAAAAAAACACTGTTGCTTGTGATCACATTTCAAATAGTCCACCATTTCTTCAGACATCAATCAGCATCTGTTGTGTCCCCTACTTGGTCCCCTGGAAAAACAAATGTTAACCCTTTGTTTAGTTTAGTCGTACACTATTACATCTGTTGAGTAAGTTTGATATAATGTTCTGTTTGTAATGTAACAGAAGCAAACATTTCTTACTGTGTTTGAGGTAGGAGAGGTAAGTGTCCCATCCTAGAGTAATTATATTTACATAAAGGACACGGAACTTGGGAGGCAAGAAGTAGAAGTTTACCATCTGAGCCGCTGGCCAAACGCACCAATCTGCCTAAATGGAGTTGCAAAGCTGTATTAAAAACTTCGTTTTTTGGCATTTCTGGTTCTACAAAAAACAAGACAAGGTGCAGAGTGCAACATACCTTATAAAACTCCCAAAATTTGTCTTTGAATTCTGCCTGTGCCTCTGACAGTGTGTGGCCCTCCATTACACCCATGCCTTTATTTAACAGACATGAAAAACACTTATAATATTACTTAAATATTATAAATACACAGTATAACCTTGTCTTTCAACAATACAATTTATTAAGATGTGTTGTTTTTTAATGTTCAGATTAAGATTCTTACGAACATCTTACCAAGGAAATACCAGGCTCCCAGTGTTGGCGACGCGACCAGTTGATCTGTGAGAACTTTCTTGCAGACATTATTAATGCCATTACCAACAAAGTATTTGTCGAGCCACATGTACCAATAGTGCATAAAGGGACCCATGGAGCACCCGACTGCAAACATGCAACCTATAGAGGGCGCAATACCATGATATTTCATTTAATTACTCTCGCGTTACTTGCATGACATGACATTCACATGCTATAACTAAAAAAATAACGTTTTTTACATTGGTACATATACATATACCAAATTTAATAAAAAGTTATACTTTTTCTAATAATCTAAACGTTTGGTGTTTGTTTGGTTCACCTGTACGAAACCAATCACGTGTTCGGCCGGGTGTTCTCCGTGTTTCTCTCGTTTGCTGGATGAGGTCGCCGGCTGCAAGCATTCCTCCACAACTTACTGTGTTCGTCACGATTAGAAATCTGCCTCTGAAAAGCGGCTTCCAGTAACCGGCGATCCGTATGAGAAAATCCTTACTCTGTCGCGATATCATGTTGTGTCCGATTCAATTCAGTATCAAGAGTGTAACGTAAAACGACGTTCAGCGCTTGACGGCTTCATTCGCAACTTCTTTTCCTTTACTCCAGGTGAAACGATGCGGGATACACGATGAAGGTATATAAATACTGAAACACGTTGCTAACCTAAATCAGACAAGAGAGCATCCTAATACTCTTACATAAAAAATATGTTTAGAGTTTGCGATCTCTGTCAACAGACCGCGTTAAAGATTCACCGACAACTTTTACAAGTAGTTCTATAGGACACTAGCATCTTTACCTTTCATTTAAATAAATTAACAACAGTCAAAACGCAGAAACTATGAGCAAAACTGCCTGTACATGAGGCAGAGAAAGTCACATGGGCATTGGGTAACGTGGTTGCGCTCACAAACATCAAGATTGCGTCAACTTTGCGCAGCCACATCAGCATGACCCCTATGCCCCGATCATAGAACCACCCTTGTTTTTTGAATAGTGGTCGATTTCTCAGTTTATTAGTATAGCTCCTTTATCACTTTGTTGACCAGCCTATTGTGGAAAGGCTCAGGTTAATGATAAGCATAAAATTCAAACTAAGGATGAGTAAAGTACACTTTTAACAATAACATTTACCACAGATCATTAAGGTCCTACGCACGACTATAACTTAAGCTTAAGACAACATATTACAAAGGTGGTATAATGTTTACATTTATGCATTTGGCAGACGCTTTTATCCAAAGCGACTTACATTGCATTATACTACACATTTGTTTCCAAGTCTGTGCAATCCCTGGGAACGTACCCATGACATTGGCGTTGCTAACACCATGCTCCAACCACTGAGTGAGCTACAGGAAAGCTGTTCATGTTGCTGTCAAATTTATTTATTGATATAAAAAGGTTCGAACAAAACTATGGTCATGAAGCCACCTGTAGTTTTCAGCAGACCATAAAAACAGTACATTACAGAATGTTTTTATTCATAAACGTTTCATACAGCTGTTACATTCTGGACATTAGTGCTTTTGTCACATTTATCGACTGATTTAGTTCATGCAGTAACTGCTGGTTTTCCTCCCCATCCCAAGAGTGCAAGGAGCTGTTTTTTCACCCTAAATATGAACACAACAAATATGTCACATGATCTTCGTTGTTATAATAATACATTTGAAATGATAATAAGCAGACTCACAAAGAGGTAGGTAACAAACCTTGTACAAACTGCACACAAGAGTGAAGAGAGAAGACATAGCTTTATTCTGAAGATCATCAGAGTGCTCCTGCAAAACAAAACAATATTCAACCACATTATAAAAACACTGACAAAAACAAAACTTCCTTGAGAAGAATAAAGATGAGACTTCCTTACTCCATTAATGGTTATCCAAGGCACGTATTCGTGAGGAGGTTTCAGAGCATTTGTTTTCACTGCATTTTCATGCATTAACTTCTTGCCCTGATCTCCCTTCACACACTCCATAAGTTTATCCCATGTTACTTCAGGCTTATAGATTCCAAGACACTGAGATAAAAGAGGTACAGATTAGCATTGTACTGGGGTTCACATTTATAAAGAAACATTGAATCATTTATCAGACCCATTTATATAAAAAACAGGATGAGCATAATAAAGTGATGAACAGTAAAATTTAAGATGACCGCTTACAGGCTGGGCAGCTTTCAGAACATCTGCTGCTGACTCCATGCAGAAAATAATTGGAACAGCGTCCAGGCCAAATGTATGTAACAAGCAGGTCTGACAAAAAAACAAAACAAGTAGAAACACATTAACATGACTCATTATCATCACCTCTACAATTCAGCACAAAAATACAAGTCCGTCAACTTTTTTAATTATAAGTGATGAAATAAATGGCAAAACCTCACTTCAATCATGTTACCCAGGCATTCATCCTCTCCATGTTGACATACGAAGGTGTAGTCGGGTTTTTCCTATGACAGAAACACTGGATGAGCAAAAGCTGAGACTTTTGGAATGCAACATTATTGCATTGAACGTTAGTCAATTCTTGATGCGAGACATCTGTACCTGTGCATTCCCATATGGAACCAGTTCAATATTCATAATGTCTTGCAACATAATAAAAGTTGGCACGAGCTGTGACACAAGAAACTGTCTGCATCCAGGACACAGGGACTCGTAGTAAAGGCTAACATTCACCGGGTTAGCAATAGCCTTTGTCATGTTAAACTTCCTGCATTGTTCCAGGACCTGAAAACAGTATTAAAGGAACTAACGTTACTTGGTTTTGTTCATAGTACTAAACGAGGCTTTGGTGTTGCCACAAAAGTTTCATCTTCCGCAAAAATACCGAACGGGATTCCCCCAGTCATACCGACTTTGAAAGATAAGTCTCATTATCGTTCGCTGCATTTTAATAAAATATCTAGTTTACATTTGAATCGTTGCTGATTAAGAAATATTCTGCTTCAGTGCCAAATTCATTGTTTTCATACAAGCACTTACCCCGCACTCCGCTGCAATCTCTCGCGAGTCGCACCATTGTGACTGCGGATACTTGCATGGAAATACAAATCTACCCTGACATTGACTAAAGACAGCAAAAAACAGCATAAACACGTTAAAACCAAGCATGACTACTCTGCTAATGCTTGCCCTACTCTCTCAATGGAAGTGAGCGCGTTTCCTTCCATCTTAAATCGTAGCCCTCCTACGGAAACTGAAGCAGTAGATTTTGATTGGCGGAAAGTGTAAATGACGTCATTAAAATCCAGGAGAACTTAAACCCCGAAGACGAGAGTGGTTTACTGTAAAGACAGACAGCCACTGTCACGAGTTGTCATTTGTGTGAATTATTGTCCCATCACATGAGTGGCTACTGTGAAAACATCAGCATAAAAACTATCAACTTTATCCCTTAAGTCCAAAGTAAACAATCGGCATAGAATTGGTTTCACAACAACTATCATGGCAAGAGTTATATTTGTTTCTTAATTTTTCCACACTATTAAATACGCACAACTTTGTGATAAGACATCCGACAATGACTCAACAAAGAAGTAAACATTAACATCATTGCTTTGCAGGGTCAATGGTTTAGTTCCAGGTTTAGCTGCTGGTAAATTCTACTTTTTTAAAAATACTCTCTCCAGTGTTTTTCATCATATTCGTTCAGATATTATCATCTGCAGGGAATGTAAAAAGGTGCATTTCAAAAGACCAGTTCCTGAAGTTTTTGTTAAGAGACGATGCAGTTTTGCTGCTTCAGCATGACACTGTAAACGGTAAAAGCAACCACTGTTTCAGAAACCGAGGTCACAAAGTCAAACTGATGACAACAGACAAGCAGGTGCAATAGACTCAATATGTTTTTATTGTCTTAAAAATAATTTCATCTACCTATTAAAGAGCCAAGTCTCTATACTTGTGTACCTGTTTGGTAGACAAACAACACTGATGCAAACTGTACACAGAAATAAATCTGCACCCAAAAACAGATTGGGGTGAAAAGAAATGAGGGAAGCAGATTATGTACATGAAAATGTGCACAGTAGAGTTCAACAAACAGTGCTTCCCCCTCTTTTAAAGATCTAATGGCACTTTGGTGTGCATTAGCTTCAATAGATGTCATGCACTTCAGGGAAACAGGACTAGGTATTTGTTTGAACAGGGAAATAAAAGTAGAACACAGAAGAAAGGACACTGAATGAATAAAATGTAAAACATTTGTTAAATGCATATAGATAGAGATTGTGACCTGTGCACCAAAAAAGGAGCATCAAGGAAACATTTCATATTTTAAAGTAATTTATAGAACAATTTAATTATTTAACATAATTTCGGAAGTGTATTATTAATGGATGGGAAAATAACTGACAAATACTGTGGTTAATAACAACGTGAAAATACTCTTCTATCAAACATTTTGCTTTATGCTTTTTAGGATTTGTCCATCCATGGTTTTTAGAAAATAGAAAAAAAGAAGCTGCCAAATTTACCTTGGCACTTTTTCGAAAAATTGCTTTCTACAAGAGAATTTTATTAATATTTCCTTCTGTACTTTTGTTACAGTACTTGTACCATAGCCAAAAGAAAAATATATCTGTTGGGAAAATATGTGATGAAAACCTGCTCTGGGTAACATTTGCATTTTTTAAAGACACTGTAACAGATTGTGTTAAACTTCCTTGTTCAAAATATATTTCTATCTGACATTTCAAGGTGAGGGAGCACTGTTCGAAGTAAACAAAGAAGGAAACAAAAAATCTTCAAGTTTAAAACAACTGAGGCACAAAAAAAGACAAGTAACTCAGTCTGTACAGATTCCCGCAGGAACAGACAGAGCACGTCTGAAAATACACCTTCTATTTGGTTATTAGATACTGTAAACATTTGTAACTGTACTGAATGGAAGATATTCAAGCTAGCTTATCTTTGAATTCTTAAGGTCATTACTCACAATGAGAAACATAAAACAATGACAGAATTATAGCCTCTCTCTCTCTAAAAAAAAGAAATATATATATAAAGCAGAACCAGTATCAGCACTACCATAACACATTATGACACTACCACTGATTCATTTTAGGCCTGTAACTAAAACTTGTACCTAAATTATTTTTTGTTGCTCATACAGGCTTGTAAAGCTTCATATATTGTCACCAACAATGCATCATATCACCACAAGATGTGCTCGTATAGTGCATTTAAAGGATTTTACTCTGCTCACACACACATCCAGCACTCTGGCTCATTTCTCGAACAAGTCAATCTGAACATACAAGAAATCACAAACAGTGTCTGTGCTGAAAGTCGCTGTTTCTCGCTCCACTCCGACACTATTTTAACAAAACAACTTCTGATCTTATCACCACGATGAAACAAACCGAACATTTATACCGAAAGACACACTTACGAACCATGTAAAGGATTAACCCCATTTTTTGACTGTGGCGAACTTATAAACAAAATTGAATCGAACTGAAAGATGTCAAAAGCTACACTAAATTCGCTCCAAAGTCATTTTCACAAGTTTATATTTCTACTTGCCTTCAAAATATTACACTGCATCAGTTTTACGCGTACGGTATTTTAACCTTGTTGCTAGCTAAGTTTGTAAAACGACTTAATGGATAAAATTACTATCAAATGCTTTTATGTTATGAACTGACATCCTCAAAAGTGCATAATTGGTTGTTTAATACCAAACCTCTTTATAAAGCTAATGTTTAACATTACAAATAAGGGCTCCTAACATCTATCACACAGTCAAAATGGCAATGTTCTTCTTTAACTCGGTACTGCCAATGAAAATGCCATTAAAAAGCATTTAAAGTACATGCATGTAACAGAATTCATTTAAAATTACAGGTAGTTACAATTTTTTAAAGAACTCAATGGAAGAATTCCATTTAATGCCAATCGAACTTGATTTGTAGGGAAATATTTCAACATCTGCTTGTGGGACTACTTGAAAGGTCTAATCTGTGTAAATGAAGAATTCTTTATCGTCCTAATCACAAGAAAACCATCTTTCATGCACTTCCTCACATTGCAGTTTTCTGGCAACTCCGGGCTGTGCAAATTCCAAAAACGTCACATTTAATCACCAATTCTTAGTATTTAAATTTCACTCATTAAAGTGATTTTTTTCTCTTTTATCCAACTTCTATGATTTTGACCAGTGTATCGCTTGGCTTAATACGAGTCAAACCATGCCATGACTGCAGTATGAAACACTTTCTTCTATAAATATTTTTGCAGAATTACACTGTGGTCTGTAACCATGACTTCCACGAAACTCTAAAATCGCACGTGAAAACGTTTTGAATCTGTTCCACATTTTTTCTCGCTGCATTGGATAACCTCATTGCCCTTAAACTTTCTAAAGCAAATGGAGTTTAGACTGAACTTGTCGTTGCTTTGGGATCACTTTTGTCTTCAGCTCACTGTCTCTGTCCTGGATCACAATGCTTCTCTACAGCTATGCGTTCATTCTCACGTTACAAGAGACAAAAATAAAGCACCAGGAAGCACCAACATCTGCTAGAATACGAGCCCACGGAAACCAGTAAAATCTCCAGCTCTGTGGTAGGACATTTAAAAGAAATGTATAAAATTGTTGATGGCTATTTACTAACCATGACAACTAGCTTTAAAGAGGCAGATTAGAAGCTACGAGGGCTGAAGTGTCCCTCCACCACTTACGATATAAAAAACTGTTTGTTTCACATCTTCTCTAGGACAACTCACATAAAGAGAAATCTATTTGAACGGTTGGCAGAAGCAAACTACCAAACATAATACACATAGGATGATAACCCACAGCAGTGATTTAATGGCTAAAAGATTGATTTTCAACAGCTGCGACTTTCACTTAATTCCTCATCTAGATCCCTGTCTGGCATCCTAATCTAAAATAGGCGAGAAACAGCCACAGTTGTATCCAAGACAGAGCGCAAGTTCAAGCTTTCATGGAATCATTAGACACAGTCAGAATCTGTAAGTTTGAACTCTGCAGACCAATACAGTACTTGCAACGTCTTCGAAACCTTTTCTTTATTTTCGGGACGACTAATAAAAGTATTTAAGCTCTGATTTTACGGTAATTGACTAGTCCTAATACGGAAAACTACGGGCTTGCAAAAAACAACATATTGTGCTTATCTGTTTTCTAGGATAAACATAAAAGTTTGGTGTTAGTATAGTTTGCTCCGTATAATGTGCTTAATCATGCTTTAAATGTGTCTCGTCGTGTCCCGGTGCTCATCTAGGATGCTGTGCGAGGACGGGGTAGGTCAGGGTTACATTCAGTGAGTCGTTGTGCTGGACCAGGGAGGTGTGTTTGTAGTGCAGGACCAAGTCTTTCAAGGAACCATAAAGGTTGTAAGGCTCAGCAAATCCAAAACCTGTGACCGTCTTGTAAATGACACAATGCTTGATCTCTCCATCCACGCTATTGAAAATAAAGACATTACTGCATTTAGCAGACATTCATCCAAAGCATTTGAGGTATGGATTTGATCGAATTTTGTCAGTTGAGATACGAGAGTAACTCACACAACAGAGCAGGCGAAGGAGCCCTTTTGGGTCTGACTCTCTCGGATAAGGAAGGTGCCGTCTTGTTTGCCTCTCAGGAGATCCTCTGCGTGTGTGCGCTTAATGTCCCCGACGTACCAAGTGCACTCATCGTGTTGTGCTTGATCGTCATCATCATCCAACAGAGAGTAGAAGCTGTAAGGTCACAAGGCATTAATGAGCATATGATGTAGTGCACTGGTCATGTGATATACTGTATGTTGGGCCCACGTTAATCAATCTCAGTACGTAAAAAAAGGCTCTTTAGGCAGTTATGTAGTATCCATATCTTTTTTTTTTGTAAAAATGTGAGTGCGTAAAAATAAATACCGCATATGCCTACTATACTACTTTGGTAAGTTTTTATCAATTGGTTTTTACTATAGCGATAGCACAGATGTCAACATTTGGGGGTTCAAATACTGTGCGTTACTGTATTATATGATTTTCCATAGTCTGGTAAGTGCCATTTCTCATTACAGACACATGAAAATTAAAATAAAGTAACTATTTTATGTTCTATAAGAGGCATCCCTTCTCCATTTGTTATTATTGGTTATTTGGTATTATTGCTTCTGGTTTGCGCATTTTAATTCACAGAAATTCTACAAAGTATGCAGTCTCACAAAAACTGTGTCCTTTTTCTGTCACGTCCATAACGCACGTTTATTTCTCTTTTTCAAAACCGAAAACTTGTGCATAGACTGATATTTTTCTGATGTTTAGACTCTATCAACAAAGGTTTACTAAAATATAAACAGATGGTTCAGTATATTGGTAACAAATACATTCTCTGAGTGTTTATATGTCACATCCATAATGCCGGAATTAACCCATTCCAGCTTGTTAACATTTACAAATTCAAGAGTCTGGTCATTTCTGTTCATTCATTCAAAAAAACTGTGTTGTTTTAACTTGTTTATTTTCTAAATTTGTAAAAACCGACAAAACGCAAAACCACGTTGAACAAAACTTACTCGTTCTTTATACCCAACCATTCGTTGATCTTCCTTTGTCTGGTGCCTTTCTGGGTTAACCATCTGCAAAAAAGGATTTTCATGATCATCATCAGTGAAAACATGCTGTCCCACCAGAATTCAGTAAAGCACATTTTTCATATTCTTACACAAGGTACTGGTCCCTAAGCTTCCTCAGCTGGATGAGGTCTGGTTTCAGGCTGTTCATCCTCTTGTCTATCTCGCGATTGTCCATGGCTTGCAGCTTCAAGTCTTGTTCCAACTTTCTCTTACTGTCATGAATCTCTGTCACTCTGGACTTCAGCTTTTCAGAGTTGTTCTGTATTCTGAACAGACAAAGAAAATGACTCCTCTAGATATATGAGCCACACATGGCGTAAAGCAGAGAATAATGGGACATGAGCGAGACTACCTCTCAATCTCTTTGTCGTTGCCTTCTCTGCGAAACTTCTCGATGCTTTCTCTGCTGAGGCGCTCCTGGGTATCGCACTGCTCCTCGAAGATCTTGATGGTCTCATTAAAGGCCTCTATGGCTGTCCGTTTCATCTGCAGCTCCTGAGAGATTGTACAGATCATCTCTGTTAGCGACTCATCCCAATGCATTTTAAAAGGCTGAGATGAAACGTGACCTACTTGTGCTGTGCGCGTATATTCTTCGTACAGTACGTCATACTCGTGGCTCTTCTGCTGAAACTGCTCGTGATAGACCTTCAGCTGCTCACCTACCGCCTCGATACTGTCCTCTTTAACCACCTGATCCTGTAGAGAAAAATGAAATGTTTTTAAAAACCTCACGCTGCAGCTGGACAGTAGGGGTGGGTGGTACAGTATGAACAAAATCTTTGATATGAGAACCTTCATATTACATGATATATACTCTATCATGGCCTATACTTGACATTCAAAAAGTATGATCTAATTATTCATTATTATCATTTTTCTTTGGAATGGATGTCAACCTAAAAGTAATATCATTACACACACTGATAAATGTAGAAATGGTAAAGCAGAACCTCTACTGGTCAACAACGTTTTTACCATTTTTTACCAAAAATGACCAGTTTTGCGTGGATATACTGTGATACGACCCAGCCCTCGTGAAGATTTTTATAAATAGAATGTCATTACCATAAAGACTGCAAAGAAAAGAACACATCAGTTTGATCATGTTGAGATGTGTGAAGAGCGGAGACATCGCACCTGCTGATATTTAGACACGGGGAAGAGCAGACGCGTGTCCAGCTTGGCGTTGTACTGGGTCAGTGACTCATGCCGGTAGTGGTTGATGAGCTCCACCACAGTGTGAAAAGTAAGAGGTTCTGAGAAGCCGTACTTCCCTCCACGGTAAAAAATCTTGATCAGTTTGTTATTTCCTCCTTTCCTGGAATAAACAAGGTAAGGCTTCGATCACACTTTATGTTCCTGTTACTGATTTCCTCAATGATGCAAATCAAAACAAACGATGGACCAGCACGTACGTAATGCATTTATTGATAGCGAACAAACAAAACGTTTCGTCTGCAGGTCCACTCACCTGAGCGTCAAGGTATATTCTCCCTGAACTTTGCTGGAGGCATCCCGCACCAAGAAGGTACCATCAGGAGTGTCTCTCATTTTGTCATTCACCTCCTCTCTACAACACAAAATAAAGCCACTGACATCAGACAGAGATCCATCACTTACAAAAATATGAAGTAATCATCGTGGTGATGGTTTACCTGGAAATATCTCCCCAGTACCATTCAGCTTCACTCATTAAGCTGCTGTTTCCATTGGTAACAGATGAGGCCATGGCTTTGGGCGGTTTAGGAGAGCGAGCTGAATGAACAAGACAAATAACATATTTATGATTCAAATAAATAGAGTCTTTATTTTGTGCTCCAAGAATGTTATGTGCATCACTGAAGAACCACACCATCATCAATTATAAGGAGTCTTCCTGGAACAACCTGCCATGCTTAAGTGGTAATGTGACTCAACGATCAACTTTGAATGGGAAATAACAAATCCGGTACATTTCAGTTACCATCATGAGATTTTCATGGTGTTTAAGTGATATCCAGATTGCAGGTTGAAGTAAAAGTCTTTATCTCATTATGTTTTGAAATCCCGAAAGTTCAATAAACTGTGGGACTTCCCTCTCATAAATATTTTGTCCACAGCACACTTTTACATTAGTTTATAGTGAAAGCTTGTGATTTGCCTGAATTTTTTAATGCTGTCGATTAACACAAACAATAATTTAGACACAATACGCAGTGTGTATAAACAAATGAGACACGCATTTATAGTAAACACATTGAAAGGCAAGCTGGCAGCACTTAAAAATATTAAAAATATGCAACTAGATTTACAAAAAATCTTTATTGCGGGTTGTTTAAGTTCACAGGGCCTGAGACTAAATTTTTATGGGTGGCGCCCTCTCTGTGACCAAGGAGTTAGCTATACCATAAAGACCTTAATAGGCCCTTATTATAGAGCCAAGGACATCCCCGGTTGACCCCAAGTAAAAAAACATCCACGTCCACAATTTGAATTATTGAATAAAAAGTAACTCAAACTGACAAAAAGTATCGCAAGTGATTTACCTGGAGGAGTTGGCTCTTGTAACCAAATTCTCTCCAAAAGAAGTCTCTCAACGACAACCGCAGGGAACTCCTCATTTTCTTCTGACCTGTAAATCAAACACATTGAAACGGGGAAGGTTTACGTGTGTACTAAAGTTCAGCAGTTTATTCTAAACAGTATGGATAAAGCTAACTGGGGAATACAAAAACCCCACTTACCCGCTCACAGGGCCCCTGATCAGCAGAGGGCCAAAGGTTTGGCCGAGCGTGTGAATGTCTAGACCGTTCTGCTCTGCACACTGGAAGACCTTCTCCAGGTGTCTGAGTAAATACTGCAGTGTCAGGAGGTTCTGTAGTGGAACGGCAGGATTCTCCAGCGCATGCAACAACTGCTCTCGTCTCCTCATTGAAGGAGCATCTGTTACCGAAAGAAACCCCCACAGTGAATCTCACAAGCCGTTCAGGCAAATGCAAGGGAAAATGTTCGCATTTTCTTGGCCGACAGCACTTGTTTGCTTATTCTGTTCGTATTATTCTGTTACTTTCTATAGACGCCGTTCATCCATCATTGGCAGACCTGCAAAAAGTGGCACTTACCCGATTCTAGCTGCACTGCTGTCTGAAGGTCTGTATAAACAGAAGGAGGGATGATAGGTGCAGGAAGTTCCTGCAGGTACCGAATGAGAGCTTCCGAGAGTGTGTGAACGTCCCACTGTCCCACGTCCAGCTCCTGCGGCTCTGCACACGGAAAAATTACATCATGACCGACATCTCATACAGTGAAAGACTCTACCTGCCAGTGTGAACTCTATAAGATGAATGTTTTATACCGCTGCTGTCCTTCTGAAACATTGTATCTCCGTATTTTGTGATTTTTATTTTTGCCATAAATGTCACTCTTTATGTTTGCCACTGGGTTTTGTAAAAATCTAACCAACAAAAAGTTTTAAAAAAGTGCTTGTCAACTTTGACAAAAACAGTATTTAATCATTGAAAAAAGTATAGTTTTTTCAATGTTCTGAAAAACAGAGAATTTGGACAAACGAGGTTTCGGAAGGACAGCGACGATGTTCTAATACATGACTGTCAAATGCTTGAAAAAAAGGCAAACAGTACAATCACAGAAATATGACAATTATTGTAACCAAATATCTGGGTAACTTAATTTGGCTGTTAAGTGTTTTACTTTGTCATGTAACTCCTGGTTATTTGACTTTTTTATGGTACATAGTAGGGTTCAAAAGACCACTGAGAACCTGAGATTCAAACAATTTAATACAGTAAATGAACAGAACACAACTGAAAAACAATAAACATAAGTATGTGAAATGAATCTGAATTTTTAGATTATTTCTGCAGTATTTCTAGGTTACACAATTTTTGCTGGTTTTTTTCTAAAGTGCACTAAATCATTTTTTGAAACAATCTAAAAAATGTAAAACTGTTATTCCAATAATGTAAATTAACAATAAGGTAATAATTAAATTGTGGTCAAACTTAAATTAAGTAAAAAAAAGTATTTTTTAAGTATTAAAAAAGTAAAAGTTATCCATTATCTTCTTGGTTAAACGTTGGTTGAATGTAAATGAACATTTACAGAATAAAACAGCTTACAGCTCCTAAAACTAACATGCAAAACACAAATTATTCAATGCAATGCTGCATGTTGCCGTCAACATGTCAACAGCAACTGAACTCACCAGCAACGCTCTGACTATCAGTGGCTGAGGGACTGGACGTCCTGTACAGTATCCTAGAGTCCAGACCTAGCAGAAAATCCACGTGTCAAAAATAGCCCTTCCATGCTTGGATTAGCATCAGAGTCATACCTAAACATTAAATGTAAAAGCCTGAAGCTATAAATACATCCAGTTAAGCTATCTGAGAGCTCTATCCCTCAATGTTTTAGTCTGTGGAGAAGTAAAACGAAGGCTTCAGTTGAGCCAGGCAGTGTGAGCGTCACTCCATCTCTCACTCAGAAGTGAAAAAGAAGGAGGGCTCATAGAGAACGCTGAGCAAATCTGGATGGTAGTAACTGCCATATGGTCTAATGAGAAACATTTCGCACCTCCTTGGCTTTGGGTATTATTTTCAATGTGGAAATAATCTATTAAATAAAGGCATTCTAAGTGTAATTGTTTTTATTTTCATTTCTGCCTGTGGCTGGAGGCTCTCCGCAGGGATTCTTGCTCACACTGGAATCGGGTGTCAAGTACTTTGACGTGCAAACCGCAAACAATAAAGCCCTCAACATGACGGTCAATGACAGAATGGATGGAAAGTGTTACCTGTCCGCTCAATTGCTTCAACCAACTTAACAAGATCAGGGGGAACGCTTTCCGACTGTGTGAACTGTTTGGTCAGGTCCGGGGCTGGAACAACAACAAAAAAACTTAGAAAATTTCCTTTAAACCTCTGCTTATATTTATAATAGAATTGAATGAACTACTTTGCGTATTTTCTCATTGAATATTGTAAAGAGTAATGTTGACATAACTTGCATTCTTTTTTTATTTACATAAATATATAAAATCTTCATGAAGTAAGTGTACGCTTCAAAAATGAAAATGTTCAACTCTTGTTAGTCTTCCTCACCTACTGTTGTGACTTACTGTCCTGAGCCCAGTGTGTTAAATTTGACTTTGACTTGCCTGTTACCTTTTTTAAATAAAGAGCTAAATGTGCCGTCCTTTGTGGGAAACTAAAGCTGCCAAAAGCAGCAACTGTTTAGCGGAGGAGGCTGTGATGTGATATAATGAGAAGTTCTTCTATACAATCTGGGTATTTTTGAGCCAATAGTGAACTCAGTGCAGACCACATATCTCTCTTCTTTAATGTTTTAGATTGATGGCCTTTGGATGGATAAGGTTTTAATTCGGTTTTCACAGTTTTTATATATTTTGCTTTTTACGGATATAAAAAAAAACAGATTAATGGCTAAAAACAACAACTAAACATGCAAAGTATTAAATAGCATCAACAAATATAAACAAATACAAAATATATATTTTTTACCGGAGGAAAAAAGCCTCCATTCCCTCCTGTCTTATTCCAGTCCTTCTGGAGTGAGAGCAGCCTCGGCCCTTCGCGTGAGCAGAGCACAATAAACGATTTAATCAAAAATCCTGAACAAGCAAAAGCCCACTGGCCTTGTGCCAGACCCTCCTTTTCAGGCCCACCACAAAGAGGCCAGAGCTTGGCTGCCTTCTTCTCCTGGCAGTGCAAGGCTAAACCACGTCTGATTATTAATTTTGGAGTTCAGACAAAGTGCCATGTCAGCACATTCTTCACTTTTCCACTGCACGTTAAGCATGGAACTCTGCTTGCTTTTCCCTCTTTCGGAAGTAAGCCTACCTCTCGCGCATTAACTACGACATGGACAACTGACATGAATCCATGTTCAATCCACACAAAAAAGACTTCCCATTTTCCACTTTAAGCCAGCTTTGCTTTGATAAAAAAATACTCTTAAATAATCTATGGATTTTTAAATTTAAAATGTGTTTAACAAAGTCAAGAATTCTAATTCAGCAAATGTCTTTCCATATAATACTTCTGAATCATAGAAAATTTCGTCTTTGAAGGGATAATTATTCTGTCATCGTTTATACACCCTCTTGTTGTTCAAAACCAGTGTACGACTTGTTCTTCTGTGGAACACAAAAGAACATATTTTGAGAAATGTCTTGGAGGTTTTGTTTTCTATAGAGTGGAAGTCAATGGGGCCAATGTTATTTGGTTACCAACATTCTTCAAAACAACTTCTTTTGAGTTCTGCAGAAGAAAAAAGTCATACAGGTTTTAAACGACACAAGGGTGAGTAAATGATGGCAGAATTTTTATTTGTGGGTGAACTATCACTTTAAGAGAAATCATTTCAGACATGCTTTAAAAGTAATCTGTAACAAGTTTTGTAACTTTATCTAAATACTTTAGAATACTTTGGAATACTATAAGGTACATATAAACAAAGGGATCACCAAACAGATGACTTGGCTTTCCTCTGCATATTATTTTAAACAACAGCAGTTTTACAGTTTTCCCTCATTGGACATTATAGTCCACAATTGTGAGTGTATGTCTCACAATTCTAAGAAAAGAAGTCAGATCAAACTCACAACTGTGAGGAAAAAGTCAAAACTGTGAGACAAAACGTCACAATTACCTAAAAAATTACTTAAACAAGAAACTCCCAAACAACTTTCACAAAACATGAAAACAGTCGTTGATCATTCAGGTAACGGACAATAAAGATTCAAGGGTATGTACATTTTTTAATGTGGCAATTTGTATAAATTAAGTCAGTTTGTCTTGTGGAGAATATGTAAACTTTCATTATGTGAAATAGTTTATTCAGGACAGTACTAAATACAATTAATATGCGATTTCTATGAAACCAGATCCCTCTTATTTTGTTAAAATTATTCAAATTTTGCATATTCTGCAAGAATTATGAAACTTGTGAGCATAACTGTAATTAAGGATGCTTTTGCAGATTGTCAGAGAATCACAGATTGCTGTTTACATTAGTTGCCTGAGGCTACAGTTTATAATATGCTTAAATGAAGTAAATGACATTACAATTTCAAGTAATCACTTTGGTGATCTAAAATACTTTTTGGATGTAACTGTAATTTGATTACAGCCCATTTAAAAGTAACTATAATGAAATACAGTTACTCAAATTTTGTATTTCGTTACTCCCCAGCCCTGGTTATTTTTATATTTCTAACATTAACTAACTTTAATGGTATGATACATTTTATTTATTAACCATATTTTCTCATAGCTCCAGGTCACTTAAATTGCAAATCCAAACACAGCATCCACATGCTTAAAAACACGCAGCAGGGGTTTTGTGCAAAATACTGTTTTTAGGAAAAACAGCTGTGGTCCTCAAGTCATTGTTGGTTTTTGGAGCGGGAACCAACTAATCATTACCCAATTATAGTCGTCCTGGTAGTCTGCATCTTGGCTGGCCTACAGCAAAACATGCCTCTCAAAAAACAACTGCAACGGCTAATCATGATTACAACAACAACTGGCTTCATTCTACAGCACTTCATGCACTTCTTTAAACCAGCCATTTGTTGCTCAATCGCTTTTGTTCAATTTCATGCTCGTTGATATCAAGTTAAACAAAATGTTGGCAGGCTAGCCCACTTAGCTTTGCAGTTTGGTGGATTTTTTTCTTTGCCTCACTTGCACTCATTAACTTGGATTCAGTCATGCTCTACTAATGGAAAACCATGTCTTTGTGTTCGGTGAATATGATTATGTAAGACACCCTTTCACCCACATTACTTTGTACTGTTTGGTAATCTGGGCACCTCATTCATGGCTAACCTAAGGCCTTGCCCATTTCCTTTCACTGGAACTCTAAAGCTCTCAACATGTTTTAATCTTAATGCAGTGCAAACAGTATTAAGAAACACCACAACATAAAAGCCACAAGTTATTCTTTCAGTTGTGAATAACCAGCTTCTGGTCTGACTGGATTTTAACACAAAGAGGAAATAAATCCAGAAAATGTTTCACTCTAACAGATTAAAGGATTACAAATATATTGCATAATGCATTTATGCATGCACATTTATTTTTAACAGTTCAATGAAAAATCATATTCGATCTAAATGCCAACAAAAAAACCTAGCCGGGACAATTTAGGAAATCTTTCAATCTGTCACAATTAATGAAGCGTTGTAGATAAAACCCAGTTGTATTAATTAAACAAGCCAAAGTACCATGGAGAAGATTCAGAATACATGCTCAGATTGGAGGCTTTAACTAGCCCTGTACTAATTCTGTGAAGGAAGGTTCAGGGTATGGAGCCGGGGGGAATTCATGGGGCCTTCTCTTTCTGAGAATTGTAGCGAGTGGATAGTTTATAGCTGCCTGGAGACAGTATCAGAAGAGTCTGTGAAACAGGGGAGGAGGAACAGGCGGAGACTGTAGAAATGCCAAGCCATGGTTCACTTAAACCAGCAGTAAAACTGAGGCCAGGAAAAGAAAGAGAGAAAAAAGAGACCTTTTGTCACAGGCTGTGAAACAAATAAGTTTTATTCTGTACGGATAGTGTTAGTGGATTTAGATTAAATCTATACACGTAGATGTATTTTAGGACTGCATAAAATTGTTACATCTACACAGTAAAATCGCCAGTGTTAAAAAGGTCAAATTGACACAGTGTATATACAGTATAATCCACACTCTCAAAGTGTGGATTATATAAACACTGTGAGATTAATTTGACCCTTTTTAACACTGGCGATTTTGCTGTGTACAAATAAAGTAAAATGCCAAAGTAGTCTTATTTGTCTGTTACAAATACATACATCTTGCATGTTTGTTTATTATATAATAAAAAAACACAGAAAATGCGTCATAGATCAGATTCTATCTAGAATTGCGGATTTACATAATTGACATGTAAAGTCAAAGTGTTTATATTGACTTAACAATAAGGCTGCATTTGTTAACATTAGTTAACATGAACTAGCACTGAATAATATTTTTACAGCATTTGATATCTTGGTTACATAATGTGATATTTTTTTCGTAAATACGTTTCGTAAATACGTTATCTCTTTCGCCAAAAAAGCAAAAACACTATGACATCTTTGTCCTGTGAGAGTCGCCTTAAGGGCTCGGCATAGTCCATGTGAATTGCGCTTTCGTTCTGCGTTTGGGGTAAAACGAAGCTCGAAAACATTGAGAGACGGTATAGTGTTTTCAAACAATCCAACACCCCTTTGTTTCTGGAGGCGGGGTTTACATGACGTATCCAAATAGCCTCTGCGCAAGTGGCCACACAAACAACACCCCCACCTATTACGTAATGGCCATGGACCAATTGTGGCTCGAGGGTGTTTACCGGCCAACACGAACTTTCCCGAAGAGTTCTGTTTGGTTTGCTGCTGCAAACTAGTGAAACAAATTGTCGTTTGGACCAGATTTTGTTCGAAATCAGGTCACAGATGTTCGTTTTTCGATTTCGAATGTAGTGTGCTGAGCCCTTTAGAGCTTCGAAAGGGAAGGGTGGAGTGAGCCGTTTGGTTGCAATTCACAACCTCACCAATAGATGTCGCTAAAATCTCCACATTGCTCCTTTAACATTAACAATGCTTAATAAATGTTGAAAAACTATATTGCTCATTGTTCTTATTAGCTAATGCATCTCCTAATGTTAACAAATCTGTTAAATCTACCAGTTTAATTAAGTTACACTTAAAGGGTGTGTCTCAAACATGCAGTGTGTCTTAAATTAGAAGTTTTGTAGGCCGGTGAACCACAGGAGAGAAAAATGGAAAAGTTTCTGAATCTAGATATGTGAGTGTCTTTCATGTGGAGAAGGCTGAGAGAGTCAACCAATTATTACCTATAAAGCTGTTTTAAATCATTGTAATTACTGTGCTATTAAGGTTTTAAAGATATTTAAGAATAACTATGGACATTTTATCTTTAAAGGAGTCATTCGCCCGGAAGTACGTGTTTTTCTTTGTCTTTTGTGTGTTATAAGTTGCCCATGCATGTATTAGACACGTGAATTTGCAAAAATGTAAGTGTCGGAACAAAAGATGTATTTTATCTAGAAGCGAATGCTCACCCAGACCTGCCTGAAACGCCTCGTGTAACCACACCCCCACAACTTGACGTCAGCTCGCGGAGAGATTTGACTAAAACCGCCCAAATCTACACGCAAGTAATGTGGGCGGTCTTGTAAATCTCATTGTATCGTCTGTCAGTACAATTGCTTTGGAACCTGATGTTCCGAATATGGTAAGAGGCGTTACATTTCCGTCACACAATTGCAGTATTCCACCAATCACTACGCAGTAGTGAACTGGCCAATCATAGCACACCTCGCTTTTCAGAGCGATGAGCTTTGTAAAATATCCTCGCGTTTCAGAGAGGCGGGGCTAAGAGGAGATACAAACATGCACGGTATGTGGAAAATACAGCGTTTTTTTAACCTTAAATCGTGTATACACATTGTAATACATCTAAAGCAAACAATAATATTCGTTTTAGCCGCGTAAAATGACCCCTTTAATACAGAAAAATGATTAAACCTGTCCATCTAGTTTCATAAATCTGATGTGTCAACTGTCAAATGCTATCTTTCAGACAGAAGCTTCTGACAGAAGGCTGTAGCTTCACCACAAACTACCAACAAAACACTACATTAAAGCTACTGATGTTACAATAAACAATAAAATCTGAGTTAGTATTTTTTTTACTCAAAACCAATGAGGATTTTTTGGAGAGAAAAAAATGTAGCACCCCAAATTGATAATATTAAATATTAATTTTGAATTAATAAATCAATTAAAAAACGAAATACATCCTAACAGTTAAAACGTCTGTTTATCAACATCCAAGTTTAACCTTCTAATAAGTTGGTGAACAATTCCAAACTAAAATGAGAAAAAAAATTGTATGTTGTATAATAATGTCAAATATCCCAATACTTGACCCATGGCCTATATGCTGATGGTTTTAATTTGATCAACATTCAAATAAATATTTGTGATTGATAAATAGATCTTGTCATTTCTAACCAGCGCACATTTTATGCAAATAAAAGATAAGATCCTGCAAATGATCAAATAATGTAAGTCAATGCTGCTTAACGTTCGGGAAAAAAAATATATAATATAATTTGCTTGATTAATCTACATTTCTAGATTCTTAATACTACAGTATTAGGGCCTGATCAGACAGAACGCATCTTTTGCTGTGAGACGCGCCTCTTTTGAATTGTTTTCAGTTGGCAGGGAGCGTTTTGCGCGCTGCTTATGCGCGCCGGGCGCCTTGCGTTTCTGCCGCCTGCTGTGCCTCGCGTTTTAGGCGGAGCGCTCTGAGCGCCCGAAGTTGAAAAAACTCAACTCTGAGCAGAAAAGTGCATGACGTCATGTGCACTTTTTTCCATTGTCCAATCGAATGAGTGGAGAGGCGGGGCTTCCCTTGTGGCAACGGAAGTTTACAGATGCTCGGAACGCCTGGAGACATGGAGGAGAAACTTGTTGTGGCTGTTTCGGGTTACCTAGCAACATACAAAAAACGCTGCGCGCTGCTCTTTTCAAAGAGTCACCAAAAGAGTAGCGCGGCGCGCCTCGTGTTTTCGAACATGAAAAGCGCGTTCTGTGTGATCGTACCCTTATGCTTCTCTTTTTTCCATCCTCATGCAAATTGTTTTTAAGCAGCAGGCAAATTCTGGAGGCATGTAGGTCAATTCTCTACCTCTACAGGGAAAAAATCTGAGAAAAATGTATAGGTTAGCCAACTTTAAACTCTTTTTTAGAAGTAACTTAAATACTTTCAGCGAGACTGCATGGCAGCAGCACATTTATGCATTTGCAGACTCTGTTTTCCAACGCAACTTCTTCAGTTTTAGCAGTATGTGTCTTTTTGTCAGTAAGCACCATACAATAAATATGACTTTTATTATATAGCAATAAACATCACCGCATTGGAATAGTGGAGAGTTTTAGCTGTGCTAAAAAAGGGAGAAGACATTGAAGCGAAAATCACCTGATTAAAGTGGAATGTGCGTATGAAGCTGAAAGCTCTATCTGATACATAATTCCATTCTCCAGATTGGCCTGCTCAACTCCCAGTCCTCTAAACATACGATAATTTACTGTTTCCTGAGGGCATAGATGGAGTGGGAGGGAGAGCTTGGGGAAAGTGCCAGAGAAATACAGGCGATTTGAAGAGGGAAACACAAGATATCTTGAAACTTAAGGGTAAAGGGTAAGATCTATAAAAGGTGTGCTAGATGACATTGGAGACAAAAGAGAAGCAGCAAAAAACATTCATGTCTGTAAATGTCGAGATTTTGTTGAATTAGACATCAGAAATCCTTTTTAAACAAATACCCAACTATGGCAGCAGGCTTCTATTTACAGTAGAAGCAAATTTCTCTGTAAAATCACATATTATAACCGATATGACGACTAAATAAACATAAACAGTTTAAAACTGAATCTAAATTGCTTCAAAACAGTTGTGCTATTTCCATTTTCACAGCATATTAATTTGATGTTGTTGGTTTCATTCTTTTTTTGTGTGTTTTTATTCTGTTTTGGTTAGTGTAAGCTGGATTTAAATGCGCTTTAGAAATAATAAAAAAGGTGTATATAAAAAATTATGTTTTTTGTCCGGTTTTATGTTTAATTTTGATTTATTTACATTTCTTTAATTTTGCCACGCTGCAATTTCTAAATTACATACAGGCCTGGATAATAATCCCAATACGATTTTAAACATATTTTGTTCTACTAAGCAAGAATTACATTTAAAAGGCAACGTTTTTTTATTAGTTACTTTTCACACAAAAAGGTCTGCATCAGATAAGCTATTAAATCAGATGTGATAGAGTTGTACCACTGTTTAGGAGAGGTTTTTGGAGTCTTACCCGGTGCTGAGGCTGTTGGCTCAGGTCTGGGAACAGCAGGAAGTGGTCTCTGAGAACGAGGCTGGCAGGATGACACTGACATTTTCACAGTTCCAACATACTGCACGTACGTCGCTGGAAAGTCTCCCCTCTGTTTGGTTCGCTCATTAAAACCTAAAATCCAGCCAATGCATTCCGGGTGCTGCTCGTCACCCTCTTTGACGCCCATTGACAGTAGAGACGCCTTCTCCACGGTCAGAATATCACCAGGTTCAAGGTCAATATCATTCTCCCGGTCCTTACAATAGGCGTACAGAGATCTGTACTGGAAGCCATCGGTAGCCATTTTCTCAGAGTATAAAAAAATCACCCCAGGCAGAAGAACCTTGGACTTGGGATGAAACTTTGGGAGGGCGTGGGTGATGTCGGACAGAGGGACGTTTTGTTTAAGGCTAAGGCTATTGACTGGAGCTTAAAAGCATGTCCAACAGAGTGGGCCTGTGCCGTTGGAAGCTTAGCGTTGCAGCTTAGACCTGACCGGTGTTAACCAAACAGGGAATTTTTCTTAACTTGAACCCACGGTTCAGCCAAATGATGGAGCAGAGAGAATGAGTCGGCAGCATGCTCGTTCAGGCACAGGGAAATTAATGAAGTATTAAGTTCAAATCCCGATTCCTTTTGGCAAATTAGCTGGTGTCGTCTGGTAGCAGGTCACTCAACATTCCACTTCAGAACGCGTTCCTCCCAGTGTAACATGATGAGTTGATGACTGAAGAAAAAAAAGACAGCAGCGTTTTAAAAGCAAAATACTTAAATGTTCTACTAAACACAATCAAATTATGATGCACCTCATACATGTATCATAGAGTTGACATGGTCATTATGGATATGACCAAAAGAATTTATGAGCACAATAATCTTAAAGCAAAGTGAAACTACAAAAAAGCTCTTCTGCTTACCTTTAAAAAAATAAAAGCAGAAATATAAATAACCTTTATATAACCCTTTAAACTGTGCAGCAATTCTAGCAAATGTAAAAAAGATACCGGTCAACCTATATTTGTTACACATGTTCTCAGTCACGTGTTGTGTTTTCTAGAAACAGGATTTCAGAATGGGTGCACGTCGCAATTTCGCAAACCTGGCAATTTGAAATCCATACTCTTCCAAGAATCCATGAGCAAAAGAACATAGTAAAATTTTTAGAAATACTTCGCAATACGCATCATGTTACTGAACCGCAAAACCCACGACTTTTCTTCATGCGCATACACACCTTCGAACCAAAGGTTTATGCTCGCTTACCAAGAAAGCGTCCAATTTACAAACCTCGCCAGATTACAATCAAATAAACGAAACCAAAGTGTCCGACAACACAGACTGGCATCACAGGGCAACACTCACCCCACTTTTTCAACTGACCAGGCGCACTAGGGTCTCAGTCCGACATCCTCTGTGTGAAGAAAAGAGGTGGTAGCACAGACACGTGGCACGGACATACCCAACCACAGCCCGCAATCCTCACACCACCAAAACACCCCCTCCAAAAAAAAAAAAGTATGTCATAACCGTTTTCGCCTTTTCATTATTATAACTAAAGTACTCGGCATAAAGCTACTGCTGTTTAAATATGTAGTTAGTTCGTTCATGAAAAAAGGAAAGGTCCATTACAAGTCTGAGTGCTAAAAGTTCTTATGAAACAAATCATCATGACAATAAAACAAATTGAGTCTTTTCAAGAATCCTGTCCTCCTCTTTATTCGGTTTGAGCAGAGCAGTTTGCTAAACACTGTGACCAAGGCAGACCACAAAATAATTAATGAATGGAGGCAGGAGACTCACTGTTGCTACAGAAGGGAAAAGGTAATGCTGGATTCCTATTGGGCAGAATATGGCCATGTGCTCAAGGATCACCAGAGAAGCTGGAGCAAATCAAGCAAACGTTCTAATATTAGAAAACGTATCCAGGCAGTGAGCAAAACCCAAACCATTATTTTACATAAATGGACAACCTTTTCCTTACGATTTAGCTTAGGAGGAAAATAACAGAAATCCTGTAAGACAGGAGACAATTCTCAGTAAGGCAAAATCAGAAGAGTGTCACTTATCAGACAAGACTTGTCTCTTTAGGAGTACAGGTAACATTAAGATCATTTGTGACATTTTTAAAAGGCAAGAGGCCGTTGTTGCTGGTAGGAGTTCAACTGATGAAACTGGATCAGGATTCAGGTCTTCTGCCTGCATGGGGCTATCAAGGTAGGGCGCTTAATCAATAAACAGGACCTTCTAACATTAAAGAAATGAGGACAGTACTTAGCAAATTTGCATGGAGAAGGACAACGATGAAGCTTATGTAAGAACTTCTTTCGCTCGTTTTATTTGGTCCAAGTACCTTGACTAATGCCAATGAGTCTGGTGACAGATAATGTTCTGCAAACAATGTGTCTTTTAAAGCTTGGACTGTGCAGCACTGAAGAAACTGCATACAGAAAATGCCCTCTGGATACATGGCGTGCAATGCTTCAAATAATTAACGCAAGGAAACATACATTAGACGGCACTTTATTGGCGGACGTAACTGACTAATTTAAATCACAGAAGTATCATTATAACTATTTCTCCCAGATTTCATTTTTTATTATCGCCGTGGCATTAACGCTGCTCGCGGTGCTTAGTTTTAGAGATGGCGTGCATTGTAAAACCGCTTTTACAAGTTAAAGTGACTCCAGATATAGACCGACGCATATGCATCGTCAAACACAGGCCGCGAATATAAGCAGCGAGCGATGGACCCTTTATATTAAGAACTGTTTAAATTGAATCCGAAAAGTTTGATTGTTGTTGCCATGCAACTCTAGTGAAACTGCTCGAGCTCTTCTTGCAATCTGTTCGCGGTGTATACGTTACTGCCTTGATCATCAGACAAGGCGAGTATGCTTGTGCATCACGCAAACATATCGATTCAAACATTTCTGTCGCTATTTCTATCGTAAACAGACGTTGCTTTAAAACAGTCAAATATAAATAAGTCTACGCGTATTATACGTGGTAGCACGCGGCGTGTCCTTTCCACCATTTCCCCACGTCCGGAGAGTGCTAGCCAGCACCGCGGAGTACAGTAACGTAATGTGCAAAACTTAGGAAAACTTACCAGTATCGCGTCGTGGCGAAGGCTTTGTTGATTTTCTGTCGAACCAAGTGCGCACTCGCGTTTTTAACTCCCGTCCGCTCCCTCTTTACACTACAGCGCTGTTTTCTTTTTCCTTTTCATTCCGCACAAATCTTTCCAACTTGCCGAACTGCCATTTTCCAGCACAGCACAGAGCGGCAGGACTGCGTGAGAACTAGCGAAATCTGGACGGAAAATAGCGGAATGAGCCGAAAACATCCGAAAGAGTAAATCTCGGTTTAGTCCGCATTATTCTTGCACTCACTATGCGCCATCCTGCTTGGCAGTGCATTAAAGCGACCACATCCAAAACGAAGCTCTTACTGATGATGAAAAATGTCGCAAGTCTGGTCCCAGGTATTGAACTGAACAGCTTTTAAAAAGCAACTCTTCACCAGTGCCCAACTGAAATGATCTGTAAACTTGTTCAACAATGTTAAACATGTAAATTTTGCAGGAAGTTACCTCTGTTTGCCAGTGTGGTTTAACTGCCAGTAATTCAATGGAATTACTGGAATTAATTTGCAGTAAATCAGGCTCTACAACATTTATGAGTGACCAAAAAACATGCAGTCACAATAAGCACTGAAACCAGAGCAAATCATGAATTTGCAACTTGTTTAATGTTTGAATTCCAATCTTTACAAACAGTTGATGGTGAGTGGATTTAGTTTAGGAGCTAAGAGTTTTTTATCCAGGCCAAGAAAAACCACCTGCAATGCTGCCCTTGGAAAATATAGCTACTACACAGAAATACAAATGAAAAACTACCACAGTACCATATAAAAGAAAACTAAAGGTAGCATGTGAATGAGGAAATAGTTCAACACCATTCTGACAAGTCCGACAGGGAGTGCAAGTTAAAATTCACAGATGTCTGAATTTCATCTTTTTAGTTTTGAATAATAAATCGGAAATGAATTTAAAGCAAATAATTACACTGACAGTTCATGTTACGCACACAACAAAGTTCATTTCCATAATTTCTGTATAACTGAACAAGTCAACATTGCAGAAGGTTATCGTGCAGAGGAATATGAGATTTATTTATTTCATTTTACGCAGCTGTTGTGGAAATTTTACACAACTCAAGACTATTAAACACTGAAACGCATAAAACCACCATTTAAACGTGTTAAGGATTACATAGGTAAAATAAAATCAGTTGTGCAACCAGTATATATATAGCAGAAACACTGCAATATACGGTTTCAAAACATTACAAAACATGACCATACTAGATTTTGTAAGCCATTTTGTTCATTAGCGTACTGAGAACAATTTTTCTTATGTAAACATGATACACTAAAATGCCAACACTGGCCCAATGGCTTTTGGTACTGAGGGACATGACCACATTAATGCGAGATACATTTAGATGTACATACATTTTGACAAAACACCAAAGATAAAAAAGAAAAAGTTCTCTGTTAAGATGTCAACTAAAATTTCAATGACCAGTCATCACATAGAAAAACGTGAGAGCAAAAGAACCTCAGCAGGGCCACGTATGTGCAAATTCTTAGAAAGCGGTCCTACTTTATCTTCTTTCTATTACTGCCTCGCAAAACAAGCTACCTTCAATGTAATAAATAAACTCTTCCAAAAATCTATAAAAGTTCCGCGTTCTACCTGAAAAACCTAAAACAAAAGTCAATC
Source organism: Triplophysa rosa (assembly GCF_024868665.1). Classification (NCBI taxonomy): domain Eukaryota; kingdom Metazoa; phylum Chordata; class Actinopteri; order Cypriniformes; family Nemacheilidae; genus Triplophysa; species Triplophysa rosa. The sequence goes on from NC_079894.1 coordinate 9,521,979, forward strand.
CATACGACCATTTTAGAAAAGACCTTTTGGCAAATGAATGACCTCTACTTACAAATCTTCTCCTATAAATCTTTCGTCCTACCCCTGTCTTTTCTCTGGTTATGCTATCACGGAAGCACCTATTCATCGGAGTCTCACAGTTTTCTGGTCTTATCTACGGCTAACACCCCTCATCTTTCTCCCTCTTCTCCTTTAGCGTGGATCCATGCTCACTGGTCCTCTCAGTGATACCCTCAGTCTGTGTTGCGCCGATCCAAGCTACTTTAAAACGAGGCTGAGACTGAACCGGTGTGGATATCATGACCTCTTTTTCATCGGTGTCATCGAAGCTGACCTCCTGAACGGCTTCCTGCTTTTTAAATGAATCTCGTCTCTCCGATAAGTTTAGCTTCCTCATAACCACCACCTCCTTTGGGTCCCTCACTCGCTGACCAGCCAGATATAGGCCTTGTCTGGCATGGTCACCGACGCAAACAAAACCTGAGGCAATGTCACTCATCTGTGACTCAAGTTCTTCAGTCTCACCCTGGGGAACCTCTGCAGTGTGCCTTTGAGAGAAGGCCCTTTTGTCTCCATGTTGCCTGTCCGATGACTGAACCCTGTTCAGTAAAGGCGAGCGGGGGGATTCTGCACTGCGGGGACACGCAGTCTGTCTGACAATGGTTGGTGGGGACATCATCTTATTATGAAATGAATGCATGCTTTTAGGAATTCCAGTAAGAGACGATGGAGAACACTGTGGAGACAGAGGCTGTGAAGAGGGATTGCAGGCGAGGGGAGAGGGGGGAATACTGTTGTTAGACTTGCAGCGGCCTGCTTTGCTGTAGCGGAGGCCAATCTTAGATCCCAAAACGTGAAGAGAACTTGGTCTGCTTTGAGGAATTGGTGAATTTGGAGAGCTTGAGCATGGTGAGGAACTTTGTGGAGAATTTGAATCTGTAAAACAAGTAGAAAAACATGCTTTTCATTACATCATTTTAAACTTTATTATCCATTTTAATATTTTTTACATTATTTTATATGAGGGATAAGGTTCATGATTTTGGAAAAAAACAGCTACCAAAACAGAATAAATCGATACGCCGTAGTTACTTTGAAAATAAAGAGATTGTACATACCACACGACAGATCTGGAGCTGGGCTTCTACATGGCGTGTTGGGCCCAGGAGACAAACTTGGTGTTGGAGAATCCGACAAGCTATCATTAGGCGAGTGCTGGAACCCCGCTGTGAAACTGCGACTATTCTGTATCCCTGGGCTGTGTTTGGGCAGCTTTTTCAAAAGGCTGCGGCGTTTGCTAGAAAAATCACAATATCAAGTTAAGGGTTGAGTTTAATTTTAAGTCCCAGTGGGACGCTGCGTGTTTATAAAGTTCTTGAATTAAGAAGATACTACAAAACATCCTCCCAACCTGTCCTGACCCTCTTTTCTTTTGCTCTTTTTACTGCGTCGTGCCATCTTCCCCTTTGAGCTGGTCTTTCTTGCAGGCCCGGTTTTAATGGAGGTGTTCTCAAGAGGAGTTGTCTGTAGGGTCACTTTACTTCCACTCTACAAAAAAATGAAAAGCATCGTCGAGCATCTTTTTCGGCTGTATAACTTATACTGTAATTCCAGATTTATCTCACTTTCAGTAAAAGCTCCACCACATCAGTGTGTACCAGACCCTGGATAGACTCTCCATTCACATGAGTTATGAGGTCACCAGCCCTTAGTCCAGCCTCATGAGCAGGGCTGCCCTCTTCAACACTCTAGATAAACGACAACACATGTATAAACGGGTCATATACAGTATATATATATATATATATATAGTATATGGGGAATAAATGGTGACAGAATTTTCATTTTTGGNATATATATAGAAATGGGTCAAACCATCAAATAACTTCATTATGACTGTAAATTACATTTCATCCACTATACTCACCCAGACCATGTGTTGCACTGAATACACATCTGTGTCCCCCATGTAGACTCGAATGGCACGGAGCGCGAACCCGTACTTCCTTCCGGAGCTGTGGACGACCACAGGAGGTCGAAGGCTGCTGGCGCTGAGAGAGAGGTCTCGGTTGGGGGAAGAGTCCCGAGATGAAGGGTTGGATGAGAAGGAGTGCGAGGACTTGGGGCTTGTCTGGATCCCACCAGGGATGTCATCTATACGATGATAAGGAAATCATGACCTTACCAACAGTGTCAACCATACTGACACCGTGTATCGAACACTGTTCATTTCTATAGAATCATATTTTTAAGTAATGTTTTTATTTTTATAAAGGTCTTCCTCAATAAGTTCCACTCAACTGTTCATTGTTTTCATGATACCACCTGCTTTACTTGTTTGTTGCAGTCACATGAATATCACTTGGTATCAGTGTGATGGTATCACATGACGGGGCATAGACTGCACGAATACATTATCTCCATACCTGCTGTTACGATGAGGGAAAGGCCAGACACAGACGCAGACTTAGGGACTTTGCATGTGAATGGTGATCTTGACTTCTCGGTGGGTTCCTGCTGAAGTCCAAGGCGACGTGGACCCTTGTGGCCCCTGCGATTAGCAGGCCTAGTGCCAGTTGAGTTGCTGCGCAGTCGTATACGCTGAAGATTTGATACGAGTCCTACTGAAAGATAAAATAGTGAGCATATGTAGATTATTAGCTGCACTTTGATTTTACAAAATGCTAAATAAAATGTAATGTACAAAATCTTACCTTCATCCTCAGGAAAAGCAAAGTGTGGCATGGCCTCAAGGCTCTGAGTGCTGTTTAAAACTAGAGGACTAGTGCCCCTCTCAGGCTGGGATGAACTGGAGGACGCTCTTGGCCTTGGACTAGGGTTAAATAAGTAAAAATACAACAATTTTAATAATTTAAAAAAGATTATTGCCACTCTCAGCTTTGCCCTGTTGCCAACGGTCACTGTCGCACATGTCGCTAAGCTACCATTGAAATGAATAAGATCATGTTGCTCTGTTGCTGCTAGTCTCTGGCGATGAACGTGGCATTATTAGTAGTAACTAAATACTTCATACAATTTTTTTACTGGCCCATCATACGATTTTAACAGTAGGCATTATTCCACACGAAACATTTTAAACAGCAATATGAGCATATCACATGTTTATCGCACGCTTCTTATCACATCACACGCAAGCTAAAAAAATCATATAAATAAATCGTAGCTGTCGGACAGAAACCTGTCGGACGGTTTACACTACTTGTATTATAAAATGCATTTACTATGTATTTTTTAAATAAACATTGTCAAAGTTGATATTGTGAGTTTTTATATGGTCCAACACAAAGATATCATTATATTATTAACTTTTACGCAAAATCAAGCTCAAACTGTTTTTGACCAGCAAATGGTAGATGTGTTTTTTCTGCATAATTTGAAGGGTCAAGCAAATAAATAGTTTAAAAAGGATTATATTGTGCAAAGTAACCGTCTGTAATTACTTCTAGTTTATTCAGTATATTTGAAGTAGAAGGTCAAGTTGGGAACACTGCATTCTATTCATACAATTCATGTGCATTCTGTGCACAATATACAAGTAGTATGCCATTTTTAAGATTACAGTAGTATGCTGTTTTTTGCTCACCTGCCCCTCTGGCCATCCTGCTTCCCATCACTGCTTGGCAGCTGTCTGGGGGATTCTCCTGGAGAGAGCAATGAATGACCATCCCATCTGTCTTCCTTCTCTTCACTGCAGCTCCGCTCAGAAGACGACAGGCTCAAGTTGGAAGGAGAAGCCAGATGCTCTGAGCTACTGTAAACCTGATTTACATAATAAAAACAAGTCAAATCACCCAGATCCTTAATGCATTAAATGATTATTCTGCATAACAAGCAAACGCAAAATGCTGGTGTAACATTAGCTGCTTCACCATGCTGAAGCGGTGCGAGCAGGAGGAGAACTTGATCTCCTGATAGGATTCGTCATCGTTCGTCTCATCGTCTTCTTCAGAGTGGTGGTACCGGTCAGAACGTGCTAAACGGCAGAAGAACAGAAGGTTGGGTTACGTCTGCATAATATATCAGAGGTCATCATAATAAGAACAAGAGTGCCACCTACTGTCAAAGTAGCTCGTGTCTTCATCAGTTTCAAGCTGTGGAATGAACTCTGCTTTCTGCCTCAACAGCCCGCTCCAGTCCAGACCATGGAAGAAGATGTGATGTTTGACTTCTGCTGCTCCACCTGTGCATTACATCACACACGATTCAATTGCCAGTCTAAATTAAAAATCTATCATAAAAAGTGGATATCTTTATCATCAACGGGAATTTATTAGGGCGAAAAACGGCCTCTTATGAACACGCACCGGTGCCCAGACGCTCCAAGGGACTTTGTCTCAACAGTTTTGTGATCAGGTCTTGAGAATCAGCAGGCAGTGCATCATCACCTTCTGGCCACTCTATTTCATCTGTGAAGTAAGGAATATACACAAACACATTATCATAAACTAGGTATTGCTGGGCTGTTCTGGTTGTTTGCTTGTGTTTTCTAGGGGTTTAGAACAAACCCTTACTTATAAGCATTGGTTCAATTCTTACCGCTGACCACCTGACCAAAGAGCTCTTCTGGTGTGTCTCCAAAGAAAGGGACACAGCCCACCAGGAACTCATACAGAATAATGCCCATGGCCCACCAGTCCACGGGTTTCCCATAACTCTGCCTCAGGATCACCTCCGGTGCAATGTACTCTGGAGTGCCACAGACCTGGAAAACGACACAGGCAGTTTAAAATGACAATTTCGGTAATCTGTGCTTTAGACAAACATTTTGTTTTCTACTTTTTGAAGCTCGACTATGTTACAATTTGTAATAAGAAGAAAATAATATAGCGCAACATCAGGGTGAGTAAATTATACAATGATTTTATTATTTGCTGAAATTTTTTCATTTTTCAGTTTATATTTTTTAATATAAACAAACACAATATTTACAGTATTTGATGCGAGTTACTCATGTATGGTGATGACTGACCTGTTTATCAATGAACTCTCTTGTGTCTTTCTCCATGTGTTCCTCATACATGTTTGTGGTCATATTCATTAAACCGATTTTAGACAAACCGAAGTCAGTCAGTTTGATGTGCCCCATTGCTGTTATGAGTAAGCTGAAAGAAAAAAAACGACACCCAAACCATGAATGCAACAGTGTACCTCAGAGCAGACATATTTTGTATGCAAACCCCGGAAGCGAGTTAACATTTTAACACTTCCGGTTACATCGCCCCAAAGTCAGAGGGTCTTTTAAAAGGGTTTTCAGATCTGTGGTTAACAAAACATCGAAATATTTTCACATTTTAATTAGGGCTGTCAAACGATTAATCGTGATTAATCGCATCCAGAATAAAAGTTTGTGTTTACGTAATTTATGTCGGTATACAGTGCTAATTAATTTTGTATTTATGAACACATACACATAAATGCATTTATTTTAGAAAAATATAAAATATAACAATTAATAAAGGTTTATTTAGAATTTAAATTATTGGTAAATATAAATTAATACATTTAAATATTTCCTAAATATACAGACAAGTATATGTATGTTTTGTGTTTATAAATACAAAATGAATATGCACTGTACACAGATATATATAACGTAAACACAAACTTTTATTCTGGATGCGATTAATCGCGATTAATCGTTTGACAGCCCTAGTTTTAATCTATTACAAAGCACAGCTGTTATAACCCGCTCATGTTTTTTAAAGATTCATCATGTCTTAAAAATGGTGGTTGCTAACAAGTTGCTAAAAGTGATTACATCTTTTGGCGGGGACGTTAGACGTCATCACGCATATAAATCTCACAAATAATGCAACATGGGCACAAATCTCTAAAAAACGTGGATGGGGATTCATTCATGGAGTAATGACTTGCCAGGAAACACGTTTTTAATAAAGTTTGAAAAAAGTTGTCATAGGCTTGCTGGTGGTGACATTGATATCGAGCGACGGTAGTGTAGTCTGTTTATAGCCTCATTTTAGCTTTTTACTTTTGCGGATGGTACTAATGCTTCAAAAGTATCAAATGTTGTGTTAATTTGTAGATTATCTTGATAGACAAAACATGCAAGTATCATAAACCTTTGTTAAATCACAGAGCTTATTTTTTGCCATCTTCCAAAAGTCTATGGGAAAAATGCATAGGCTTTCGGTCGAGGGAACCAGTGTGGCACTAACTTCCAGGTTGGCCTACAAAAATACGTCATCCCTGCACCACTCTATATCTGCAGAATGTGGAGTCACTGCAGATTTCATCAATCAAGAAGCTCTTACTTGTCAGGTTTGAGATCTCTGTGTACGATGCCATAATTATGAAGATACTCTAGTGCCAGAACTGTCTCCGCAAAGTACATTCTGGCCATGTCCACTGGCAAAGGACCCATATTCTTTAGCAAAGTTGCACAGTCTCCACCTGCAAGGTGTAATGTAACATTATTATTATTATGTGTTATTGCTCAGAGTGTAAAAACGATAAATGCAGAATAAATGCAGAAAAGGACTTCTGACTCACCCTCCACATACTCCATGACCATGCAGAGGTGGCGTCGTGTCTCAAAGGAGCAGAACATGCTCACCACAAAGGGGTTCTCTGCAAACGTCAAGATGTCTCGCTCCACAAACACCTGCTGGATCTGGTTCCTCAAGATCAAGTTCTGCCGGTTGATCTTCTTCATGGCAAACCGTTGCCGCGTCCCGCGATGCCGCACCAGGTACACTGCCCTGTGAGTCAACTCTTGAATTAGGATCAAAGCTGATTGGCAGTCTTATGGCGCTTTTCCACTCCATAGTACTGCACGGTACGGTCCCCGTCTCTGGAACTCTCTCCCCTTAAAGATTAGAATGGCCCCCTCTGTGTCTGTTTTTAAGTCTCTGCTAAAAACCTATTTGTTTTCTTTAGCCTTTTAAGTACTGGACTTGGGTATCTGTTAAAATTTTAAATGTAAATTTTCCTATGTGTGCTTTGACTTTGGTCAGTCAAGTGGCTGTTGTAAATGTGCTATACAAATAAAATGAACTTGAACTACCATGCAGTGGAAAAGCGCCATTAGTCAACTAGTGACCTCAATTCTAAGTACTCTAGATATTAAGGTACTCAAGTGGTTTTGCTTTTGGACCCAAATTTTACATCAGACATCAACATTACTTAATCGCAAGTTGTTCAAACAACCCAACAACTCAAGTATGAAAATTTGTGTTTAATCTTTTTGTTGTCCACAATAGAGCCCTGCATTTCAGCCCGGGCCCAACGGGCCCCGACTTATTTTCGCCCCTCGGGCCGGGCTTCGGCCAATTTTTACGTCATAGCTCGCAAGCGGGCCGGGCTTCGGGCTTGTTTTAGGCTTGTCCTCCTTTTTATATATTAGACATTCATTAATATTTCTAATATACTGTATATTAGAAATTCAGTAAATAAAGAAGCGATAAGAAGTTGATGATGGTCAATTTAAAACATTGAACAAGTTTACATATCACGCTGACACACATTACACATTCTGCTTGCGCGCAGTTGCGCCCGTGCGTTACACAGGTTTCCCTCGTCCACTATTCACCTCACGTGCAATGGAGAACATAAAGAGAAAAATGGCAAACTTAAAACACAGAAAAACTGAAAAGAGATGGTTCTTGTGGCTGTACCTGTGTTAGGAGGCTGTCTCGTTTTCTGTTTGGGATTAGACTTTTTTCATTGGTAATTGTTGCCTAAGTGTAAGGTAAGACAATCTGCATGTTGTTGTTATTATTATTATTTTAAATTGTTTCGATTTTACACGTTTTTGTTTGTTTTCAGCACGTTGTTCGCCGTTGCAAGCAGCAGAGCACCTCAGTTTATAAAAAAAGTGTCCTTTTACTGTTGTGGTGATATTAAACTAACATTGTGATATGCTTAAATTGCTTTTTCTTTATTTAAAAAAAATCTTTGGATTTTATTGCAGGCAAGACCAGTGTTGATTTGATAGACTAAATTGATCAAGCGTAGTCAACTCACCATCGGCCGCTAGCCGCTTAGTCGTCCATTTAAAAAACAAAAAGTTTAATTTACCAAACAAAAAAATGCTCCAAATTTTTTTCTAAATTAACTTAAAGGAAAAATATATATATAACTTCTTTGCCATTAAAAAAACAAAACGGAACTATTTTAATGGCTGCAACAGTAGTACTGGCTGTGTAATGGGATTAAAAATAAATTAAAAAATCGGGCTCTAGGCGGGCTCGGGCTGAGAATTCTGATAAGCTTGTCGGGCAGGGCCAGGCTCGGGCCTGAATGTCTCGGGCCAGGGCTGGGCTAGGGCTCTAGTCCACAATCCTTTAGAACTGACCAGCGACCAATTTTGGGCCCTGAATCACCAGCTGAGAACTTCTGATCTACATTTAGTCAGGGTTCTGTATAAATATTAAATGTCTTTTGAATAACTTTGCATTTAGTGTGAGCTTACCCATAAGCCCCATTACTGATAAGCTTTATGGTCTCAAAATCTCTTTCCAGGGGTTTTCTTCGAGGCGTTGTGGTTCCAGGACGATTCTGATACAAAACAAGAAACAAAACACTTACTTGTGAACAGAACAATACAACTTTTATTTTCAACACACAGATTTTATGCCAGGACTTTGTTTTGTTACCTCTGCAGTGTCATCCAGTTCCCTGGTTGGAGTTTCTGATTTCAAAGAAAGGAGAATATCAATCAATTGTTAAGTTATTACTTTTTATTGCTTGACATTAACATGGACAAAATGATATTTGGATAGTATAATATGCGTTTATACCCTCCAGAGGGTCTCGGGTGAGACCGAGTTGGCTGATGATGTAACGGGGGATGTCGGTCTTGATCCCCTGACCAACTTTTGCATGACCTTCTGCAACTTCAAGCCGTTGATAAAACTCTTCAGGGTCAAACTCCTGTCAAATAATAAAAAAAAGATGCGTGTCAAACATTGACAATGACGACGAATATGTAAATAATTACAAAAGAAACAATTCAAGTAATTTTCAACGCAAAACATATCATTTCTTTTTGACACAGAACTAGTTAGTCATCATTTTACCAGACATTCCAGAAGTCTTGCTGGCCTGGAAATAATGATGAGAATCTTCTTCACGAGTTTGACGATAACAGTCACTTCCTCACTTTCAGAGCGCTCATACGCCTGAGGAAACACACACATACAGAGCCAATGCAAATCAACTCTTCGAGGCCAAAACAAAACAAACTTTTTGCATGAAGTTTGGACTGGAGGATTTGAACAGAGGCTTAATAAGACCCAATTTATCGTGACATGCATCAGATGATGATAACAGAGAAAAGTTAAGAAAAACCCCTCCAGCTAATGATGACATTTTAGATAAACAACACATTTAAAGGATTCATTTATCCAAAAATGATAACTCTGTCATTATTACTCTTCCAAACCCAAACCCGCATGCTTTCAGAATACAATAGGACAGTTTTTGAAGTTCATATGACTCGGAGTCTTTTGACGTCATGTGACAACCTTGAACAAACCAAAACTGAATTAATTATTTCCTACTAATAATTCATTTTTTGCTCCACAGAAGAAATGTTCTTTATTGAGTGAACTACTCCTTAAAATCAAGTACACAAAATCCAACTGGAAATGAAATTTCTTGTACCACAACCTGTTTTCTCTCGCTTAGTTTGCTCAACCTCTTTCCTTCATTTGCCTTTCATGACTTCAGAAGCATGAAGCAAAAGCTCTTCAGGGAGACAACACAGTCTCTAACTTGCCCTAATTAACCATCTTTCCTTTTCTAGACTGAACATGCTTGGGTACACAACCGCAAGACCCAGCAGATGACTAGTGTGCAGTTCTGCCTCACTCGTTCCAGCACAACCTCATATGACAACAGTGGCTTGGTATGAGGAATGAAGGTTGCCAGTTTATTTTATAACAAACACAGGGCCACGTCCTTTTATAGATACACGGCGGGGACTCTCTGTATCTCCATTATGTTGCTGCAACACAGCATTTGCTCAACATCATTTTCAGAGGAAAAACGAAGGGAATTTCATATTAAATGGAATAACTTCAGCTTCAGGGGTCTTGTGTCTGGAGTCATGAGGCTCTCCGTCAATTCGTATTCACTGCTCTTAAAGGGATAGTTCACCCAAAAATAAAAATTCTGTCTTCATTTATTCACCTCCAAGTTGTTCCAAATCTGTATAAAAAAATGTACAAATGTATACATTTCTTAGTTCTGATGAACACAGAGAAAGATATTTGGAAGAATGCTTGTAACCAAACAGTTCTTGGACCCCATTGACTACCATAGTAGAAAAAATGACTTTATCATTTATTTGTTCTGTTGAACACAAAAGAAGATATTTTGAAGAATGTATGAAAGCAAACAGTTCTGGGGCACTTTTGACTACCATTCTCATTTTTCCTATATGGTAGTCAATGGGGTCCAAGAACTGTTTGGTTACAAGCATTCATCCAAATATCCTTCTCTGTGTTCATCAGAACAAATACATTTATACAGATTTGGAACAACTAGAGAGTGAGTAATTCATGACAGAATTTTCATTTTCGGGTGAACTATCCCCTTGAAAATAAGTCAGTAGTTGTGATATTTTTAATATACACACAACAAAAACAAAAGACCACATAATAACAACAAATTAATGATTTATAAACTAGTGTCTACCTCATGCAGCAAATTTTCTATTTTTTTCTGGAGTTCCACGAAGTAGCGAGATGTGATGAGACCCTTCCTAGACTTCTCCAGGCAGTCTCGGACAAGCTCGACCAGCTGGTGCTGAATGAAGCCCAGCACGCCGTCGGCAAGAGGAGGAGCGCTGTCTGGAGAGAAGTCTGCGATCACGGCCAGCAACCTCCCCTCCATCTGAGCCGTGGCCTGCGGGAATGATGAGATGCTGTGAGACTGCGTAGGTGACTGCCATTTGTTTTGTCTGGAGCAACGAGGCAGTCAATTTTCCCACAGCCACAATTTTAACAAAGTAAACAACACGTGATGACATTACACCCAGTGTTGGTCGCGTCCATAATGAAAAGCATGTTTAAATGTCAGAGCTCAATTACCTTGGGAAAGCGTTCTTTGTAGACATGATTCATCATCACAATCTCATTATCAAAAGACCCACACGTTCGCCCAGGGCTACAAATTAAGATAAGGACATTGTTTAGTCAAAACTCCAATACCAGTACAGTACCAGTATTATTCTATCAAACTAATGTGATAGGTGGAAACTGATCATTTATTATTGAATAATAATAATCGAATAACCATATGCATGCATATGGTTTATAACTAGTAACATCTGTTGTTGGGTCATATCTTTTTTGCCATGGTAATTTAATAAAATCTACGAAATATTTAGACGATGCATCCAAACGTGTCGAGTCAAGCAGATAACGGCTGCTATGTGACGTTATCAAAATTCTGCCAGTCAGATTTCTCCTTCCATAATCTTGTTTTTTTCCAACAACAAGCAGATACCTAAGACTTCTTGAGCGAGGCCGGAAAGGTAAGAGCTGTCCATCCTCATCTGCCACACTCTCCGAGCTCCTGAAATGCTTGAAGAGGCGATGGAGGTCATCTGGGGTGGGCTGGGAGGGCAGCTGGTGCAAGAGCTCCTGCGAGGAGGAGGAAGACTGGAGTGCAGAGAGAGAGAAAGAGAGGTTAAAATCCTAAACATGTGGATTTGCAATAATAGAACACAATATACAGTATTGTATTCTAGTAGCCAGCAATACACTCCAAAATGGACTTCTGACATAAAAAAACACACGCTACATAGCAAGGCAGGTCATATTTGGTTTAGAAAGCTACAGGGCACTTTCCATTAGCCTATGGTAATTTAAGGCCAAGCTAAACTCAGATCTCTGATAGAATAAGCACATGACAGGACAAGCGCTTGGAAGAAAGCAGAGGAAAGTTTCACAGCGTCCTTCTGCATAAAGTGTTCACTGACACTAGCTCAATAGGACATTGTTAAACAAGGCTGACCTCATTGCGTGAGCCATGAATAGCCATATTACATTTCAAAACAGAGAAAGGGTCCTTTTCTAATGAATCCCCATAAAATAAATCAATTAATTGTTCCCAACATCCACCACTACTGTGAGTTAATCAGGACTGGCCAACAGTATTAAACCTATATTTAAATAAGAAGATGATGGGATTACTGGAACACTGTGAGAAACATTAATATTGAAACAGATCACCCATCCACAAAGCTCAGGTGTGCAGAACTACATTAATAAGCAATTCTTGCATGCTGTCTGTGTATTTATCAGTCTCTTCCCACTGGCTTACCTATGATTATTTAACGCTTTCCAAGAATTGAAAATAAATTAAATTTAATTGTCAGAAAGCGGGTTTCCATCACTCTGGTTTTATTCGCATTTTGAAGTTTCGCATCAGAAACGAGTGATGGAAACGCCAAATTTCGAATTAAAAACCCTTAATTCGCAAAACGTTTTTACGCTCGCTTGAGGTGGTTTTTCATTTTTGCGAAAAAGGGTTAAGGCGAATAATGGGAGATGGAAACGCATTTGCCGAATAAATTCCTCCAAAAAGTCACGTAATTGCACTATGAGACGGCGTAACCTGACTAACCAGAGTACTGATCTTGTTACACAGCATCAGAAATATTATTATGGTCATTCTTAAATACCTGAGCAAAGTCGTCAAGTATTTCTGTAATTGCCTCTTAGAACTGTCACAACTGTGTTTCCCAAACAGCAGGCCTCCACAAAAGCACCGCATTTATTGTGTTTCGTAATCGTCTGCTTGTGCAAGTATTATTCTATATGAAAATCATTATATTCAGTGGCTTCTCTTACTTTTCTTACTGATATTTAGTGGCAGTTTATTAGGAAGTGACAGTTGACTATTTGGATGGAAACGGTGCTTGTTCGAAAATGTTTTATGCGATATTCCAGTTTTGCGCATAAGATAAATTCGCAACTTTGGATGGAAACCCCGCTATTGTATAGCTCTGTATAGAATGAAATAAGGTGCAGCGCTGACTTGTTAAAAATACACATAAACATAAAACAATAAACAGACTCTACAGGCAATAGACAAATAAACTATAAAAGTGAATATAAAGTAAAAGAGAAAAAGTATATGGAGCAAGTACAAACATAAGTAATAGAATAAAACTGAATATGTGACTGTAGCTGAATAAAAGTGATAATAAGTAATAGTATTGCACAATCCACATTTAGCAAAAACAGCATGTATACTGTATAAACAGAAGTACAGATTGAAATAGAATAAGTGACTTTAGCTGAATAATGTAAAGAGCAAAAACTATCAATATACAGACACATTTCTTACACGATAAGATGAAACAGCAGTGTTGTATGCATTGTTGCAGTAACAGTAGGCTGATCAGTGGAAAAACAGGCTAAGAGAAGGAAAACAAAGAGCATCTTTTCAGAATAAATGAGAGTGGCCCACTCACAGAAACAGCAGAACTGGGTGGATTGGTTCCATATCCAGACGAGACCGATGCCACAGACCATCTTCGGGTATCCGCTCTAAAATAGGACAGAGATAGTAAGACACTATCATGCGTGTCCTGGAAAGGAATATTCAGACATCGCACGACAGAGTGTAGGTTACTCCACAGAGGTAAGACCAATGACTGGTCATCAACTCAGGTCGTGTTTATATGCAGTGTTCAAATCTTTTAACAGTCTGCTATATGATAATGACAATAAAACTAATAACTGAAGTGACAAGTGATATAAGTTCGTGTAAAAGCTTTCCCAAATAAGCTATGACAATAAGTGACGCATTGTATTAACAGTTGCTTAGTTCCTATTTCTGAGGGGTAGCCACACCGACACCAATAACCCAAAAGATTTATATCCCACTTCTTTTGTATATTAAATAGCAAACAAGTGCTGTAGACTGAATAGACTGTTTTCCTACATTCAGAGCTGAATTTTATATGACTGTTTCCCCATCTTCCACACAGAAAATAAAAAAGCATGTCAACTGGTGAAGCATCACAGAAGTCATTAAAAAACAAAGAATGTGTTTTGCACTTTTCAGCTGCAAAAACAGAGAGAACTTGTTCGCATCAGCATTTTTGCTTTCAGTGTGGACGGCAAAGATGCTGGTCACTGAAATCTTCTTATATAGTGCTTGGTTAGGACATTGCATTACATATATGTGTCACAGGAATCAAGAGGTATAGAAACAGATGCCTGTTTTCTGGGCCATAGAGAGATGTTGATAGAGTCCTATCCTTTCAGTTGTATGAGCAAGCTTTAAAACAAAAATGTGAATAAAACCTCCGTACATAATCAGGGCAGCATAAAGTCAAGAAGCTACACACTGTCTTCACTACAATTGCTATGACTAATGCCAAGCTTCCCATCCCCAGCACAGCCTTGGGGGCAACTGCAGCAAACAGAAACTAATAGGCCGGCTAGAAAGCCTGCCAGCAGATCACACTCATTCCTTGCTTTAATAGTGTCATTATGAAAGGGCAGGTAAGATGGAACTGAAAATACCAGAGTGTACAAATCTGGACACATTTGTAGTGTGGTGCCTTACCTCCGTATAAACGGGAAATTAACCGATGGACTACTGGAGACATTTCTGGGACTATCCAGTGGGCTGCTACCTGCAGAAAAGACACATTTTTTGATAAACCTGCACATAATGTTGGTTTGCAGTGTTATTGGACGCCACAGCAATTCTGTGCTGAGTAGTGTTTATGCAGTAAAATTGCCGGCCACCGACATATTTAAACAGCGGGTATGGCTGTGCAAGCATATTGTGCTTGTCTTTGTTTATCAACAATGACAGTGTAAATCAAACATCTGTCATTATCTCAATTAAGCGAGGAGCAAATAGCGGTATAATCATAGGTACCTGTTTGGAAGGGAAGGGGTGAGAGAGGCCTTGATAGGGTAGGAGAAGGAGCAAGACTCTTCCTTTTGTTTCGGTTACTGTGGACAAAAATCTTGGTGTAATTAAAAAAATACTTTTCCCATCTCCCATCATTAACAAAGCTGTTAATAACCTTATTATTGGACCACACTTGAACATTATGGGTGTACAAACACATTTCCAAAAAGTGATAGTTGAATAGTTAAAATTCTTTCCTCACTTACTCATCCTCTTGTCGTTTCAAACCTGTATGACTGACTTTCAGCAGAACACAAAGATACACAAAATATATTTTGAAGAATGTTGGTAACAGAACAGCGCCGGCGCCCATTCACTTCTACTGTATGGACACAAAACCAATGCAAGTCAATGGGGGCCATAACATAATTTCTCAAAATATCTTCTTTCGTGTTCTGCGGAAGAAAGAAAGTTACACGGGTTTGAAATCAAATTATGAAGGTATTTTCATTTTCAGGCGAATGATCTTTAAGGGGACAGTTCAACCGAAAATAAAAATTCATCATTCACCCTAATGTCATTCAAAACCTGTATATGACTCTTTCTTCTATATAACAGATCTTATGGAAGGAAAGTCATTCAGGTTTGTAATAATATAGGTGCGAGTAAATTACAAAATAATTTTGGATGAACGGGATCCCTTCCTTAGATAAAAGATGATTTTTTTATATATATATATAAACTGTCAGTATATTAAACCATATATTAATATTAATTATATACATATAATATAAAATGAATATATTGAAAGAATATAAGAACTTGCTTCCAATATATGGAAATGTATTATTTAATACTGTATATTATTGCATTTTATTTTCCAGTATATGCCCATATATTTTGTTGCGTAAAGGCGACGTTATTACAATGCAAACTGTTGCATCTAAAAGCTTTGAATGTTGACTTTGTTACCACCGTCTGGCAGATTCACAAATGATTAAAATATAAGCCCTAAACATTACTTCAACAACTTTACAACATTTTGCAGGACTACAATTAAGTGCATGCTTTAAACCAAAATGCAACAACAAAACGATCACATAGGCCTACAGATGGTGGCGGTTGAACTGTATGAGTGTTAAACACGAGAATGTGAGTACTCGCCGCCAACACAAGACAATGAACAGCAGACGCTTACAGCCTTGCATGGGCCACGTTTAATGTCGGAAACAAAAACGGGCTGGGTGGAAAAACAGCGTACGTACGCTGTCGACAACGGGATAGACTGCGTTTAAACGCACTTATTTGAAAATACAGTGCCGTTTCGGTGTTTAAAAGAATCTATTTTCAAAAAAACTATCGCGTTTCTCTCTAATGTGTCTGGGTTTTTCCTCAAGTTGCACCAAGTTTGTAAATTACGGCGCAAGCTCGAAGATGAATAGGCTAAACGAATCGCCATCACAATAGGAATACACTCAAACCTATAGTTACCTCTTGGGTCGTTTCACTAAGCCTCCCGAAACAAACTGACTTTTGTAACTCGGGCACACAGTCCAGTAATTCCGATCAGACATGATGTCGATACGCCCGTCTTCTTTATGCCCGCAGTCAACAAATCCTCATCGATGATAAAGCGCAACATTGTACAGAGAGAAAGCAGCGATGGTTAACGCAGTTCCCAAACAAACTCCACGTCGACGCGGACTCCATTGCTTATAATACGACGGAGTAAACAGAAAGCGCCTTATGTAAAGCAACACTGATACCATCATCGCGTTATTTTTTCACAACTGACACATTAGCACATTGCTTTGGAATATGCCATCGTCTGGTAATACTCAAGCCTTGTCACGGCACCGGTGATTATCCATCGAAGCGGACGTTCGCGGAGTTAAAGATGCACTAAAACCAGCATAACGATTATAAATTGAAGGCAACAATAAAAGAAAATCGGGTGTGTGGAGTGGAGGAAGCTGTCATAGAGCCTAACTGAAAGAAGGGTCACGGTGGGGTGTGAACGTCACTGTGCCGGGGCCACTAAACCCGCCTCCTTTTAACGCGCACAGATGTCCCATACTAAACCATTTCAATGCTGTTAATATAATACTAAATCCTTTAGCATGGGTTTAACGCTGGTTTCGGTATCAAAAGGTAAATATTTATGCCTTTTAGTCTACACAGGGCATTAGATTTAAGGTGCTTAGGAACTTAGAAAAGCTAAATGAAACCTAATGACCATAAATGTGGGGTTAACAAAATATTATTTTACAATATTGAGAAATCTACTTACATATTTCCTCTCCGTGGAAGGCTCAGTTCCTTCTGCAAAGTAATAAAGATTGAGTTCATTTAAGTGAGTAACGTTTAAGAGACATAACAGTTATACAAAAGGTCTGGGCCCGGTTGCATAAAGCACCTTAAGTTTTTCCCTTAAGTATGACACTTAAGGGGTGATTTTCCTTTACCAAAGACAATAGGAGAATAACTTAAGTAAAACTTAAGGTATACTTAAGGACACACTTAAGGGAAAATTACACTTAAGGTGCTTTATGCAACAGGGCCCTGGACTATTTTATTTTAGCAAAACATCCCCAAAATGCAGCATCTGCCAATATTGCATTTAATAAAAATGAAAAAGGATGGGAAAGGGAGACCTTGAACCTCATGAGATTCATGGGTGAGCAATTCCAATGTGTATACACAATAATATATATTCAGTTCTATATGAATCTTAATAACTTAGCAGCAAATCTTTGTGACAGTGCTTTTCAATTCACATCTGTGAGGCATTTAATGTGGACGTTTTAAACCAAAGATACATCTTAAGAAACAACTTGATGTATGACTTGTATATAACAAATAATGCAAGCATTGGTGTTTTTCGGTTGTATAAAGTCATTCTGAACTCAAGCCCAGATTAAGGTACACATGAAAATGGAGTTTTGAAATAAAAGTTGTCTATGTTTTCAGCATTGCCTTTTACATCAAACAGCTTTTTAATTGAACGCTAATTTTAATGCTTTTTATTAGGCCTATGTCATTGCCTCAGGGTGAAGAATGATTGTTATTGTGCTTTAATCTTTGGAAAAGGCCATGAATAAACAATCGTATAATTTTACATGTTGTATTTCACAGAAGAGAAACTTTACATGTTTAGAATGACAACATTAATTAATCAATATAAAAATTGTTATATTGTTTAATATTCCTTTAATTTTTGGGAGATGCTGCAATAGCTCTTTTACAAATACAAATATTCAGGCTAAAAGCGAAGGCTTTCAGTAAAACCATTGATGATGGAGCACAACCCATCTCATTGCTGAGATCCAATATTCAACCCTATTGACCCTGTTTACTTATGGATATGCTTTTGGATATCAATTTGCCAACACTGAGAAGAAGGAGATGCTTGTGTCCTCTCATCTTGTTTCAAAAGGGGGTAGCAGGCGTTTAGTGTGTTGGCGCGTTTCAAAGGGACTGTCAATGTAGTGCTCTGTGTTGAATGCAGAATGGCCAAAAACAAAGGTTTTCTTGTGTCTTTTACTTCTTTTGTGCCCAATCTTTCCTAAAGCATGTATATACACTATTTATAAAGTAAGCAGTTGGCTGTTCTTACTGAATGATGTGTTAAAAATATGCAACAACAATATCTTCACTTGCTTAATTTAAACTGCTGTGGAAAAGAACAACATGTTTTTTACACTGCTGCCTTAGCTGCCATAGGTTAGGTGAGCATATGCAAATGTAGCTGTTGGAACACAACGAGACATGTTTTTTATATCAGAGTAACAGGTTAGACCTGACATGTGAAGGCAGAACACCAGTCAGTCATCATACCGCTTATATATTTAATGCTATTCATATTTACATGCAAATTCACTGTGCAAAACACATCTGAAGAGAATCAAGTCCAGGCTTAAATAAATTGCTCAAGGATGGTCAGGAAACCACAAATAGCCTATTGGAGAAAAGGATGAAAGACAAGTCCATTCAGTCATACACAGACTGGAGCATAACGATTGCCTTCATCACCATGGCAACAGCCGATGAAACGTGTCGACTAATGTTTTGTCATCATGAAACGTGCATTAAATCAAAAGCAAAGACTAATTTTTCACCAATGTTACAATATCAAATACACACGTTTGTTTTATCGAATTATTAATGTTAGCCTAAATCTGATCAACATAGAGGATGCACTTTTAAAGTGTGACAAAAAGGAGCGTTTATTTACAAACACACGCCAGCCACTTACGCGTTTTTAAAAACGTTATAAATCACACGTATGCAAATGTATGCTAAACGTGTCGATTCACAACATTCCGAACCACACTGCTTAATGGAGTTTTCGTCTTCTTTCTAATCATATAGACAATGCCCTTTTATTTTACAAGCCACTGTTTTCAAACTATAAATGCTGCCGTCCGTTTCAACATTGTAAAAATCTTACCTGAAGACCACGTCGTCTCAGTATATTCGGCTCATCCATTATGAAGACAGTAGTCTGTATTATGTAGACTATGTTTACTATGGGTTCATTCAACCCATGCTTTAGTGATGAATGTCTGCCACTCATCAGACAACTAACCCAGTTTCCTCACCCGAGTCTCCCTCAAACACTGCTGTCACCTGACCATGGGAATATCTGTAAACGACCAATCAAATAACGGATGTGTATAATTAAATCTATATTTCAGTAAGCTAGGCTTTTGAGCTGAGTGAACTAGAGTGAATTTAAATGCAAATCGAGCATTATTCCACCAACTTTTAATTCTGTGTGTTAAAGTGTGTTAAAATGAATCTTAATTTAATGACAATACATTTAAAGGGTCCTTGTTTAGTCTTTTTATTTTGTTTATTATAAAAACAATTTAGCTTTGAAGGGATACACCTAAAAATAAAAAATAAATCTTTCATAATTTATTCACCCTTATATCAGTTTAAACCTGATAACTTTCTTCTGCAGAACAAACACAAAAAAATATATTTTGAAGAATGCTTATAACCGAATAACACTGGCCCCAATTGACTTCTATTGTATGAGCACAAAACCACTGAGACATTTTTTTAAATATGATATCCTATCTCTGCCATGAGGGTTAACAATTACAATATGTTGGAATCTATTTGTGGGACATTTTCATTTATGTTTAAAGTATTCAAGTTTTATTTATTACATTTTTGGTAGTGTAAATAGTATCAAACATTTCCTTCAGAAACACGATGCAATAATTCGGGAAGCCTGGCACTGTCGGTCATGTGGGATACCGTGCGCTGATTGATTAATGCGTGTCACCAAGTGTCACCACAATCCTTTGATTTAACAATAGAACATTGATTTAAACAACGTTGCAATACTGCATGAATCCCTTTTTGTTCCTCTTCTTTTATGCACAGAATCCAGTCATTTTCCTTTGTTTACAAGTCGTAAATAATGTGGACTATTTTATTCACAGTCAAATGATTTTAAGCACAAATGATAGAATGAACTAGACAGTTTCCTTTATGTTTCTAGTCATTTTTTTATTTTTACTTTTTTAGTTCTTTGTTGTGGGAATAATAGGAAATGCATGTTTTTACAGTCCACTGCTTTTTGACCTTTCCTATTAGAGTGTGTGCCTGATGCACTGTGTTCCTGGAGCAAATGCTTGTTAGAGATGAGCGTATAGCCAGCTATACACCCTGAGCTCTTCTCTGCCCATGTGTCCACCCCTATGCCATAATTATATTTCTGGTGTACACCAAATGTATGGATTTTGTCTAGAGTGACACATTTACACAGACACTTTAGCAGTGATGTGGGATTTTGTGAACATAATAAATTTATTAACATTTAGGATTGATATTGTTGCATTTTACTATATAAAATTAGCATGTCATCCTTTTTCCCTCAAATCTAATTCAATAAGCAAAGGCTTTTAAAGCTGCCATAACACAAGCAGTTTCTGCCAATCTCATATTAATATTGAGTACCTAGAGTAGTATTGCATGCTTCGTATCTTCGAAGAGTATTTAGTTTGATCACATCTATAAAAGAGAGAAACAGCTGATCTTGTACACACACACACACACACACTAGGCCTACCGTACCTTTAAGTGGCTTAACCAAAGTGACTTTGACATATTAAAAGTTCTAATAAAATTAGATAAAAATGACAATTATTAAGTTATATAAAACATAACTTTTATTCAACCAAACAGAAATGTTTTTTTATCATTTCAACTAACTTTTCAGCCCACAATATCCAACTGAATTAACCAGTCTTTCTAAATGAGCAAAGCTCATTCACATCTTGCGTTCTCTGTGGTTCACTTTAAATGATTCAAGGATCTCTTATATTCGCTAGTGACTGAAAAGTTCAATAGTTTAAATGAATCGGTTCAAATGAGTCATTCGTGTGCGATTCGTTCTGAACGCAATGTGCGTTCATACTGGCGAACTCGCTGTGTACAGTATACGCTGATTCAACGATCCAACTGCACAGCTAAAGACATTACAATGATGTACGTCATGTTAATTCAATAAATGTCAAGAAATTAAACGTACTTGGATGCAAAACAAACAGCCGTGAAACACAGGCTGGCTCTTGTTCTGCAACTCTTTTTAGCGCGTCAGTGTGCTGATAACGAAACAGCGCCTCCACTGTGGCGTAATGTCGCAACTGCAGTTACAAATGACAGTCTGTTAAAGGTACAGTGCGGGATGTTTTGTATGATCTATTAACAGAAATGCAATATAACATACAAAACTGTGTCTTTAGATGTGTATAAAAACCTTACGTAATGAAAAGTTATGTTTTTATTACCTTAGAATAAACCAGTTGTATCTACATAGGGAGCGGATTTGTTATGTTTTGTACAGTAAGCTCTAACGGACAAACAGCTCTACAGAGCGCGTTTCGTATATGTTGGTCTTCGTGTGTGTTTTTAGACGCAGCTTGCGTCATCACTGAGTTGAAGACGCACAAAGTAGTAAGTCGTATTTGAACCACCAGATGTGGACATCTGTGCTATGGTAAAAACTTAATTTTTTCATGTCACAACAACATTCAAGGTTGTTTCGTGGAATCGCCCTTTTAACATGTCTTATTACAAATACATGAACACATTTGACACCCTTGTGCAGTGTGCACTTAAAAACCACAATTCAGGAGACAGGACATAAACAATTTTAACATAGGCCTATGTGTGATAAAATCATGATTTTCTGTGTAACGCTTTATATAAGGACTTCTATAAAATTGTATGGTTAAATTGTCTGCCTATGTCCATCTTGACATTTGTATATTTGATTTTGAGAATTAAAATATTGTTTGATGTAATTAACAGTGGTTTTACATTTTTAAGGGTGTGTGAAATTAAGTTTCTGAAATTAAAAGCTCTGTTTTGTCTCTGCCCTTAGGAATTTGTTTTAAGGTTAGAAAATCAGTGCAACAAGCATTTGAAAGATAACCGTTCAGTATCATCCAATCATGATAAACATTGCGCCTTGGCTCCAGTGGGCAAAGAATTTAATTGGCTGAATATTGGCGAGAAGCGTTTTGCTTTCCCGCATTTGGGCAGTGGGCAAGACAGTGGCGAAAGATTCTTGCGAAGCACTGACGGAGAACTACAAATTAGTGGAAATATTCTTTAAAATAAATGTCTGGGCACATTGGTAAGTTGTATTAAACTGTTTTCATTTTCTCTCTATTGTAGCATTAAATGTTATACATAACTTTTATTGCAACGTGCCACGTATGTCATTGACTTTGCAGGACCCACAAACGTTCTTTATAAAAATTGTATACATGTCTAATATATTAAATGTATATGCACCCACAAACGCTCGAAGCCAGTGCGCATAGTGGGGCAGCTGGCAGCGAGCGTGCACTAAGCACACAGTGGGTAAAAGCACCAACAGCAAACGCTGGGAGTGAGCGCAAACAGTGGAGGCAGCAGGCAATGAGCGCACACATCCCGGGCAGCTGCCTAAAATTGCAGCGATATGAGCTTGGCTATGCTGCAGCAACAAACAATCAACCCGTGTAGTCTTGTGGGCGTGATCGCAATTTGAAAATTGTAAATCCTTTTTATAGCAATGTAAGAAGCTCCACTCTCCAAAACAGCATGTTTGGAGTTTGATTGGATAATAAGAATAAATAACTGGCCATTGTGGCCAAAGCGCTCCGTTTGACTTTTCCGAGATCTTCTACTCTTCCCTGTCGAACCCGGAAGCTAACCTTACCCACTGAACCATTTCTGAATTTGAATCTGAATTTCTGTGTTTTGAAATTTTTATATATTATTTAAATAATTTCAAATTCAGAACTATATTGAATGTCAGGAAATATTCAATTTTGTGCATCTAAAATTCAGATTTACAAAATTCAAATTCAGATTGTTTTGTCATATTTCTGGCTCCATAGTAATGAATACCAACTCATCTGCAAGATGACTGACAGACCACTTATAATGGGCGCGAGGCGGGTTTATTTTTGCGCCTCAGCCACTGTCCTACACAAAGCAGGGTGCGGGCTTATAACGACACAATACACTTAAAATATATCAACATGACCACCTTAATAATATATAGCAGACAGAGAAACTTGGTTTGTCATCTTTTCTGTGACTAAAAAGAATGTGATTGCACGAGTACGAAGGCAGCATAACGCACCATCGACACTACTATAAAATACGTTAATTAAGTTACAGGGTAAGCGCATCTTCGTAAAAAATTATGCAAAGAACATAGCTGAAACGGAATTTATTTCTATATTTACAAGTTACTTATGCCAAAAATGAACAATTATTTCCCTAACAAGCTATAAATTCACTTAACTCAACTACTGTGTAACGTTAAGTGTTCTTCCGCCAACCAGACTGACAGGCAGCATCCACTTCCAGTCAGGCCCATGGTTGTTCGCCTTAGTATTCTTCCGCCGTTCAATTTAGTTCAATTAGTTATAGTCTGCTTGATGTGCTTTGTTTGTTTGTGGCATTAGGGACACGGTCCGCTTGTATTTTTATGTATTTTTTTATTGTTTCTTAAGTTTAAAAGACTCCTATGTTGAATACTGTCAAAATTAATAGTTAATTAATGCATAAGGCATTAGGGACCCCCATAAGAAGTAAAAAATAGACTTAGGGGGTCCCTCAGATATTTTTATTTGAGTAAAAATGATAATGACAAATGTGATTAAATTCATGCAATGGATATGGTAAATTTCGTGAATTAATTATTTACAATAATTTATATTAAGTTTGTTTATGGGCTAGTTGTCATATCGCTTTAAATTTTAAACGCCCCGCCCCACGTCTAAAGACCGCTAAGCGCAGGACATCGTTGACATGACTGGCGTCGCTCCGGTGAAGCTAACTTCAGCTAAAAATTGGAGAATATTAATAAACCTCCACTCGCAGTCGGGAAGGGGAAGCTTCTACTTTTTTGAGGGGTAATTTTCTCTCTCTATATATATCTATCCACTATATTTATCAACTCCATGTCGGGGCTTTTGTATTCCTTGCGTAAATTATTATTAGGCCTGGTTCTGGGGTGCTAGAGATCTCGATGAAGATGAGTGACAGCTTTTTAGTAATTATAAAGGGAGTGCTCGTTGTGCGGTTTCTGTGCTAATCCGTTCAGTTAATCCGTTCAGAATTGTATAAAACTTGTTTTTCATGCTGCTAAAACCAACGGCCACATACACGCTACAAAGTTTCGGGAATTACATCGGCATATAAATGCGGGATTCACTCTTGAAATAGCTATGATTTACATATTGATAGCCATAGTTATTTCCTGAATAAAGCACTCACTCATAACAGTCCCTTGCTGCCACCTACTGGACGTAACTATGTAAACTGCACTGAAATCGTTGAAAAATCCCCACAACACTAATGCCGATTTCACGCTGCATGATTTTTGCCCCGATTTCCAGTCGCCAACAAGTTTTGAGGAATCACAGACAAATTTCCGAAATCAGAGGGAAATCGGTGCTCGTTCACGCGAGTGACAATCACGCAATGTGAATGATCAAAGACGAGATCTGAGAGAGTGGGCGACGCATCGCAGACGCCCGCGAAATATTTGGCATGCTAAATATTTGCACCTGTCGGCGACTCAAAATCCTGCTGTGTGAAGTGAGTTCTGACTGAAAATTACAACGGCGATGACCTACAGCCAATGAGAAGGCAAGATAGAAGGCAAAATGAGGTTGGGGGAGGAGACCACATCAGCAAGCATGGCTTCCAATGTCACGCGAGAACTCTGATATCACGTATCACTTCTCCTTTGCGTTTGGTTGTGAAACGTAGTTTGCGGACCAGACAGTGGTCGGCGATTCTGACCTATTGTAAAGTCATGCAGTGTGTAATCTCCTGTCGCCGATTCATCGTTCAATATGAACACTGCGGCAACTGAATGCTACACAAGATAGTCATGCAGTGTGAAAAGAACAGTGATGCAACGACTTTGAAAATCGGGCAATGTGAACTCGGTTTAACACGACTAACAGCCGGTCTTGTCACAATTTATATTTTTAATGTCTAATAAACTAGTTTCTTGCATTTAAACAAGACTTTTGGAACAAACATTATCACAAAGTGTCAATCATACAGTTGTTTTTAGGGAAAATAGTAAATACTACATTGGTAAATTATGCTAAAATTATTCTGTTGGACGTACACTACTGTTCAAAAGTCATTTCTGTTCACCAAGCCTGCATTGATTTGATCCAAAATACAGTCAAAGAAGCCTGTTCTTTTATGTAAGCCTGCAGGGCTCGAGATAAAGGACTGCCCGATGGGAGATCCTCCTCGGGCCACTTGAGAGAACTTTATAATTTGTACGTTTTTAAGACGTGCCTATTTAAATATTCCCAAGAAGATGCAAAAGAGCACTGGATTCGGTTCTCACATGCTGTTTAATATACATGCGCAGCCGGAATGCCGCATCAGACTACACGCAAAATACTGAATTGAGTTCTTTTTCACGTCTTCTTAATCTGACATATCGACACAAAATTATGCCAAAATGCCAATATTACCAAGTATACTTGTAAAAAGTAATCAATTATGTCTAACGGGAACAAAACGCGTGTGTTACATTAGATCCGTGCTTCTCTTAAAGGGGCAGCAGCATAATAAACGTCTCAGTTTTGTTCATCAAACAACAAACAAAGACAAAAAACACTCACGGCTCTTCACTGATTGAATTATAACTTTAGTAAGGTTAAATCAATATTATATTTAATACAGTGAAGACAACTAAGTATTTACATTATTTAATTTCTGTACCTGATAAATACTATTATTAGACCAATCTAAAACACCTGAAATGCACTAATTATTTGTATGTTTGCTTTATTACTTTGATCACTTGATCTTATTTGATTACTTACTGATTAGTTGTTTTCAACAATAGTTGACATTTTTAGTTTATAGGCTAATAGTTTTTATGGTATCATATGCTTATTTATTAAGATTACATAGGTAAAAAACCAACAAACAAATAACTAGATATTATTTAACACTTTTTTTGTGGTAGGGCAAGTGAAAATTTTGGCAGGGCCAGTAAAAATTGGAATCACTTGCCCGACTGGGCCAGTAGAAAAAATCCTTAATAGTATATAGTTATGCATATTATGACCAAATATATTGTGTATTTTGTATAAATTGTATATTGTCGTATACTGTGATAGGCTGACTGAGACCAGTTGTACTGCACCTATGCATTGTTGTTCTTTTGTTGCACAAATTGCTTCTACTGTTTTACCCCTACTTTGTACATCACTTTGGATAAAGCGTCTGCTAAATGTAAATGAAAGTACTTCGGTGTAAACATCTCTGAGGACCTGACATGGACTTCACACATTCAAACACAGGTGAATAAAGCCAGGCAAAGACTGTACTATCTGCAACAGCTGAGGAAATTCAGGGTTTCACCAACAATCCTTCAGTGTGGTATGGGAACAGCTCCAGCCAAGACTGCAAAGCCTTGCAGGGAGTTGTGCGCTTAGCCGAGCGCATCTCTGGGTCTGCTCTATACCATCTCTGCAGGACATCTACCTCAAACGCTGCAAAAGCAGAGCTGCAAAAATCATAAAGGACTTCAACCACCCTGGTAACTGTCTTTTTAACCTGCTGCCATCTGGTAAGCGCTTCCGTAGCCTGATGGCCAAAACAGAGAGACTTAGGAGAAGCTTTTTTCCCCAGGCCAACAGGCTCCTAAACTCTTAACATCATTTGACCTCACTTATTGCACTCTAAGAACATTCAACATCCAATATAGTGACATTGATATACTTGCACACAGCACTGATTGCTCTTTTTTTTTGTTGCTGCTGAGTAACCACCTTGTGTTACTATCTGTTTGCACATTCTCTTGCACATTCCTGCTTATGTAAATATTTACAGTTTACTTTCCTGTGGCTTCCAGTGGTTAGAGCATGGCACTAGCAATGCCAAGGTCATGGGTTTGATCCCAGGGGATTGCACATAGTCAGAAACAAATGTATAATACAATGCAATGTAAGTCGCTTTGGATAAAAACGTCTGCCAAATGCATTAAATGTAAATGTAATGTACTCTATCAAAGACTACAGTATGTACAGTATATCTTTATCTTTATATTATTTATATTTTTTCTTTTGTGTATTGTATTTTATAATAATCGCAGAGCTGACCTTTGGAGCTGAACTGACCTACATTTCACTGCTAGATGTATATTCTCTAAATAACTGTGTAGGCCTACAGTATGTGACAAATCTTGAATCTTTTGCTATTCCCCACTATAGCCACTAGGGGGACTCAATGACCCAAATGACTTTGTTAGTTTTCATGATGACACCATCGGAATGTCTGATCATGTAAATCGTTATCGTTCCTCTTTATCACTCACTTTTCTTATCTTTAACTTCACAACCGAGATTTGCGTCACTGTTGCTACCTTACATTTGACTTCTTTATCTACTTATAGCTTATATAGCCGAACGACCCAATAACCTTTTTCAATGACTGTACGATTATCATATAGGCTACCTGAATGTCCTATGCAATTCATCTGCAATTGTTAATACCATCACATAGATATCTTAACACAGTTAACTGGAAAGAATAGTCTATTTGTGGACTATATGTCACGAGATTTCTATTTTAGTTTTCTTAATCAGATGAGTTTAAAATAATGTTGAGTGTTTTGTAATGTAGTTTATATAAACTTTAAATTATAAACTAAATGCATTGGACAATTTTGTGTGTTCTAAATGCCCAACGAATGGTTTTAACCTGTGGCAATAACAACAACCAATATAAAATACAACAAGTATTGTCTACTTAAAAAAAAATACATATAGGCAATAGTTTATATTTAGTCTGTTGTTCTTCCTAACGCTTGAGGTTATTCCTAAAATACATTCATTAAAGGTGTGTCTCGTTTTTTTAGACTTCTTTTGTTTGGCCAAAAGATTACTCAACATTGCTCTCTTGGATTTCTGAGGGGATGAATGCCTCAGTGTTTGTCCGAAGCATACCTTACCGAAACCCTTTAACACACTTTTTTTTTTTTACAAAAGAAAGAGTCATCTGAGCATGTGACACTCCACACGTGACAGGTTTCAGCATTACTGCAAATTATCATTATCAAATTTGGTTAGTTTTTCATAATTTTACTACTGTTTGTAGCTTAGTTGTGCTTCTGTACATAGCACCATGTGTAAACAAACGTTGTGTTGACACAAAACTAAAAATAATTTACAAAATGAGCTCAGTGGAACAGAGACCACACAGTCCTTGATAAACCCATATTTCGAGTCAGTGTAGTGATTATGCTTTGAAAATAATAGATGTTAATGTTTACAAACCCAACTTTGGTCCACTTCACAGAGTGCTATATATGTAGTATTACGTGGACTGCATAGTTTCCTATGCTTAAGTCATCTTCCATGACTCCATATTGCTTGTTGTTACATCATGCTCATAATTACTACATGAATATTTTCCTGTAGTAAATAATTAGGATGCTTTGAAATATTAAACTTAATTTACTTTTGTTTGTTTGGGTATTATTTCAACATTATTTCTGATTTCTTTTTGAACATATGATGTCATGGTGAAGGTAATATTCTTGCAAGTGCAGTTTGAAGTGTGGGAGTACAGCAGCGATTCTCATTGGTGGGGCGTGGCCAGTCGAGGTATAAATAAAAGCATGCATGGAATTTCATTCATAGTATCAACCAACACAAAGATAGCACAAACAAACAGAACCTACCATGCAGAATTTAGTCGCACTTTACTTTCTCCTTTCTGTCTGGGTTGTATTCTTTACTTCTTGTCTTGGAGAGGAGAATGAAGAAACATACAGAGCCCTACAGCTTGAGGCTCTGAAAGCGAGTATTCTAGAGTTCCTGGGGCTGGACGCTCCACCTGGAGCTGGTGAAAAAGCTTCTCATCAGGACCTGGTTAGGATGTTTCATCAATACAGGAGAATACGACAACTCCTTAGAGGAAACTCCACGCAAGAAGAGAAGCTTCAGGGGAGAACAAGAGCCTCCACAGTGCTCTTTCCAATCACAGGTAAGCTTACATTACAGTGTTATTATGTAAATTATGAGTAATAATGTAAGTTATTATACCATTTATGTGTGGACTAAAAAACAACTAACTTAACTCTAACTTAAAACTACACTCTAAAAATGCTTGGTTCAGAAAAGTACAAACCCTTATTTGTTATAATTCATGTAAAAAGCGAAACACACACATCTTTAGACTTTGATTTGTGTTTTTATGGTTACTTTTTATTGTTATAACAGTTGAGCCTCTAAATTCTACGGATTTAAAGCAACAATGGTTGAGAGTTGCCTTCCATAAGGACTCCCGCATCAACAATGGACTGGCTCTTAAACAAGCAAGGCTGCGCATTCACAGACCACACAGGCATAAAACTTCAAACAGACCATGGCTTACAAAGAACATTCTGGTTAGAATGCACAAACCCTCTGGTTTTCAAACAGAGGCTGTGTTTCGCACAAAAGGCCTGACTACACAGGACGTTATGTTGGATTTAACAGGTGTGGTTGAGAAGTGGCTCAAAGACAGCAGTGCTGAGCTTTTAGTGGTTGAAATTTGCCTCAAAAAACGACCACTACATGCTAAATCCACACCACGCCTTAGTTTAAAACTTAACCAAGCAGCGAAGAGGGTCAGGAGAGCTCTGACTGCTGAGGAAGATGAAGGTCAATGCAGGAGGAGGTCGCTAAACGTTTCTTTTAAAGACATTGACTGGTCAGACTGGATCATCGCTCCTTCGGGCTACACGATGCACTACTGTGATGGTTCGTGCCCACATAATTACAAACCCGCCAGTATGCACACACAGGTAAAGTCTCGTCTATATCTCATGTCCAAGGGGACGGCGCCTCAGCCCTGCTGCGTACCAGCCAGCTATGAACCAATGGTTCTGATGCATTATGACAGTCGTGGAAAGTTAAAGCTCACACCCTTCAATGATTTGATAGTCAGCGAATGCCACTGTGCATGAACTGGATTGGAACATGCTTTTTAAAATAAAGAATGAATGTGATAAGAATGTGAAAGCATAATAAACTGTGAAGAGTTCTCACACACATTTGGTAACATTCTTTACATTTATGAAATGCATTTGGTTTATTCGTAAGCAAAATGCCAAGGGCCAAATGCCTACATTGAAATGTTGAAAGGTCAATGTATGTTTTACATGCTTTGCATACTGGAGATATTTATTGTAATTTATTTGGAAACTCGTTAAATGTGTTGCGAGTTTGAATCATGAAACCTTCTGTATTTTTTTCAAAGAAAAATATTTTCCAGAAATAACAATTGCTGTTCTGTTAAAAGCAATTCTTGACTGTAAGATGAAAAATGAATATCCTCATATAAAGTATTGGTTTTACATAAACATGACTACCTCAATTTTCTTGCTCGTCCTATTCAATAGCAGAGAATAGCTCATCAGTATGAGTCATCTGTGTGTGACTCACTCTTATCATGTACCTTTGTGGATGCACACTTTTCCACTTATGGCTTTAAGAATGGAAATAACCTTTCAAATATTCCTTTTACAATATTTGCTCAATTGCAGATAATATCACAAGGTCAGGTGATGCCATAAACAAACTCCTTGAAACCATCTGTAACTGCTATACATTGACCTTGACCAGAGAGTCAACGGTCTCTAAAACAAACACATGAGAGAAGAGAGCTACACGACGCATCAGTGACTCAGTATTTCAATACTTACTATGTCACTGTGCCCCATAAACATTGGTCGATGTTTGTCTCTGCAGATTTTATTGACTCAAAATATTTTTTATTATCTGATATGTTTTATTACATGATACAATTATTTCTCTAGACAATAAAATATGATTTTGACCTTATACTTTATCCTTTATACATTGTATTACAATAGCTTTAAAAATAATGTCCAGCAGGCATCGGTACACATAAATTAGTTTAATGTTGTGAATTAAACATGATAAAAGTAAATTCAACCAATGGCCTGAAAAAGCAGATCTGATGTGCTCAAGAGAAATTTACATTATGAATAAGTTAAATAGACTTAAGTTGGGGCACTGCAAATTAGAGATTTATTAATTTGGGACATTCAGTCTGGTGGCTAAAGCTAATAATAAAGCAAAAAAATAATGTGGTGTTCCAAGATAATACCATGTAAATGCAAAGTTAAATCTCAATCTGAGATAAAATTGCTTCTCATGTACTTTTGAAACACACACTCGCAGGCACACACAGACACAAATAAACAAAAATGCATGAGACGCAATGACAAACAGGTTAAACAGCAATTCATAGAAACTAGATATTATAATTGACAAACAAATCTCTGCCTATGACACTTCTCAAGGTTCTTAGTGCTGCAGAAAACCTCCTTATTTGCTCAGGTTCCTTATATTTTATTTGCGATTGTGAAAGTGACATTTTCAACTGTTTCATCCTTCCAGAGTTCTTTGAACTTTCAGAGTTCTGATCTTCCAATGAGTCGGACTAAATTCACAGCTGACATAAAGATCAAAAGGCATGTTTAAAAATCGCATATGTGTTATGGTCACCTAAACAATTAAACTTGATATTAGATTTTGTGTTTGCAAAATGTGTCCTTTTATGTTCCCTTTGAAGAGGCTCTTGTGAAAGGCTTGGTGTTCATTTTTAACGTCTTAATTATTATGTTTTGCTGTTTAACCTGTTTTGTCACTAAACTGAATTAAAATGGCTCATGTATGTGCCAGGGCATTTTATGAATCACGTGGGTTCAAATGTTCTTGCTTACAATATTAAGATTTTTTTAACCCTCTGTGAAGCGTATAGTCTTGTTTGACATCATGGTGTAAATTATTGTATCGAACACTTTCAGGATTAATACTGAACATAACATTTTTTAAACATCCGGCACGATGTACAGATCTTCAGAGTACTCTGGGTTTGGCTGGTAAAGGGCAGGATCATTACTGTAGATTGCTTCATTTGAATCACACTGAAGGTACACATCATGGGGTCTAAATGAGAGCAAAAGTAAAATTCAGTCCTCTGATAAATGTGCATGCAAAAATATCACTATCAATCTCTCCATATTGCATTAAAATACTCACACTAAGACAATCATTTATGGTATTTTACAACTCTGTAACTCTTTTCTCTCAATATAATATTGCGGCAAAACAGAAACTCCTATCATGTAACAGTCTGAAATGCTAAAATACCTGGGAAAACACTGTTATACCACTATTACAACACATTCATGATGTCACAGTGAGCTTGCAAAACTGACAGCAAATAACTATAGGAAATTCTGTTTCTGCCTAATATACTTATCACAATACCCCCTTCACCTGGATTCTCATGATCTCCATTTCTGAAGTTTAGGAATGACTTGTACTTTGCACTTTACCTGTGGATGTCCTCACTTTGTATGGCACTTCTCTGTAATTCGTGAGGAGCAGACTGTCCCCTTTGAAAGTTCTCATAGATTGGGCTCAGCGGTGGGGGCTGAAGTCCTCCGGCGTATCCACTGTAAGGAGACTCTCTGGCTTTAGCATCATGGCTCTTATCTTGGCTCTGTAGTTTATTCGATACTTCAATATCAACTGCTTGTCTGCGGCGAAACCAGAAAATAGCCGCTATCCCCACTATCAGTAAAGCCACAAATAATATTGGCAAACCGACAGCAAGTCCCAGCGATGATTTGCCCTCAGAGAATACTACAGTCACTGTAGAATTAGCTTCATGATTTTCATTTACAGGCGTGGTCTAAAAAATAAATCGGATGTTATTGTATTGATAATCAAACATTTACATAAATTCTGAGACCAAAGAGAAAGTCTGATATATACACTGGAATTCATAACATTGAAACTGAATTATAGTAACTTAAATTAACCTAATGTAACTAAATTGTAAATCATAAAAATAACCTTACCATGATGTGTAGGTGTAGCTTTATCACCTGTCTATATCAAGGCAGCTGGCAAATGGTTGAGCTGCCGTTTAAAGTTTCTTTTGGCTGAAAGTTCTTCAAAGTTCCTCTTTCAATACAGCAGTCATGCAACCTGGAAATTAACACCCCCAGACAATCATTCTTCCTGTGCTTCAAACTTAACGTCCAGTAAACAGCTTCCATTTGATATAAAAAGACGCAAATTTGGTTGAAGTTATTAAAAGATAAAACAGATCATAGTTGAATGTAGCCTACTCTCAAAGTAGTCTCGTATAGTAAAGTCCTTGTATCAATTACAAACCTTGTGTTTAAATTATGAGTTTGTTACACACCACTCACAGCAAAGTGACAGAAATAAAAGCAGATTCAACTAAAGCTCAACCATCATAAAAAAATCTTTTTTATGAGAGTTTTCAGATGGTGTGGTTAACGCTGATAGACATTTCAGACATGCTCTGTGAAAAGGAGGAACTTAGTTATGCTAACACTGCAAGACAAACGGACATCAGTAAATGTAGTTTTTGCTCACAGTAGGATTTTTTGTAGATTCGTGTACACTGTGTGTGCGCCTAAAAGCAGTGGTGTAAAGTATTGGAGTAAATGTACTTAGTTACTTTACTTAAGTATCTTTTTGGCTACTTTGTAGTTGTACTGAGTATTAAAGATATTAGCAACTTTTACTCTCTACTTAACTACATTTTTGAACAAGTATATGTACTCTTTACTCCAATACATTTGTAATGACTAATGCAATTACACATTACATTTTGCATGGCACCTATCTTATAATTAATATTGCCATTCACAGGGCATTGAAGGTACTACAATCTTGTGGATTTTGCCATAACTTACAAAAACTTGTCAACATGGCTTCTTTATATGAATATGAGTGCAGTATCAGGTAGATGTCAATCGCTGGCGGTTTATACATGGTTAGCCCTAACCCGCTATTTCTACAGTAATATATTGGCAACACTATTGCCAGCTAGTTACTGTAGGTCACACATCTACAAAAGCTCTTGTTTTTAAAACTAACTCTTCCTAAATGTGCTCTAAACATGTTTGCTCAAAATTTGACCATGTGGTGGGACTATTGCCATGAAGTGATGTAAACCAGTAAAAAGAATGTATAGTATTTCAATTTTCAAAAGTGCTCTCACACTATATAGACAAAATATTAACCTATAGAATGAGTCGGACACAGAGAAATGAACAATTCACATATGAATCTCAACAATGGTGACAATCAACTGAACAGCTTCATGCTGCAATGCATGCTGGGTACATAGTACAAAACTCATTCATGATTGTTTGTCACCATTGATGAGGTTTGTATGTCAAGTGTCTAACTGTGTCTCAATTGCAAAGAAAGATTTTCTGACAGAGATCTTTCCATTATAACATGTAATCACTTTACCAAACATATCTTAATAAATCTTAAATGCTATATTATTATTATTTAATGATTGAATTCTTTCAGATGTATCTTCAGTTACTAAGCAAACATAAAGTTGCGGTTCCTGTAAAGTCCCTTTCAGTGTTATTGTATAAGTGTACATTTTAAAGCTACAAGAAAGTCAAAGAGTCCAACCAAAGCAAACACTGATCGCCATAATGGTGACTTAAAACATAATTGAACCACTATGAACTAGAGTTAAATCTCAATAAGATCTTA
This sequence comes from Triplophysa rosa, assembly GCF_024868665.1. Lineage (NCBI taxonomy): Eukaryota > Metazoa > Chordata > Actinopteri > Cypriniformes > Nemacheilidae > Triplophysa > Triplophysa rosa. Next base: position 9,556,988 of record NC_079894.1, read on the forward strand.
CACAGATGACAGATATAAAGTGAAAGTGGTGTCTGTAATATGTGAAGATGTTATTGATGTTTGTGTTTAATTCTCCTCTGGTGAAATCTTGACAGATTTATTGTGTTCATCTGTTATTTACACTTGTTCATCTAAGACTGTGTGACTTAAGTGCGTTAATAGATTCTTTAATAATGTATCTTCAAACAGCCATTGCAGTAGTTTACTGTAAAACACCTACAGTAACTAGCTGGCAACAGTGTTGCCAATATATTACTGTAGAAATGGCAGGTAAGGGCTAACAGTGTATGTGAAATGAGGACATGACTGCAGCTGGCCATGAGGCCCAAACCAGCATGTCCAGTGCAAAAAGGCTTTGACTTTTTAATTCTACTTAACATTATTTTATTTATCCGTTATATTGAAGAGACCTTTTTGAAGGAGTTTGGTTTACTTATGAGCACTTGAGCTTAAATGAGACTTGGGTGTTTGTAATGACGTAGGTTATGGTGTCGACCATGATTTGTGCCATTTTGAGGTGTTCAGTCTTATTATGATTTAAGAAAATAAATGCGATTGCTCTCCTCACGAATCATCTGTTTCTTGTTTTTCACTGACGTGTCTCTTAAGTGTTGAGGACTATAGTGCTGCTTTGAGCCTACATTCAGTATGAGTAAAATACTCAAGTACTGTTAAAATCAGATACTCGAAGACTTTTACTGAAGTCGTTTTGGAATTGGTGACTTGTAACTTGTAATGGAGTAATTTTCACTGCAAGGTATCTGTACTTTTACTTAAGTATGGTTTTCAGGTACTCTTTACACCTCTGCCTAAAAGTAAAATAATGACAAAGTAATGTCAGTTGAAATCTCTGTCCTGATCACTTGTGTACATCTCCCCCTGCTGTTGAAAACTGTGCACCTGCATCTAAATTAACCTCTATGTTTGCATGATTGTTTATTTTGGTAGTGGACTGAGTGCTATGATGATACGCAGTGTAACTATTTTGGAAATAATAAATCATTTACCATTATTTTAGCTTACCTGGTAAAAGCATATCAAAATGAAGGTCATGGGTTAAATTCCAAGAGAGCCCAGTGATAACGTGTACCTGAATGCACTTGATGTCGCTTGGAATAAAATGGGATGAATATAAAAGAATCTACATCAGTTGCCAGTGAAAAAAATACTCAATTCTCATTTAGGCGTATAATTGTAAATTGCTTTTTACATTGCTCTTGTTTTTTTTGCACGGTGTATTAAGTAGGTCAAACAAAACAAACAGCTACTTTTATACTTAGGGAGCCAAAACTCAGAAACTGGATTTACCACTGTTAACTTTACCCTAAGCCAAATAAACAGGAGCTGTACAGGTTCTTCTGTACCAGTGTGTCATTTTTTGGAGGATCTATTGACAGAAATACTATATAATATACATAACTATGTCTTCAGAGGTGTATAAAGACCTTACACAATGAAGCGTTATGTTTTTATCGCCTTAGAATGAGCTCTTTCTATCTACATACACCGCAGGTCCCCTTACATAGAATTCACGATGTTGTGTCTACAATAACGCTAAACAGACAAACTGCTCTACAGAGTGCGTTTCGTAAACGTTATCTCCTTCAGCAAAGAAGTGAAAACATGATGACATCTTAGTTCTGTGTCAGCCACTGTGGTGCTTTGAAATTGAGGGGGGAGGGTTGGAGTGAGCCATTGTCTGCAATTTACAACCTCACCGCTAGATGTCGCTAAAAATGACACAATGGTCTTTTAATCATATGACACGGCTAAAACGAATATTATCGTTTGTTTTAGATGTAATGCATTGTGTATACACAATTTAAGTTTCAAAAACGCTGTATTTTCCACATACCGTGCATGTTTGTATCTCCTCTTTGCTCCGCCTCTCTGAAACGCGTGGATTTTTTACAAAGCTCATCGCTCTGAAAAGCGAGGTTTGCTATGATTGGCCAGTTAACCAGTGCATAGTGATTGGTCGAATACTGCAAGCGTGTGATGGAAATGTAACGCCTCTTACCATATTTGGAACATCATGTTCCAAAGCAATTGTACTGTCAGGTACGCCCACCTTACTTGAGTATGCATTTGGGCGGTCTTAGTCAAGTCATACCACGAAATGATGTAGATTCGTGGGGCTGTGGTTACACGAGGCGTTTCAGGCAGGTCTGAGCATTCACTTTTAGATAGTTCAATTCAATTCAATTCAATTTTATTTATATAGCGCTTTTCACAATGTGCATTGTTCCAAAGCAGCTTTACAGGAGCAAATAAGAAAAACACAGAAAGGTAAAACACAGCACAGTTCATGGTGTTTATAGACCAAGCAAGATCATTATAATAAATAATATCTAATAAATAAATGAATAAATAAATAAATAAATAAATGCAGTCTCCCGGTGAGCAAGCCAACACTGCACTGCTCTGTTAGAATGCATTGCTCTATAGAATGCATCTATATTCACTGCTCTGCTAGAAGATAGAATGCATCTTTTGTTCTGACACTTTAATTTGTGCAGTTTATACGTGCATGGGCAACTTATAACACACCAAAGACACAGAAAAACACGTATTCACGCCATATGACCCCTTTAAGGCTTTTAACTGATACAAGATCCACCAAAATAACTAAATTACTAATTTAGTTAAGAGACTGTCTGCATCCTGCATGGGTGTAAAATCATGGTCTGTTGGCTGCTGAAAGGAAAAGCTGTGGAACATGTGACACACATGTTGTGAAACAGTTAGCCTATTGTTATCTAAGCTATCTTAAACGCAACTTCTCTATTTCTCTATTCAAACACTCACTTTTACAACAGCACCCAGTAGATGCTGTGAATGACTTCCTTTCACACATTACATACTGTTGATATTGTTTAATTTGATCCTCATGTTATCTATGGGGTCAGAGAAACACCAAGACTCCTTTAAAGGACCAGTATGTAATTTTTGGAGGATCTTTTGTCAGAAATGCAATATAATTAACATAACTATGTCTTCAGAGGTGTATAAAGACCGTACATAATGAAGCGTTATGGGTTTTTTTTTACCTTAGAATGAGCTATTTCTATCTACATACACAGTGGGTCCCCTTACATGGAATTCACCATGTTGTTTCTACAGTAGCCCTAAACGGACAAACTGCTCTACGGAGTGCGTTTCATAAATACGTTATCTCTTTCTGGAAAAAGAGTGAGCGATTGGTTGCAATTTGCAATCTCACCGCTAGATGCCGCTAAAACATTACACACAGCACCTGTAATAACTTCAAACGTCCTCTATTCAAATTCTACAGTAAACTAGCAAGTTAACTTTGTTTTAAATCATGATTATAACAGTTGTCCACAATGACAAAAGTTCAGTTGAGCCATCAAGTGACAAATATCAGTCAAGTTGTTTGTTAAAAACATGTATTGACCACTTCGGATGACGTAGGCTAAACAACGCTGGTTCAACGCTGGTCCAGAAGAATGTTTCAGTTTTTTTACAAACACAATGAACAAAATACAACCAACAGAACATTTATAACCGAATCAAAATGTTAAACTAATATATTTAGGAATAATTATGTAAGATGTCAAATAAATAAATAAATAAAAATGAAACCGGAAGTGCCTCTGGTCTGGACCAGTGTTTACATCTTGCCAAATGATCTCTCCCTAAATTCATACGCTTGCTAAGATTTTCTGAAAGGGACATCAGCACAATTACATTTTTCAATGTAATTTTGCTGGGAACAAATTGGCCTCAAACAAATGCACTACATTAGACAACAGTGCATTCAACAATCTTAGAAAGAAAGTCAGAGAAGCATAATTAAAAAATCTAAAAGGAAAACACTTGCAACGATAGCATTCGTGAAACTGCGTTCGTCCTCCGAACTCGCGCGTTCCAGATGTGCGTGTTTTCGCTACACCCACTCGCACGGAGGCGCGCACGCAGCAGCGTCTATAGACGCTGAAGCAGAGCGGAGCACAAGAGTAAAACATGGCGAACTCGAATAATCCGCGCAAATTCAGCGAGAAGATCGCGCTGCACAACCAGAAGCAAGCGGAGGAGACAGCTGCGTTCGAGGAGGTGATGAAAGACCTGAGTATTACCCGGGCGGCCCGCGTAAGTATATGTTTTCTCTTGTAATGACAGCGTTCATTATCGTTCTTATGGTTTCTGTTGATACGACGCGCACGGAAGCCGCCTGTCGAGACGTAAACAATAACAAACGCCCCTTTCTGGTGTGCGTTAATCTCTGGGGTTGATTAACGGATAGCCGTATTGACGCCGTTATAAACATACGGTCACGACGAGGCCTTATAAAAGTTGCCATGCTTACAGCTGCAGTGGATCATTGCGAATGGATTGAGCATGTGTGTTTGACAGCCCACATTAGTCGCTCACCATTATACATATGCACTGTGATCAAGGCCATATCCGTGTCACGTCTGTAATGCGCAATTTGGCATCTAAGTATTCGTTTCAGGTGTCGTTTTTAACTCAGGATGTTGGTCTAGATATGTGTATTGGTGTTTCTACTATGTGCTCAATAAATGTTTTAAGCAGTAGATGTATTTGCGTTGTTCAGCATTCTTTGCTCTGCTCTGCTCAGCCCAGTTTCACAACACTCCTGTTCAGTAACAAACTGTGATGACAGGACAGTCATGATGCTCTTTGTGAATAATGGTCATAGTTTTTTATTGAGCTTTGCATTTTCTTCGTTGATTCATTTCTTCATATATATTTAATCTGCCACTGTATGAAGTCAGTACTGTATGAATCATTCCATATAGTCTGACATTAGTAGAAGGCAGCTCTAAAGCAATATATTAGACAGCAATTAGTTAAATCAAACTGGTTTGGTTATGTAGCATTCTTTTAACATAAATCCATGATGTCAAAAGGGTTTTCAAACTTTGATGCCAAGCACCCCCAAATACCCCCGTCCTAAAATGCATATCCATATATATATTGATATATTTTTGTATAAAAAAATCTGTTAGATAAATAAATGTGATATTATAAGACACCGTATTCTATATTTATAGAAATAGTGGATGTATAAAACTAAAGAGAAACATTTTCAATTCAAATTTATTTGAACTTTCACAATCAATCTTTGGTTTTACAAAGAATACTGCCTTGAGTGAATTAACCTCAGTGAGTAAGATAAAATGGTGAGAAAAACTCACTAGGAAGATAAACATATATAAACAATTCTTGAAAGTATGCATAAGATAAACATTTATAAAAAATAGAGCATATATAATAGAGAACAGGAGTGAATGTTAAATGATGAAATACAATTGATCTAAAACTATAACTGTGAATCCTACTTTTACAAAGTCAGGCTTAATCTATTCTCATGCATACATGCAATTCTGTAGGCACGGCCATAGGGCTGTCACGATTATTAAATAATCGTCTCATCGCGATGGTTTCAGATCATCGCAATTATTGCACATCTCTGTAGAAGACACTAGGGAGAGCTGTAGTGCCTGCATGTTACATATTTTAGTGTATTTATTGTAACTAAAGCATTGTAATAACTGTAAAATGTACCACCACAACACAATGAAAACTAAAGCATATACCATAAAAATAACCTGCAGTACAATTTAATATTATTTAAAATAATCTCAGTGTGAAAACCAGTCTACCAAAATTTCATTAACATAGAAGTAAAATTTTATTGTAGTCTTGTAATTGAGAAAAAAACAGACTAGAAGCTTTTCTATGACTGATAGCATTTTAATGGTGGCTTCACTCCTGATCAATTTACTTAATTTACAAGTATTTGGCGGTTGTATTCTTGACAGGTAAAAGCCTAAACCTTAAATATATGATAAACCAATATTTTCTGATGTATTTCCAAGAAAAAAAAACATATTTTTTATATTCAGAACAATATGGTCGTTTCAAAGCTGAATCAAAAACGTATGAGAATTAAATGTCAAAGCTCTAAAACAGACAATTAATCGTCATAATCGCAACGATTTACTAGACAATTAATCGTCAGCCAAATTTCATAATCGTGACAGCCCTAATCCCCCACATGATTGGGCTCAGTGGAATTGTTTGTGTAATTTATACACATACACACTCACACTAGGTTAGACAGATTACCTCCTGAAACAATCTGGTGCAAAGTGCCATGCTGAATAACACATTGAGGACTGTCCCCTGTGGGGTAGGAACCTATAACCTTTTCGGTCACTCATTAACTGCCTCAGTGCAGACAACCCCTTGCTAGAATCAATAATCATAAAGCATTAAAAATGTTTGTTAAGCTAGGCAGCTGGGAAGTTATTGTCAGTATTTCTTAGTTTATCCTTTTTTTTGCAGTTACAGTTACAGAAGACACAGTATTTACAGCTTGGTCAGAACCGAGGTCAGTACTACGGTGGCTCTTTGCCAAATGTCAATCAGATTGGAAACAACTCCATTGACCTTCCCTTTCAGGTGAGAAGAGCTCTGTTACGCACAATAAAATGTAACAGATGGTATGCATGAATAAAAGTGAAATGTAGAAATGGTGCTATTTTTGGTTATTTGGTATAGACTCCTTTTCAGAATTCCGGGTTGGACACAAGTAGAATGACTCGTCACCATGGGTTGGTGGACAGGGTGTATCGAGACAGGAATCGCATCACATCCCCACACCGCAGACCCCTCTCTGTGGACAAACACGGACGTCAGATATCCTTTATGAGTCTATTTATGCATGCAGATAGGCGGGGAACCTGTGAGAAACTGAATTGGTACCCTGTTGTTTGGTTTGGGTAGCATACAAAAACAAACTTTCGTTTTTTTTAACATTTGTGTGGCTGTTTAGATTTGATCGGTTTTGCATTCAGACAGTATGATTTCCTTAATGTTGATTCTCACATTGATAGCTGCCCATATGCTTCGGTGTATCTGTCACCACCACCTGACACCAGCTGGAGGAGGTGAGAGTTGATACTGTTTGCATGTGCTGAAGATCAAACGTATGTGCAGAGCTTGCAAGACAGAGAAACTGATTCATTTAATATCTATAATTACATATATCCTTAAAACGGGTTAGTTTTCAGATTAATTGCTGATTTTGTACTATGTCAATAGATTCCGACACAACATTTTATTTAAATATGTGCTGCCAATCTATTGTTTAAGTTCTCTGACTTTGAACATGGTTCATTATTGTTTTCTGTGCTTGTTTTGTAGGACCAACTCAGACTCTGCCCTGCACCAGTGCACTTTGAACCCAACCCCACAAGATGGGTTTGCAGGAGGTTCTCAAGATTTGCAGCCAAAACAAGGTTTGTAATGTATTTAGTTTGTGTTTCTTCCTCTAGTCTAGAATACTTGTAATAGTGTAAGCATTATAATTAACTGTAAAGGTCTTTGCACATACAGTCCGAAATTTTCGTATGCGTTTTTTCGTATTTGGCGCTCGTTTGTACGGTGTCTCTGAATTGTTATAAAAGGCCACTCAAAATGCTTGCTACGGATGCGAAAACGCAGAAAATTGAACCCGGTCCGAATTTTTTTATGACGGACGAAAATATCGGAGGAAGTGTGTAAATGTGATTGACACAACGTGAGGTCGTATTTATTTTTTAACGTGCGGAAATTTCGGACGCAAATTTCGGACTCAATGTGCAATGGGCTTTACTTGTAGAATTGTCTACACACTTGTTTCAATGTATGCTTTCATCCCTCTCTGTAGTTCTTTTTCTCACTATGCCAGGAACAGGGGAACCAGAGAGTGACTTGGACAAAGAGGGTCAAAAACAGATATGGGATCATAAAAAGGTATACTTGAACAACCGTGGCTTTACTGTAGTTCTGTCTGTTCATTTATTGATGTTTTATTATTTTTATTATTTTCATAGAATACATCATCAAGGCCCAAATCAAACAAAATACCTGGAATTAAGTAAGTTTGGTTTCATTCCATGTTCATCTGATAGATCAGTAGATAACCGAGGATAATTTTGTGAAGTTCTGTGGGTGCAGCTATTCATATGGAGTCTTGGAGAGAGTTTAATGCAGAATTTTCTGGGGGGGAAAAAAACGGAAAAAAAAATTTTCTTTTTGAATTCGCCTGTAAAGTTTAGGTGAATGGAACGGCCTTGCTGCATCGCAGTTGGTGGTTACAAGGTAAAAGGGTCATAAAAGCAAACTATTATCAGAGCCCCCCTCCCTCCAAGGTTAGCTAAAAAGTCAATAGAAGAATTCTTCAGTACAGTGACTAAACCGCTTTTGTGTGCAAACAGCTTGTTTACCATTATGGTTTCTGTAATGATACAGACGAGGAGGTTGATAACTCTACCTAACCAACATAACCATCTGGACATAGTACAATAGTTGTGTTCGTTAGCACTTCCTATCTTGTTGCAGCTGAAAACACTCTGACAGCAGTAGACTCAATACTTTACTGGTCATAGATATAATTAAGTCGATGACATTATATCTACTATGACATGCCTTGTTTGCAAGAAACTTTTTCTGTTGAGGCACATCCAATTACTATTAACAGCCCTCATGTTCCTTTTCCCAGCATATTTCCATCTCCAGATCAGGAAATGACTGCATCTCTAATCCCAGCGGCGCACAACACGGGCGGCTCCCTGCCAGACCTAACCAACATCCAGATCCCCCCACCTCTCCCCACACCTCTGGACCCTGACGACTCCTCCTCCACTCTCAGTGCCTCCAACAGCACTGGCAACCTGGCCAACGCTCACATGGGCCTCACTTCTGCCAGCCAAGGTGGTTCCACTAACCATATGCAATATCTACGCAACCATAAGATTATACAGTATAGGTTTTGTGTATGTAAAGATGTCTATCATCCTGAAGGGCTTTATTTTGGGATGATGACTGACTGATTGTACCTGATATTTACACACAGGCTAGCCAAATAAGTAAATACATTTAAAAAGTGTTAAAAAAGCAAAAATGATTATGTGAGAAGATAATGAAATAAGAGAAGGCTTCAAGAGACATAAAACTAGCTGTGTAGGTGATTGACACTGAACGCTGGCCAAAACTACAGTTTAGCTGACATAAAAAATATTTATCCCTCAGGTACCCCTATTTATCCTTTGGTCACTTATCACTGAAACATTTAAATTCTTTACTTTTTTTTGGAATGGTGCAAACCTTGGCGACTTTTGTGGCACTTGCTATGTGCAGAAAATTATGGATGTGATTCTTAAAGGCTAAATGGTCCTCTTGACTACCATAGGAAATGAATGGCAAACAGGAAAGAAGTTTAATGTCCCATTGACTTAGTTTGTGGCACTTGAATGCAAACTCAAAAATTAATAATAGAACAGGCTAAATTATCCTTAAAAATATCCTTTTTATTTCTGACTGCCATAGGAAATGAATGGGAATAGGAATAGTTTTGAATTATAATATGATTATATTAGATAGAAAAATAGACAATAATTATTGCATAAATAATACATAAAACCACCAAATTCTCAAAAAATCTAAAATATTAAAGGGGTCATATGACACGGCTAAAGCGAATATTATCGTTTGTTTTAGATGTAATGCAATGTGTATACACTATTTAAGGTTCAAAAACGCTGTATTTTCCACATACCGTGCATGTTTGTATCTCCTCTTTGCTCCGCCTCTCTGAAACGCGCAGATTTTTTACAAAGCTCATCGCTCTGAAAAGCGAGGTGTGCTATGATTGGCCAGTTAACCAGTAGTGATGGGTCGAATACTGCAAGCGTGTGACGGAAATCCAACGCCTCTTACCATATTTGGAACATCAGGTTCCAAAGCAATTGTACTGACAGGATGTAAAGGATTGGCAAGGTTTTTTGTAAATATTATGTTCAACGGTTAAAAACTATAGCTAACTGTTTTACCTTTTATATACGATGTTATAAAGATTTGCCGTTAGTGATCAACCAGTGTTACACCATGTCTCGTCGCGACTCAACAAAGACAATAAACCCCATTATAAACACGACATTTGTTGCCTCTAGTTGGAACATAATTACTGATTATTAAGACTTATGTTGTCTTTTTTCACTTTGCGTGCATGTCTGCATTTGCAGATCACACAAAGAAACAACATGCGCTACAAACACACGACAAACTCAACTCGCGTTAGTCCGTAACAAAGAAAATATGAAATATATGAAAAATATGAACAATGAAAATGTACTTACAGGCTGCGAATCTGAAGCGCCAAACTGTCCTTGCGAAGTTGTAATGGTTGGAATTTCCCCACCTTTTAACAAAAGCTTTCGTGCACAGCCGGCCTTGATCTCTCCCAGGTTCATGAAGCAATCATCTGTGAAATGCGCTGCACACACTTGAATATTCGGATTGTACTGTTCTGGAACAGTATTGTAAATAAAATGTAACCATTCGATTTTAGTTGTCTCATCTTTTGGAAGGGCAAACAAAGAGGCTTTCTTTTCGCAACGAAACACACAGCGTCTCCACGACATGGCTGCGGCGGCGACGATACAATGAGATTTACAAGTACGCCCACCTTACTTGCGTATACATTTGGGCGGTCTTAGTCAAATCATACCACTAACTGACATAGATTTGTGGGGGTGTGGTTACACGAGGCGTTTCAGGCAGGTCTGGGTGAGCATTCGCTTTTAGATAGAATGCATCTTTTGTTCTGACACTTTCATTTTTGCAATTTTACGTGTCTAATACATGCATGGGCAACTTATAACACACCAAAGACACAGAAAAACACGTATTCGCGCCATATGACCCCTTTAAAGAAATTACAAAAATATGTTACACTGATTTTACTCAACATCATGGACCGACATTTCTCAACTTTCAGATAAACCTGTACATATTAGATACATATTAGATTAGTCCTGTCTGTTTGTAAAATGTCAGTAACAATGTAACCAACATGTGTTGCTGATTTTCACATTAACATTAAAAAGAATCAAAACAGAATTTACTGTGTGCGTTCTAAATGTTGACGTTTCTTCACATCAGCCCGGCCCACGGTGACGGTGAGCATTCAGCGCCGACACGAGAATGTGGTTCCTCTTATTCTCAACACAGACTCCCAGCTGCATCAGAGTCTCCAGCAGCTTTCTCCCACCCTCTCTCCTCCACTGTCTCTAGCTCAGGTAACACTGCTCTTACACCTTCATCTGCTGAAACCATCTGTGTGCAGTTATTCAGGTTGGTGTTACAGAAAGAACATTCAGTTCTTCTTCCTCTTCAGCTGTCTGGTCCAGAAGGTTGTGTAAGAGAACACGCATTAATACTTTGCTGGTGTAAGTGTGAGGAATGACAGGCAGTTCACAATGCATCCTGCCAGCTCTGCAAAAGACTATTGGATTGATACCAACGTTTTCAGCTGTGGTACTGTAGTAGAGATGTTTATACATTGTTTCTTTTTTGGCAAAGAAAACTTAAGTGTGAAGTGTTAGTTGTGGCAGTTCGATGTGATATATACACGCAGATCAGTTGTAGATGTCTTGCAACAGTGCTCACATATACTTTGTAATATGCTACATTAGAATGCATAGGAGACGCAGATGCGGAAATGTAAATCTGCATCAGTTGAATAAAATAGCATCTTTCACAGGCTTTGAAAGACTCAGTCTGGATCTCTGTTTAATAGGCGGTGACGATAGACACCATGACGCTGGAGCAGCAGTTAGCTCAGTATGCTTTCTTCAGTCAGCCGTCCACACAGATGGGAGTCAGTGGACTTCCTCAGCTCCAACAGAACACTCAACTGCCACCTGCCTCAGTCAGCCAGACACAGACCTCTGGGGACATTGACATTAATACGGTAAGATCACATTTGAACTCAACCTTTAGCTTCTTTGGTGTTTGGCTTTCTAGTTCTGGAGTGTCAAACGAAATGAGAATTGATACTGTAGATTTAACTACATTTAAAATACACCACCTGTCAAAGGGGTCGATCTTATTTTTTCTTTCTATTTTTCTACATTTTTGATGAATACTAGTCAGAAGTAAGTGTATGGGAATTGAATGGGTGAAGAAATGATAATCGTTCAACTTTATTGAATCAACTTTAACAATCCTTTGCTACACTCTCAACCAACTTTGAGCTTTTAAAACCATATTGTAGGTGTTTTCATATATGATTGCCACCATCATTTTTTTCTGAGACTGTCAAGCACTTACATATGAGCCCTAAAGGCACAAGATGTACGATTTTTGCATCAAATTGGGAGGTCTGATGGAATTTCACTTCGTTAAATTTAGTTAGTGAGTAGTAAAGCTGTTTGAGCATAAACCACATCTGCCAACACACACTCTAAGCGGTAGACCAATCACAAAAGACTGGCTCAGTTTGACCAATCAGAGCGTTTCAGAAAGAGGGACATCATAGAACCAGGAACTTAACAGCCTGTTTTCTGAGAATCGAGATGATGGTGTAAAACAGGTGAAATGTGTAAAATATAAAGGATTTTTCGAAAATCAAAACATGAACACCTATTGATTAGCACATCATAGCATAACAAAGACTTTGAAAAATAGGCAAAATATGACCCCTTTAAAATATTTGAAACACAATAGCAGTGTTATATATTTTCCTCAGGTGTGTACTTACAATATCCCAAAAAATGTTAAAAATGTAAAATGTTTTTAACAATGTTTTTCCAGTGTTACGACCTTGCTCATTGCGTTATCCTTTTGTTCAGTATTTTTTATTTAATTTTATTCAATGCTCCTTTACAGCGTTATCAAGCTACACCTTTGTTGTTTTTTTTAATATGTGACCTTCTAGCAGCAAAAATTACATATTGTGCTTTTAACATCATGATTTTAATAGCAAGAAACACAAATTTAAAAATGCCTTCAGGCTTTTTACTGGCAGTGTAAATCATGTATTTTACCAACTTTGTTTTTGGTGCTTAAGCAATAAGCACCAATTAAACTCTCTTTGTTTTGAACATTTGCTTAGCCTTGACAGAACTCGACCTGATATCCTGGTCTCTTCATTACAGTTTCTTTTTTTGAAGATGCAGCCGTTTTGTTCTGATTACAGTCATTGTCCTGATGACAGGGTGCTGGTAGTGTAATTGAAATCTCATAGTTGAATCTCATTTTTGTCAAACTTTTTTGTTTTAAAGACACAGGCCTTGTAACCCTGACACTTCATGACAGTTCCCTTTCAGAGGTCCCCTACAGGGGCTCTGGTGGTCTAACTTGGTGTTGTCCTACATAGGCTTCTTCCCTCCAGCAGTACCGCTGTAGGGTGGGGTCTTCGGCCAATCAGTCTCCGACTTCTCCGGTCTCCAATCAAGGCTTCTCTCCGGGGGGCTCGCCTCAAGTAAGGGCGAATCCAGCAGCCTCTGCTTCCTCCCTGTAGTTTGTTTTGTTTGGAGCCGATCTGGAAACTGTCCTTTTAGCTGCTCTGTGTGTCTCAGTCCTGTCCTGTCCCCAGTCTCTCTGATCCCGGCTGCTTTGCTGTGTGTCTGAGCTCCACTCAGTTTTTGTGTGTATCGTGATGAGTAGCGAGATGGTTTAAATGTACTCGGTGAACGTCCCATTCCTGTTAAACTTTCTCTCACTTACTCATATGTATTGTGTATATTGACCTACTACTGAGTGTCAGTTTGAAGCTTTTAACAATTGTGATCCTTGAAATTAAAAATGAATGTAACAACATGTGAAAGATTTGAAACGTGAGTTCTGTTATATTGTGTCTTCAACAGGGGTCTGCAGGGGGTAATTATAGTTCAATTGAATTTTAAGATGAGTTTTATAATTCATCTAAAGTTCAGCTGATTGTTTTTTTGAGAATTCATATAAAATTCCAAATGGAAAACTATTTTCTTCATATTCAGGAAGTAATATTCAGGCACACTTTCCTCAACATTAGAGACTTGTTGTGTTCTCATTGGTTAATCATCTCCTTCCTGTTGTTCTCTAAAAGTCATTATAAAACGGTCAGTTCTGGTCCTTGATTCTGATTGGTTGAGCCGAGTTCTAAGCCGATATAAAATACCCCGATTTATAACGGCTGACCGCATTACATAGCCTAAATATCACTTTATTTACTTTATTTTATGAAACCTTGCTACGCATATGGAATAACCATTTTATAAAAGCAATAAGCCCTGCAAAGCAGTGGGTTACAGTGCATTTTATAACAGGGGGTTTTAGGCAATCCGCTTCACTGTAACCCACTGCTTCTTGGGATTTATTGCTTTATTACAGATGAAGGTCTGAAATAATAATTGCAGTTTGAGCTAGACAACATGACATGGTAATCTGAGATCTTACAGTACATTCAGGTGTTTATTCATCTGTTCCTCAATGCTTTATCAACATTTTTGTATATACACATGCACCATGTGTTTATGGAAATGGCTGGTTTCATGTTGATACACTTATTTTTCTTGCATCATTAATTGTAATGAAAAACTTAAGTTTGTGAAATGTGAAGTCTGATATGAGCTTCTATATTGTTTTAAATGGATTGTTTACCTAGAAATGAAAATTCTGTCATTATTTTCTCACCCCTAAACGGTATACATTTAGTTATTGGAAGGAAGGCTATATAAGGAAGATATTGGGAAGAATGTTAAAACTATAGTTTCTACTATAGTAGGAAAAACTGTATAGCTAAAACTATATAAATCTACTATGGTAGTCAATGGTGACCCAGAACTGTTGGTTTCCCAGATTCAACTTTTTGAACAACTTGACGGTGAGTAAATGATGACAGAATTTTCATTTTTGGGTGAAATATCCCTTTAAAGGCCTGTACAGTGAGAGTAAGTGGTCTCTACTGATAATCTTTAACCTCTTCACAAATGGTTATGTCTGATATGTTCTTGTTTTAGCACTCCTCCATTCTGGGAAGTGTCTTTGGTGATGCGTTTTATGACCAGCAGCTGTCTCCCCGGCAGACCAGCGCTTTGTCTCAGCAGGTGAGACCACTGTGTCCGGTATAAATAACCTCACTTGTTCTTGAGCTGTTCCGGACCATCAGTGGGATTATAAGCCACAGGTCACACATGCATATAAAGCAATGTTAAATTTTACTGGAGCTCTAGGATTCCTCCAACCTTCTAGGATCCGTTTTGTCTAGATATGAGAATTATTGTTTTCCTTGCCTCTTACATGTATTGGGCACTAGAGGGCAGCTGAAAGCTTTGAGATTATCATGCCTAGGGTTTCTTTTTTTCTGATAAAGTAGAGAGCACTTATTCATGCCCAAGTTGTTTTTAAACCCATGTTTTTTTAACATCAAAGGTGGGAATTTTAGGAATGGTGAAACTGCTGTTTTCTGTTTATTAGAAGTTGTACAGACCACATTTTATGCTGCTTTTTTTCTTTATTTTTTTAAAGTTTGATAGCATCAGTTTTATTTTAAGCTATATATAGTTTGTGTTTTTAATTCTAAAAAAATGTGGGGCATGTTCATGGTGACAGCTGTTTACTGTAGCCAAGTGTATACATACTGTCACAATAAAGATTCAAGTTGCAGGGATAGTTCACCCAAAACTGAAATTTCTGTCATCGGTTCAAACCTGTAGGGCTTTATTTTTCCTGCAGAATATTTTAGAGAATGCTGGTATCCGAACAGTTACTGTACCCATTCAATTGCATTGGTTTTCTGTCCATTCAATAGAAGTGAATTGGTACCGCTGTTGTACTGTTACCAGCATTCTTCAAAATACCTTCTTTTGTGTTCTGCAGAAGAAAGAAAGTCATACAGGTTTGAAATGACAAGAGGGTGAGTACGTTTTTGGCTGAACTATCCCTTTAACCATTGACAATGGGACAAGAACAGCGTTTTCATTTTATGTTCACAAAATATGTTTTGCTTTTTGTTTTGCTTGCATCTTCCAAACCTACACTACATTCTTTTCAATCTTTAGCTGGAGCAGTTTAACATGATTGAGAATCCCATCAGCTCAAACAGTCTTTACACAGAGGGATCCACTCTAAACTACTCGCAAGCCGCAATGCTCAACCTGACCGGTAGCCACGGCAACCTGCAGGACGCGCAGCAGCTAGGCTATAGCAGCCATGGGAACATCCCCAACATCATTCTCACAGGTATTGCACCTGCCTAAGTCAGATATTGCATAATGTTGCCTGTAGCTTTGTAGTACATATGCTTGAGTAAATACCAGCAATGTCAACATCAAGGAGGATTTGAGATTCAAGTTTAGAGTATTAAATTGGTCATTTTGTAGTCACATTAGCCCCCCCGGCCTACTGAAAGATCTACTCCCTGACAGGTGACATGAGCTTTGACGGAGACTCCCAGTTCCCCTTGGATGAGCTGAAAATCGACCCACTAACGCTGGACGGCCTGCACATGCTCAACGATCCCGACATGGTTCTTGCAGACTCCGCCACAGAAGACGCTTTCCGAATGGACAGGCTGTAATCTTTTAGGTATATGATATTCATTTGTCCTTTTTTTAGATCGGTATCAAGTTTTCACAGCGTGTCCTAACCGATTCTCAAAGCCCACCTTTAAGGAAGGTGTGTGGTGGCTGTGATGACTGAGCATGTTCTCATAGAAAAACTCTAAAAGTCTAAACTAATGAATCAACCTTTCAAAGACGCAGCCCATAATTTCTTAGGATTATTCTGACACCTTTAACACTACATGACTGAATAAATCTGTATTCTCCCTCGATTCCCTTCCATATGTCCTTCCGTTTTTATTTTCTGTAGAAGTCCTTTCTACTCCCCTCCAGTGTCATTCATATATTTGCAGCTCACCTTTTACAAACTTGTGTTACATGCCACTTTGTTTTGACTACAGATATTTATTTATGCACTTTTATACTTGCATATGCCACCACATTGTTTGCCATGGGTTGCTTTTATTATTTATATTCTTAAACAAGTGTTGTGTGACACCAAGAATGGTTAGAAAGGAGTGTTAATCCTCCCCGTTTTAAGGGCAGTACTGATGTCCTCATGCATGAAACACATTTTACACATGAACACTAATGTACTCAAGGACAGCTATGTTTCTTCAGTGTGGTCGGAGTATATGATTGTAATCTGTCATAAATGTCTAGTTTTGTCACACTGTAATGAGATAATGGTTCAAGTTCAAATGAATCTGGTTGAAAAAAAATCTTTATATCACACATGCTTAATATGGTACACAATTAGATGTGCAAAATATGCACATGCTTACACACCATTGCACTAATTAAAAAATTAAGCAGATCAACTGCCTCTCAATCAAACATTTCATTTTGGACCTCTGTGTAGTCTGCATGTAACTGTAAGCACAGTCATGTTTACTATCATTGCAGTGAACCTGATACAATCAAAATAATGCTGGCATTACTTACAGATTACGTTTGCTACGAAAGAAACACGAAGACACAGTACATCATTATGATGTTCGTTTGCATACATGTATCAAAACTAGTCACTGTGATAACCAGATTCTGCCTTACACTGAGAAGATTCAGTATTTTGTCAGTTCCGTTCTGTGAAGATTCTCTTGTATTTTGTTAGTGAAATGTGGTACTGTAAATTTAGCTGTAATTTATTGTGACTTTGGTGCACTGCGCTCATTTGTCTTTTGGTTCTCGTGACATCATATGCCCAAAGGGGGAGGTTTAGTACTCTTTAAGTATTACTTTTTGTTTGTTTATTTGAAAATCCTATCATGTTTGTGTTTTCTTTAGTTCTCGATTTTTATACTCTTACCACTTTTATAAGTGTAAGGATTTTGTTTACAAAACCTTTAAAAAGAACATTAATACAATGTTTAAAGTAAATAATGCTAAATATAAAAGTATATATGTTTAAGAAATTTTGTTTCTCTAGTCTACATATAAAGGGATAACCAGATTTGGAAAAACCCTAAATCTATGCAAAGTATAATCAAATGTTCTAACACACAAAAACTACTAAAGAATAGCTCAAACAGAAGTATTGCTTTTACAGCATCTAAAGATTCTGAGTCAGTGCAGCTGAATTTTATGGATGCATGGATTGCTTTATTTTCAGCAAAGTGGACAAAAGAGCAGCGGAAAATGCATGAAAAATGCTTTTAGATCTCCACTTTGTAAGGGGTTCATCCCATGATTGCACCATGTAAATTTGTAACCTGTGTACAAACTTAAAGCATGACCGACATGTGCTTTGTCACAGACAATTGTATTCATGAGGATCATGCTGTGTATGTTAAAAATGTAAAATACTTGAGGGGAAGGATGTGTCAGGTAAACAGTTACTGTTATATTCCTTTACTTGACTGCCTAATGGAAAGTTCCAGAATGTATTTCATCACATTTTATGTAGGACCAAACATATTATGAGCTAGCATTATTTTGTTACTGTGACGTGAACTTTTCCATGTGCATCAGTGTGACGCCTTCATTTCACTTCGCATTGTACAGAGGCTCATAGCTGATCACCATCGCAAGTATTGGTGATTTGTAAGCTGTTCACTCTTAGCTTTCTTTGACATTTTTTCACATCTGTATCTGTGTAGTCAGCGTTTATGTGAACTTCTAACGAGAGTAGATCACTTCTTACATTTACTTGGCACTTTAATCAGTACTCGGTCTCTTTTGCGTACTTTTTACACCCCTCTGAGTGACTGTTAAGTGCACTGGGTCTATTTCCCCCTATGTTTGGCCGACTTTGCCTTCTACTATAAGACAAGTATTTTTGAAAACGTGAAAAGTGTCTGTTGTGTATTATGATTTTATACTTGGTCAATGCTAAAAAAAACTTTATGTAGTTTTAGGAAAGTATGAAAGTGCCCCGATATTAACAAAATGCATTAAAGAAGGAAGGTAATTTTTCTGTATCTCAATTCACCATCTTTGTAAAGCTTTCATCTGTGGATTAAAGTGTATCATTACCATGAATTGAAGCAACCCAGTACTGGCCAAAAAAAGGAGAGCATGAAGAAAAAAAGGTCTTTCATCATTGAAACTTATTGAGTAACTAATGTATACACAGCCTTCATGTACATAAATGCTACACTAATACTATATTTTAAAATCTAAGATTAGAGCGTAAAATATAATGAATATTTAATATATATATATATAAACAAAACAAACAATATGGAACTATGTTTTTACATTTTAAAATGCTTGAAGTGGACTCTATACTGTCCCTTTGTTCAAGGGTTTCTAACTTTCCTCTAACTCATGGTTTAAATAAACATCTGTGTCCATTATCAAGTGACATCACACTTCTAGCCAAATTTTAAGAATCCCTGCTGCAGATTTACATGCAGTATTGCTTTCTATACACTGAACTTTGTTAAAGCTTTGTGAAATATTATCCTCTTTTGTCTTTGTTTTGTAGTGTTTGCAGTAGATCTATTAGTTTCTGGCAGATGTTGTTTTGTTTTGTTTTGTTTTTCTTATGTATGTGCATATGGAATTTGATGTTCAAGTACTGTCTCATGCTCAAGGTCTGTTGGCTGCAATGTAGATCTGTGGTTTCTTTGCTATGGTTGCTTTATCTGCTCAGTTCTTAGATTTACAAATGTATTTTTCCTGTAAGGCAGTTTACTACAGGTTTAATTAAAAATATTGTCACAAGTATCTACATAATGCAGGTAAAAACCAGAATACGTTGTTTACCAGAATACCTGGATATAAACTGAAGTATACAGAGTATTATAAAAAGGTTTTCTTTTGTACTTGATATCTTTCATGGGAAATACAAAGTGTTGAAGTTGTTTTCCCATACATTGATAAAGTATTGTCTATTTTCCCCCAATAGCAGATATGGTGTTTTTAATGGTTATATATTTTATGCATCAATGAGTGTGCCAATAGTTTTTTTTTTTCAAAATAACCCTATACAAAATAACTAGTTTCAACAACTTTTTTCTTTCTACTTTTCAAAAGTACTTTTAATCAGTCATTTCAATTAATCATTTCAATCATTTGCCAAAATGCCCTGTTCATAAGACCAGAAAATAACTTGTGCATAAAGTGTGCATGTATACGTTACCTGAATTCGTTCTGTTTTATCAACAAAGCCATTGGAAAAAGCCAAAAACGGTTACTTTTACCCTTTAATTATTCTGTTCAATTATTTTAATTTAATTATGCTCAGAGTAACTGTAGGTGCTTTTGCCTCATATGGATATTATTTTTACACTTAAATTAGGACACCCCTGTTTTAAAAATCTTAAAACAGTTATTTATACTGTATTATTTCTTCCTGGCCACCTATTTACATGAAATCTATATCACTTCAGCCTTTAACACGGAAAACTTTCTTTATATTGGGTGAACTTTTGCTGCATGGTACTGAATATTAAAATACCTGTAAGTCTTAATGTGATGTCCTGCTTTTTTGCAGTTATCAAGCTCTGAGTATATCTAAAATGCTATTACATCACTAAAACTCTTGCAACTGGAAGTATTTTCATATCAAGTGATTTTGTATTCTTTTGTTTTAACTACAAACATTTTTTTAAGGCGAGATGACATGGTAACAAAACCCAGTGGAATTAAAACACATAAACAAAACTTTACAATCCTGTTACAGTATGTGCATTTAATGAATGTGAACTACTGTCTTAGTAGTTCATATCTCTACAAAGGCAGCTAATTTCTATTTTTTCAATGTATGATGATTCAAATGTTGCACATACATTAGACGGCAAAGTTCAGACATTAATTAAATTTTTTGCAACAGGTCATCATGCCAAATATGCAAACCTAGCTTTCAGGAACAGCTTTGCAGCTCTGTGGTTTGTTTATCTGACCCTTTAAAATGAAAGAAAACCATGTTCCTCTTACTAATCGTTTTCTATAAAATATAGAAAGGAAAAAGGAGACTATAAAACGATGTGAGGTGTGTAGATGTGTGCTACTTATTTAAAACAAAATGTTACCAAGCTCAATTCCATTGTCCTTACTGTATTTTTCTGTGTGGAAGCTAAAGTCTTTGTACCTTTGCATTAATATTTGTTTATTGAATTGAATAAAAAATGTACAAATGAACAATTATTTGTCTGGTGTCTTGTTTTAAAATTAATTCAACCAGATAGCTGTTGGGACTTACGACAGCATTACTGTAAAAAGAAAGAAAAAATATTGATGTGTTTTGCATCATTGTGTATCTTCCAGCCTGCGTGATGACGTCAGGCGGCGTCGCGCTCTCCCATAATGCAGCGGTGCTGGGGTTTTGATCCAGTGGAGTTCATGAGATCGGTGAGAGCGCTCGACGCAATGAGGCGGAGAGAGACGACAGCCGTCGAATCTTCATCTCCCAACTGAACACACATACACACCGTTTCAAGCCAACAGTCACATCAGAAACATGTGGTTCCGCCACCTCTCGATCCCCCCGAGAGGCCTGTGACTTCCTGCCATCCATTAAGCCCTTGAATCCGGAGGATTTTTCCCCCGTCGGCCGATTCGCACCGAGCAGGCAATGACAACGGCCTCCGCAACCCCGCAGCAGATGAGAGACCGGCTGCTGCAGGCCATCGATAGCCAGAGCAATGTGAGTAACCCGCTCACCCTCCCGCCGCCCGAGTGTCGAAGATCACTTTGCCCACCACAAATACAGGCTCGTTCCTTTATTTTACACCACACCGTTGAGTCTAGCGTTCGTTAGCTAGCTAGCTTGCTAACTTAACGTCAGTCAGCCACATTTATCTTCCGCGCTGTGCTAACCGAGCAGCTAGACAGCCACGAGTTAGCGCAAAGTTCAAAGGTATACGTGCAGCGAAAGGTTTATACAACCACCCACCTCGGTTTGACATGCACGGTGTGGTCAGACACGGATGACATGCTGTGTGAAGTCTGCGTGACATAGTTACATGTTATCCGTTAGCCGTTTGATGTCAAGCTACCTGCTATTGAGTTCTGGAGCAGATGTGTTACTTAGAATGGTCCGCTCGATTCGGTCGCTGCTTATTATAAGTTTAATAGTATCCGTACTATACATTAGTGCCATGACACAGGTTGTTGTCTGCTTGTGCGTCGCAGTTTAGTACTGAAGCAAGCTCGATATGTGGCTAACGTTAGGTGACACAGTGGCACTAGCCAGGCGCTAGCAGATGGATTTATATTAGGAGCGGCGAGTTAGCCAAGAATGTTTGCTTGATTCTGTATGTAAACCTAAATCACAATCACAGATTAGTTTGTATTGATGCATGGAAACCGTAAAAGCCACGACTGTGCTCGTGACTGTCCTCGATGTTTGTGAATCCATGTGGACTGTGTAGATGGCTAACCCGAGCACACATAAGCAGCTAACTGTTACTGTCCGGCAACGTTGCGTTTAGTGCTAACTGGGGACCCAGACCTAACTAGATTCTGCTGGCTGGGAAGGGTGACAGCCACAGTGCAAACTTTAACTTGGCTAGCTCCTCAACAGAGGAGAGGAGAGGAGAAAAGCGTTAAAATGAAATAAATGTGTGAAGTTGTCACCATAGTGATGCAACGCAAATCAGCTTTTTCAGTATAGTGATGTGATCGCAAACAAACAATGTAGCATATCCTAACTAGGAATGTTGCAGTAGAGTGGTATTGATAGTAATCGTGACGTGTGTAACCGTGATTATTGATTTTGTGTTAATATTGCATGATAATATTGTAAATCAGTGCCAGCATTTGCAAAATATTAAGTGGTTTACTCTTTTTCCTTAAAGGAGTCATGAATTAAGACATCAATTTTAACTAGGGATGCTCGATACATTTTCGACCATATCGGTAATCGATAAATCGATAAATGGACATCTTTAATGTTATCGGTATCAGCCGATAATAAAATCTATGCCAATATATTAAAGCCGATAAATCTTAAATCATTTCCTCTGGTTAAACTACCTCATCTGCTGTTCGCAGTTAAAATACAGTACATTACTGTCTTTCTGTCGTGAACATTCACTTACTGCTGTTATCAAAACATTGCTGATGTAGATACAGTATTTATGAATGTGTAAATTATAGGAACAAAAGCATATTGTTTGAATCAGACTGCTGTCTGAATGTTTTCTGTCTTGAGACCTGTTAGACATGTGGCTATTGAAAACATTTTTCTGGAAGAACATCTATAATAGAACATCTATAATTTGTTTATTAAATATACCAGAAAAGTTTGAAGGTTAAAGAATCGTTAACTAGTGTAAAGTAGGGCTGTGCAAAAATATCGATGCATGTAACTATCGCAATATATTTTTTTCTGATAGTTTATCGATAGTGATACCTCTACTATCCATAATTTTTTTAAAATCATGTTATATACATACGGCCGAAAGTAATTAAGTGGAAGCGAGCATATCGAAAACTACATGAACGCTTCGAGTTCTCAGAGCTGATGTGTGGGTGTGCTTTGGTTTTAAAAATAAGGCATGCCATGGAGTAATGAGTTAATATAAAATAAATGCTGTTTGTAGGCTTCGCAAGTCATGGCAGAAGTCACTTGGCTACTGCAGTGCATTAGACAAAAAGTTTATTAAGAAAAGTAACAATGACATTTATTGTGCTTTCACGGATGTGACACCAGCGCATTTACAGCACGGATGAACCAGGGGTTTTATACTGCCCATGTTCAGTGTTTTAACTGTAATGCACCACAACAGCCAAGTGACTTGCGTGAGCCACCTTATTCCCCTGTGCTACCCACGTGAGGGGCGCAATCCACAGTTTGAGAACCCAAACCTCTGATCTAAAGGTCCATGCATCGCACATCATGGCCACTCTGCAGAGGTAAGGGATGTTTTTACACTTATCCTTACAGAAAACTAGGGATGCACCGAAACGAAAATTCTTGGCCGAAGCCGAACATGATGTGAAACACTTGGCCGAAGGCCGAATAATACCAAACACCGAACATGGTTTTTTGCATTTCTTTTATTTATTAAGCAATTTTTTTCACTATTGCACAAACTGAATAGTCATAATTTATAATTAAGTAATTGTTAACATAACTGTATGTAGCTTTTCTACTTTTACGTTTTATGCCTACATTCCGCGCTTCCGTCCGCGTTTTCTGCATCGCGGCAATAAGAAACCAATACAGTATGGTTAAGTATGGCTCCAGTGACATTATTATTATTATTATTATGCCACTTTGATATGACATAGTTTGCATAAAACCTACCATTTCCCTCCTTCAAAACACCCCCACAACTCATCTTTCAAGTGGTCATTTCTGAGCACGCTGCAAGTGGCACAAAGGAAACGCATGCTAGATCTGACCTAAAATTAAAACATTTCATTCCTCATACACTTTTAAAAACTATTCATAATGCTTTTTTCAAACATATTTTAGTATGTTATTTAAAATGTTTAAACAAAATATTAAAATGAAAGTAATTTGAATTATAACATTTTGTGTAATTTTTTCGTGTAATCGACCATTGTTTTCAGTGTCGACTAGGAGATGTGCCGTTTAAACTAGACGACCTCGGAACATTTACTCAGCATATATTACAACAGAGGTGGAACTTGTTGGCATAGCTGTTGTAAAATACCTCTAAATCGCGGATGTTGTTGCTAGCTCGATGCTGTTTCCCTGATATGTTAGCTTGTTCACCTGCTTACAGAGTACGCTGCTAGCATATAATGTCACACACTGCGCACAGCACAGCGGCGGCGCAAAGGCGTTTAAGAGCCAGCATCTCCGTAAACTTTTACATCGCCTAGCAGAAATTTGATGTCAGATAGGGCCAATTGTCACAGATACAAATATCGGATTGGAGCATCCCTAGTTTTATCCACCGTTTGCGAATAATGGAGGCTATTTTGAAGTGTTTTGATATTATTTCGGGTGCTTGGTCATATCCATACCTGCCACCACGCCATTGGCATTTTTCAATAATTTCATATTTGAATATTTGAGCTAATAAAAAAACTAATATTTGAATATTTGTTTATTTAAATTAGGGAAATAAAGACGTAATTTGTCACATTTTTATTTAGTCACAGTTTCACATCAAGCTTAATTATCATTAAATATTCATAACGCACTAATATTATATCCTCTATATAGGTTTTTTAATGTTGAAAAGATTAGCAACATTGGAAAAAAATAGAAAAATACATAAAAACTGCACTTAAACCAGCACAAAGCGAAATCATACAAAAACAAAACGAACAAAACGCAACTTATATTGACAGTCTGTGATATATGGTTATCTTGTTTATTTTGTTTTACATGTTCTTGATAAGAAAAACAAGCATATAGGTCTACTTTACTCTGGTGAAAGTCTGTTCAACAATCTGACAGCGGAGAAAACGCACTGCTCTTCTCTAACTCCCGGTAACAAAACCCAGATCTGACAAGAATATCTGGCTTTATTGTTTATAATGTTGATAATAGGGCTGGGTGGTATGACGGACTATTCCGTTACCGCGGAATAAAATCTGAACCGTAAGAGATTTTTCTATTCCGTGTATTCCGCGGAATGTAAATAAGTAGGCGTTGTTAACTCGGCACTCTGCAAATTGGGCGTTATTCTGAAAAAAACGAGTGAATTAATCCACCCATAACAAATTAACGTATCAAATATTCTTTTGACCTTCTTTCAGTCTATAGCTTTGTGATCCGCTCCAGTCCGGCGCTTTCTCTCTCACCCGCACAGTGCTCACGTGCAGGGATCTGCGCGAGCATATAAAAAAGCTCATTCTCACCACGTATTTCAGAAGTCAGATTGCTTTGTGAAGCTGTTAATAGATTTAATAAAGTTTAACTTCAGGCTAGCTATTGTGTAATTTCTGAGCACATATGAACACAAACAAGAGATATTTACATGTGTTGAGCACTGTTATTATACAAATGAGAATTACCTAAAAATATTAAGTATTCATAGGAACTTTAGCAGACATAGATGGGTTGATCTGAAATCACATTTAATCAAGAATGATTACATATAAGAAGGTTTATGATGATGATTTGATTATTTGAAGATGAATTGATGATTTAATGATACAATCTGTACCTGTAACTAATGATTGTTTATATAAATGCACTTAATGTCACTTTAAGCATGTTTTAAGCACATTTGAGCACAATGTAACAAGGTAAAATCCAGTGATGTTTTAAAGGCCTAAAGTTTGAGACATGTTGTGCTCTCTCTGAAACCTGGGGACTTTCCACTGTTTAAAAGTAACCATGATCACGCACGTACGCCAAGGTGTGTTTGGTGGTCTCGTATGGTGACCATGGCTTGTTTGGTGGTCTCGTGTGGTAACCATTGTATGCAGATTATTTAAAAAATGAGGTAATAGCGAGCGTACCACCATTAGATACGTACCTTGTTGCCTGGAACTTATTGGTGGCAGGCAATCGACAATTGGTTAATAAAAAATAAGAGATAACAGGAAAGTACCTGATTGGTTTTTAGAGAGGACCACCTTTCAGAAGTTTCACTGTAACTGCACGTTGGAAAACATTTGGTTTTTTTGATGACTCAGACCATCTCACTTTGTTTGACTCTAGCAAATAAAGTTAACTCTTTGACACATGGACCTTCTTTGTCTGAGAGATTTTTTGAACTACAAGACTGATATACCTTTCAGAAGTTTCACTGTAACTGCACGTTGGAAAACATTTGGTTTTTTTGATGACTCAGACCATCTCACTTTGTTTGACTCGAGCAAATAAAGTTAACTCTTTGACACCTGGACCTTCTTTGTCTGAGAGATTTTTTGAACTACAAGACTGATATTTTCTCCACAACAGAGCCAAGGTAAAACTTTCATTGAAACGCGCGATGATGCTCGCCCCGTGAGCGCTTTGACGATTAATTTGATTAATAGCGTTATTTATTTAGGAAATCAAACATATATCGTAAAGGTGAGTTTTTTTTCTACAATTAAAGTGAAAACGTTAATCCTTTCTGTTGCAATTCACAATCTCACCGCTAGATTAGGGATGGGCATTTTTCAATAATGTCATATTCGAATATTTGAGCTAATAAAAAACTAATATTTGAATATTTGTTTATTTAAATTAGGGAAATAAAGACGTAATTTGTCAAGCTTAATTATCATTAATTATTCATAACGCACTAATATTATATCATGTATATAGGTTTTTTAATGTTGAAAAGATTAGCAACATTGGAAAAAAATAGAAAGGTACATAAAAACTGCACTTAAACCTGCGCGAAGCGAAATCATACAAAAACCAAACATACAAAACAAAACGAACAAAACGCAACATATATTGACAGTCTGTGATATATGGTTATCTTGTTTATTTTGTTTTACATGTTCTTGATAAGAAAAACAAGCATATAGGTCTATTTTACTCTGGTGAAAGTCTGTTCAACAATCTGACAGCGGAGAAAATGCACTGCTCTTCTCTAACTCCCGGTAACAAAACCCAGATCTGACAAGAATATCTGGCTTTATTGTTTATAATGTTGATAATAGGGCTGGGTGGTATGACGGACTATTCCGTTACCGCAGAATAAAATCTGAACCGTAAGAGATTTTTCTATTCCGAGGAATGTAAATAAGTAGGCGTGGTTAACTCGGCGCTCTGCAAATTGGGCGTTATTCTGAAAAAACAAGTGAATTAATCAACCCATAACAAATTAACGTATCAAATATTCTCTGCTCATTCTCACCACGTATTTCAGAAGTCAGATTGCTTTGTGAAGCTGTTAATAGTTTTAATAAAGTTTAACTTCAGGCGGGAAAACTTTCTTGGAAACGAGCGATGATGCTCGCCGCGTGAGCGCTTTGACGTGACGCGCCACTTTCCCCCATTTTGGGAGACATGTGTGGAGTAGAGGTGTGTCACCGGAGACTCGCAGTGCAAAGACAAGCGCCAGAATAAACAAACAGACAAAATGCTCATCTAATAGAGAGTGAAGAGTGATAAAGACCTACAGTATAGACCCCATGAAACCCAAGTTTATAACACCAGTCATACACTGTTCTTGTTTGTGCATATATTCATACTTCATTGTTATACATGTTGTCTATCTTCCTACTGTATACATATGATATAGCCAGAAGATAAATATAAATAAATAATAAATCTCACTATCAGAACTTAATCTGATATCTTCAGTACATTTTCATGACTTGCCTACATTTTAACTATGGTGAGCAATTAAATGAACTGTAATAAATAAATCAATAAATAAAGGAAATCAATCTAAGACAAATGAGGTATAAGATATAGAATTATAATGGGAGATTGTTACTGTGAAATATATCGTTACCGTGAAATAAAATGACTCATTCCGTGAAATAGATTTTTGGCCATTCCGCCCACCTCTAGTAGATAATAAATAAAATAAACAGGCTTGATACCTCCATGCCGACTGTTAATTGATCCTAAAAACAAAGACGGAGCCATTGTAGTGCTTGTTGTCCTGTTTATTATGTGACCGTCATCTGGAGAAGAATTACTAATCCTGCTGATCACCACCGCATATAAATATTGTTTTCTTTGTTGTTTCATGGTCAGTGACTGTCTTGTTTAGCTTTGCATCTTTTTCCATCATTAAATAAAATGAACTAAGGTAGCCTAACTAAGGAAATACAGCGCGTTTAAAAAAAAAACATCCGTGGGGATTTATTTACAGGCAATGACCCTATTTGAAGTTCTTAGGAGGAAAATACAGGCTTTAAGTATGGAAAAAAGTACCCGCTAAGGCCAAACTTTAGTTGCATTAGTTGCAGTGGAATGTACATGTTTCAAGTTCAAAATCAGTATTATTTAGCCTAATATATTTCTATATTTTCTATATTTAGCCTAATAATATATTTTGTGATTCATGTATTTTAATATTTGAACTCCAGTTTTTCTCTGCCAAACATTGTATCATTGTGTTTAATTGTTTATATTAAAGGGACCGTCTAGCCAAAAATAAAAATTCTGTCATCATTTACTCACCCTCGAGTTGTCCCACATCTGTAGAAATTTCTTTGTTCTGATGAACACAGAGAAAGAAATTTGAAAGAATGCTTGTAACCAAACAGTTCTTGGCCACCATTGACTACCATAGTAGGAAAAATGACAATGGTAGTCAAAAGTGCCCCAGAACTGTTTGCTTTTCTACAATATTCAAAATATCATCTTTTGTGTTCAACAGAACAAAGACATTTATACAGATTTGAAACAACTTAAGGGTGTGTGAATGAAGACAGTATTTTTATTTTTGGCAGTGAGAAAGACTGCTATTAGATTGTTTTTAAAATAATTTATTATATGTGGGTTTTTCAATTCTCATTGAACTCTTGTTTTCAGCTTTGAATACAGAGCACAATATTCTTTAAGTAATAATAATTATGTTTCTGTCTACTTATTTTTTGTTGTTGTTGTCTCTTTTTCTAAACAGATCTGTAACATGGTTGCAGTTCGTGATGTTATCACCAATTTGGAGAAATACCCCATCACCAAAGAAGCACTTGAGGTTTGCAGTGTTGATCAAAATATTGAGCTTTTTTTAACTGTTTACTGTCTTCTCCTAAACATATTTTAATGTAAAAGAAGTGCATTTGTAATGAAACAACCAGCTATGGTGAGTCATTTCTCCCCATTTATTAAAATTGTATTTTCAATGCAGGAAACTCGCTTAGGAAAACTGATTAATGATGTAAGAAAGAAAACAAAGGATGAGGACCTTGCCAAACGTGCCAAGAAACTCCTGCGGAACTGGCAGAAGCTCATTGAGCCCGGCCAAAGCGACACTCCTGCAAGAGGAGTGCCGAACGTCCCAGGCTCCGCCAATGGAGGTGCTCACCCCTGCCGGACAGACACGCCTCCAGCGGTCCCCCCACCCAACAAGATCGCCCCGGAGCTCAAAACCCGGAATGACGTCCACAACACCTACTCGCCCAAGGCTGAGAAATCCGGCACTCGAAAACGGCGGGCGGAGCAAAGGGACAGTCCCCATCTGCCAGCCAAAATGACAAAAACATCCATTTATCAGCAAGTATATTCATCTTCCCCACCATCAAATGGAATTAAGGGGAGTCCCGAACCTCTCCCAGAGAAAGATAATGACGCACCATCCGACAGAATGTGCACGGAGCACCTTGAGAACGACAGGCACAACAAAATTCCTGTCAATGCTGTGAAGCCTCATCCGAGCTCTCCCGGGCTAACCAAACTACCTAGCACTTCCTCTTTACTCAAAACGTCAGTGTTACAGCAGCACGCGAGAATGGATGGTGCCGGAGACGGGCAGCATCAGCCTAAAAGCCCTCGATACTCCTCCAGTCCACGCAGTTTACCGCACGAGACAATGGCAAAGAGGTCGTCGACATATGCACCAAAAGGGACTCTTTCGAGCCCGTCCCAGAATTCTGCCCAAGTGCCCTCTCCTTTGCCTACATTGCAGCCTTTACCCTCCCCCGCCCAGATGTGCATCGGTGATGGTCCATCCTCCGTAGGGCTGGAAGACTCCATGCACTTGCAAAGATCGACCGAGAGAGTCTCCCAACCCCCACACGTCAGCGCAGCACTGGAGCCGCTCACTGGCTCCCCTCTCACCACCCACCAAGTGACCCACAGCTCGGAGGGCTCCGAGACCAAGAGTGAGCGAGAGGGCGCGAATTCCAACTCGGACGGCAAAAAGCGGAAGAAATACAGGCCCAGAGACTACACCGTAAACCTTCAGGGACAGACCTCGGAGGACAGAACGAAGCCCGTGCGGTTAAAAGAACGCAGGTTGACGTTCGATCCCGTGACGGGACAGATTAAGCCCCTCACTCCGAAAGAATCTCACCACGAGGAAGAGTGCCAAGGGCCGCCAGTTTCAGAGATCGCAAGGACCGAGATGCCCCAAACGAAAATGACTATGCCTACGCCTACGTCTGTCCCCAACCCCTTTCAACAGACGAACTGGAAGGAGCTGTCCAGAAACGAAATCATTCAATCTTACCTTAATATCCAGAGCAATGTTCTAACGTCCTCTGGAGCACAGACCCACGGGGCACACTTTTTCATGACTGAATATTTGAAGCGAGAGGAACACGATGTAAAAGACTCCAAAAAAATGCATGTTTTAGTACCAAGCGACCCTGATAGCGAGCTTCCCGGGGTGACTCGGGAGGTAACGAATGAGGACCTTCTCAGAATACACAGTGAACACTGGCCAGGGGTGAACGGTTGCCAAGACACCAAGGGAACCTGGTATGATTGGACAGAGTGCATATCGTTGGATCCTCATGGTGATGAGAGCAAATTGAACATCCTGCCATATGTTTGCCTAGACTGAGAGAACAGGGTTTGTGCTGGAAAAGTTTTCAATGTTCCCACTGTGAGTCGGAGGAGAGAGAGAGAGAGAGTTGCTCTCCTCGTTGCTCTGCGCTAGGTTCATCTTACAGGTGTAATGAATGAACGAGGGTTGTTCCAAGTTCAGTTTTCCACAGGAAGGAGCTGAAAAGGTGTCCTGTTTGTAATGTGCTGCTACCAACAAGAATTTGCAAACAAGGGTTGTATATAATGGCTCGCAGGGATTTCATTGGGCCAGTTATTGCACAATGTGTGAATAGGAGGGTCAGAGCGAGCATTGAGCAGTACAGATATGTTTAAAAGCAAGTCGATAAACATTTTTTGGGCAGTTACAAAAAGCTTTATGTGACAAAGAATAAATTATAAAAGTTTCTTATCATGTATGCATCTATTTATTTGACCACTTTTGTTTTCTTTTCGTTTTTCTTATCCACTAAGATACGTGCAGATATGTTCGAGGCTTTTCTGTTTGCGTCGCATATGTGCCCCCTTATTTGTGATGTACACGAGGCGTCTTAAAATGCGTTCTGTTCCACAGCGGCTTTCACAAGCGCATGCTACTTGCAGTAGATACCGACATTCCATACTGTACCAGACATCAGTTCTTGCTTAACGTTTCTTTCTCGATATATAAGACGTGATTTTCATATGGGAGAAGAGCAATCTATTTTTAGATGTGTTAAATAAAACGATATTTTAAACGAATCTGTTTGCCTAGATAATTGTAAAACAAACAAAAAAACAAAAAACAACAAATATGGATAAACATGTGGATAAGTAATCATGTCCTAGAGGAGAATGTTTGAATGCAGTGAATGGCCACTGAGGGTGCTACTCTTCATCTTCATACTGTGAGGACAGGAAAGCAGGAAAATGTTTATATGCTGGAAATATACTTATCATTCCTTTAGATATTTTTTGCCTTACTGAGTACCATTCAACAATGACTTTGTTATTTGACGAGCCTTAGTGAATGTATGGCATTTAGATTTTTGTTTAGGTGGTACAGAAAGAAACCCCTCTTGGCATCTGCCATGGTCTTTTTTTTCTGAATCGGCACATTGTGCTATAAATGTGTCAATAAATATGCGCATTATCCTGCTTGTCTGTACATAGTTCTTGAAGTCCATGTAAAAGTCTTCATTTTTGTTTGTGTGTGAGAATGTCATTAATTTGGGAGAAAAAGCATTTTGAATGAAAAACCCAATCGTTTGTGTTGCTGTTTTCACAGACATTCATAGACCTAGATTTATAGGTTACGGTCATACTATTCATTCAGTGTTTTCAGTTTTACTTATTTATCGTGTTTTTTTCCTAAAAAAATTTTTAACATGCCTTGCCATTGTTTGAAGACAAATGTCTTGTGAAAGGGGTTGAAACCAATTTGCTGCCGACTTGCAAACACTGTGTGCTCTGCTACCCTCGTCCTACCAATGTGCCTTTGATGTAAAAAGTTTGAAAAGGCTTCCGCTAGCTTCATTTGGTTTAAAAAGTACAGCATATGTTTTCTTACAATGTCAGATATTCCAGGTATATGCGTTGTTTCTAAAGCAAAGGCCATCATTGAACTCATACTTGGTTAGGGTATTGCAAATATAATTTGCAATTTAAATCTAGAGGAGAGACTACTTTGATCATTTTTGATCAGTATATTTGTTCAGTGTTTAACATCACTCGTTTGTTCAAAAAAATAAAATGATCAAAACTATTTGCATCATGGTACGCTTTCTTACATTCAGGTTATCCCCGAAGCTTCATATTTGAGGTGCTTTTTATAAGGATAAGCGTAGGTGTTTTTGGTGATACTTTACAATAAGGTTGTATTTATTATGTATTGGCTAACATGAACTGACAATGAACAATACTTTTACATTTATTCACTGTGATTCATGTTCATTTCAGCATTTACTAATACATTTTAAAAATCCAAAGTTGTAACTGTTGACTGTTAATGCACAGTGGACTAACATGAATAAAAAAACGCACGAGCCATTTACTAACATGGCAATATTATTATTTTTTTGCTTTGTTAGTTCTTGTTAGAGAATGCATTACAGTGATAGTTCACCCAAAAATAAATGTTCTGTCATTTACTCACCCTCAAACCTGTAGGACTCATTCTTCTGGCTAAAGACATTTTGAAGAATGTTGTAAACTGAACAACATTCCCATTCACTTCTATTGTATGGAAACAAAACCAATGCAAGTCAATGGGTACCTCCGTTGTGCGGGGAGAACTATGCCTTGAAGTTATGTTAACAAATACAACCTAATTGTAAAGTGTTACCTTTTTTTTGTATTTTTCACTGTAACTTCAGGAACTTTATGAAACTCGGAGAGAAAACAACACAACATATTTTCATTCATGTGTCGTTTTGTTGTAGTATTAGATGGTGTGTCATGGAACCCAATTTATCTGTTGTCAGTGTTCACTAGATAACGTTTGCAAATTCCCTAAAATGAAAATTCTTTCATTATATTCTCACCCTCATGTCATTCCAAACCTGTATGACCTGTATGTATGCATGCAGAACACAGAAGATATTTTGAAGAATGCTGTTAACCAAACAACATCCATTATATGGACGCAAAACCATGGAGACATTTCTCAAAATCTTTCTTTTGTGTTCCACATAAGAAAGAGTCATATGTTTTAAACAACAAAATGGTGAACAAATTACGACAGAATGCTCATTCCTTTAATCTTTATTTGTGTCATCTGTTAGTCAATCTTTACAACTTTTATTCAGCTATAATAAAGATAAATAGCTTCACTGTTTTGTTTGTTCATACCAGAAACAAATTATCAATCACCACAGGGTTGTTTAAAGTTGTGCTTAAAGTCTTTGAAAGCACGTATCGTGAAGATGTATGTTCCAGAAAATTATTGAATGAATGTTAGTGACATCATTCAGTAGTCTGCTGTATTCCCAGAGGTTTCTCATTCCACAGCTACTGCGCGCCTGCCTTGAATACCAGGATGGACACCGGGATACTCCCTTCTAAAGGAATTTGGTACTTCAGTGCCATATATGGAGTTTTCTATATCAATCACGGCCAAAAAGGGGCGTGGCGTGTACTTTTTATTGGTGGCGGAATAAACGGGGAAGGACTGAATCTGCATAAGCTAAAATAGTAAAGCGAGCTAAAATATCACATACTTTGCCGAGGTCATTCTTTCAATTCCCGAAAAGCAAATATTTGTTTCGCAACTTTGTCTGCTTCAGTTCTCGACCATGTCTTCGCAGTTCAACAGAGGTCCAGCTTACGGATTTTCAGCGGAAGTAAAAAACAAGGTATGTTGAGGAAATTCATGAAGTGTTTTTTTTTTCTCAAGTATTTAAAGCGACTTGACATTTTATTTGGTGTTTTGCAACTAGTCACCGAAAGCTCGAGCAGTCTGCTTCTGACGAAAGTAAATCGACATATGTTTCATAACTTCCTGTCGTATTAACATGTTACGCGCGTGTTACTCCACGAGTTTAAATATAAATTGTGCCTTTTGTAAGCTTAATGCATATTGAATTGTGGAATTCGTGCGTTGTGTTCGTTCGTGCGTCATGTTAAAGTTGGTGAAACGCAAAAGATATAAAGTTACTTGTTAAGAATGTCACGGAAACATAAAAGAAATGTCTCAAGTAGTTCTTGGGGCGTTGCCTTAACTTAAGTGTTAAAATGTCATTGTAATCTGGACTCACAAACACACGTTTAGACACAGTTTGTGCTTGGCGATATATTAAGTTACTCTAAGCTTCTACTTCGCTTGTTTTGTTGGACACTTGATCTTGAACAGTTAGGACGCGTCAAGAACAGTGCTGAAACTGCTTTACTTGATATTGGTATAAAGCATGAATTTTAACATTGGACTTATTTATATAACCATGTGTGTATATAACGTGAAGCATTAAAGAAATTATTTTTCTGAATAATAACTGCTGTCATTTCCACATTTCCCCTAGATTGCACAGAAGTATGACATCCAGAAAGAGGAAGAGTTACGCATTTGGATCGAAGACGTTACTGGACGATCAATCGGAGACGACTTCCAGAAAGGGTTAAAAAGTGGTGTTATACTCTGCGAGTAAGTTTAGTGTTGTGGTTGTGTTCATGTATATTCAATGCTAGATTCATATACACTAACACACTACATGTATTTCCCCAAAGGCTCATAAACAAACTTCAGCCGGGGTCTGTGAAAAAGATCAACCAGTCATCTATGAACTGGCATCAGGTGATCTTTTCTACTTACTGTTTTAAGCTACTGATCAAATGTTTTTAAGCTCTTGCATGTTATTAAAACACTTTCATCATTTACTCACCCTCATGTCATTTCAAACCTATATGACTTTCCTTCTTTAGCAGAACACAAAGGAAGATATTTTGAAGAATGTTGGTAACCAAACAACACTGGCCCCTATTGACACAAAACCACATTTTTCAAAATATCTTCTTTTGTTTTCCACTGAAATAAGAGTCGTATACAGGTTTTGAAAGACGTAAGGGTGAATAAATGACAGATTTTTGGGGGGTGAACTCCTTTAACCTATTGTATTCTGTTGCAGCTGGAGAATCTGACCAACTTTATTAAAGCAATCACCTCCTATGGTCTCAAACCACATGATATTTTTGAAGCAAATGATATTTTTGAGAATGGAAATATGACACAGGTTCAGACCACCCTTCTTGCTCTTGCTGGCATGGTGAGCTTTTTTCCCTTAAAGGAGTAGTACTACAGTACATTAAAATATTTTGCTTTTTATTAATGTTTGCAATAATTATTTGACTATTTTGTACTATTCTTAATAAATAAATATTGTATACTGTCTTAATAAATAAACCTACTTTACTGTGCTTATAGACTAAAACCAAGGGCATCAACTCGAGCGTAGATATTGGAGTGAAGTATGCAGAGAAACAGGAGAGAGCATTCGATGAGGAAAAAATGAAAGCTGGGCAGTGTGTCATTGGACTTCAGGTATGATGTTTATATATTTAAAAAAATCTGATTTATAATGCAGAACTGTTTTTAGTAGTATAGGAATTTGAAAAATTGGTCTTAAAATGTAGTATGACCACACCAAGTACTGTATATGCACTTCTATAAGTCTATATACTGTATTTACTCAGTCGCAACATATGTCTCTATAGATGGGAACTAATAAATGTGCAAGTCAAGCTGGAATGAATGCTTATGGTACTAGAAGGCATCTCTATGACCCTAAGTCACACATTCTGCCACCAATGGACCATTCAACCATCAGTCTTCAGATGGGGACAAACAAGGGTGCAAGTCAGGTAAGTACTGTATCACC
Source organism: Triplophysa rosa (assembly GCF_024868665.1). Classification (NCBI taxonomy): domain Eukaryota; kingdom Metazoa; phylum Chordata; class Actinopteri; order Cypriniformes; family Nemacheilidae; genus Triplophysa; species Triplophysa rosa. Next base: position 9,593,461 of record NC_079894.1, read on the forward strand.
ATCCTTGTGCCTCATGTTATACGATGTGTGAGGTGTCTCCTTTTCTCTAAATAGTACCTGTTACATCCAGGCTGGCATGACAGCTCCAGGGACCCGTCGTGCCATCTACGACCAAAAAATTGGCACCGACAAGTGTGATAACTCCACCATGTCTTTGCAAATGGGCTACACTCAAGGGGCCAACCAAAGCGGGCAGAATTTTGGACTGGGCCGCCAAATCTACGATGCCAAATACTGCCCCAAAGGTGGTGTGTCCGGCACAGCTGAAGGAGGGGCTGACGCTACTGGCTACATGGATTATCAAGATGAAGGTTACCAGGGCTATCAGGATGATGGCCAAGATTCCTGAATGGCTGTAAAAGTAACCACTTCCTTGTAAACAAAAGAGCCAAAACATGTCATTACACCACAGTAAAAGTGCCGTCTGCTGGATGTAGATGCTGTAAGTGACCAATACAGAACATATCATGTATGTTTTAGATGTAATGTTAAAAATTCTTTTTTTATAAACAGTATGTTTTGACAATTTGGAGCAAGAGACCTAATACTGTTTAAGTGTTTTTTATCTTTTGATACGTTTTGTGTCATGTATGGTTACAGTCATTTAATTGCACAACCACTATAATAATATTTAGTATTTGTTTGATTACTCGTTGTTGTTTTTTTGTAAATGCTGATCTCGACTTTGATGTTAAACACAAGTATGTAAGAGGGTTATAGCACGGTTACAGCACTATAATCCCAATATGATGAACTGTGTTTTTTTCTAATCAAGCTGTTGATTAAAAATTTGATATTAAGACAAAAAAGAGCTTCACAAGAGCCCAATTCAATCGTTGAAGGTATAACATGCTCAGGGGTTTATAATCATGCTCTTTTGCTCAGATAAGCACACGGTGAGGTGAATTTTTCATGCTGTTACTGTTAGTTAAACTAGTGAGATGTGATTGTACTGGAGTTATGTGGTCAAATGTCTTCTTTTAAGAGCTTGTTTCCCCTGTATTATTTTGTTAATATGTAAAAAAACTGAAAGTGAGAACACATTCCTGTAAAGTGCAAAAAGGAAGGTTTTAGCAGTCATTTCAGCAGCGTATCAGAGTCATTTCTGCTTTTGACATTCCGAATATTATACTTCCTCACTTGATACGAAGAGCTACGAATGTGGCTTACGTTCTTGTAATGTATTGTCTTAGTTAAAGTCTCACTTGCAGTTTATACAATGTGTGTTAAAGAGGTCATCTTTGTATTAATGTTTTTGTATAAGCATTTTGTCCTCACTGTTATTTGAACTTTTCTGAAATATTTCCCTGTCTGCAGAGCCAGAACAACTGGAGCAAACCTTGTTTTCTTTGGATTATAGTATCGTAAAAGGAACTTGAAGTATAAATTTGTGAACCTTGAACATTGCAAATTAGGAACTGGAGTCACTACTTTTTTATTCTACAGTATTTGTCCTTCGTTGTTCTGTCATTGCAAAAATCCAGGTTAAACTCTTGTGCCTATGTGCTACTCTGCTTAAATTAAATACGGCAATGTATGCTCTACCATGTTTTTTACTTTTCAAATGGAATTTGGTGAGTAGATGGATGTAGTAAAGACTGGGTTTAAAGTAAATGGTGAGGATCAATCATATTGTCATCATTCACAATTTAGACATGGGTTTGGTTGGGTGCTGATGTAGACTAAACATACTGTAAGCACCAAGGCACCCATATTTTACTTTGCCTTGAAAGGAAAAAAAAATGTTTATACATAATAAAGTAGATGTTTCTTTGCACAAAATGATCAGCATTTTTTTTATCAATCTGTAAGGGATATGTGTGAATTATGTGTACCACACGTGCATTTTTACAAATATTCAAAATCCATTACACTGCATACTATTTACATTTGACATCAAATGATGTAACAAGAAGCTACGTAGTTAACAAAATGATTGCAATAAAATTCAGGACACGTTTTTCAATGAAAAACTTCTTCCATTTCGACAGTTCACGATTGCATTACGGGGCCCACAGTTTAAAAAGATCTACATACAAGCGTCGTGAAAATTTACCAAATACTGCCACCTCCTGTCGCTAAGTGGGATAGAGATAATATACACAACATCAGTGATACACACAGCCTTCATTTTTAAGCCTTCAACCTTAAATTTACGGTTATTGATGCCAGCTTCCATAAATCAGAAATTTGAAAAAATTAGGTTGGTTTAATTAGTTTCTTTGTCTGAATGTCTGCGACTAGAACCTGAAAAAAACACATTTAGATTGAATGCATGTGAATGCAGCATTATTTTACTATTATTTAATGCAGTAGCCTATTATTTTACCTCTCTTACATGCACGGAATTGATTTTGTGTTCTTAAAAGTGAATATTGTGATCAGACCGAAAACTGGACAATCAACTATTAAATTATCTAATGTATTCACTAATAAATAATACAAGCACAAATTGTTTTTCTGTTTTTGGGAAATGGTTCTACAGAGATGCTCTGAATGTATATACCATTGTAAATGAAATATCGTGAGCAATATACTACATGTGTTGCCTATAACAATTTAGCGTAGCGTGGAATTACACTAGATGGCGCTGTTTTACAAGTTCTTTCCTCATTTTAATGCACGAGGTTGTGATTTTCTTTTGCGGCCTAGCCTTTGTCGTCGTAGGTGCAAATTTGTTCGAGTGTATGTTGGCTTTCAAACAAAGCGTTTTAAAATTTCTCTGTCAAAATGATCGAATATCTCTCTCCTTCCAACTGCATTCCATTTTGACGGGGTGTTTGTTTGGCCTTGTGTTTGGGACTGATTTATCGTCTTGGCTCCTGTTGAAGCAGGTAGTGTTCAGCTCAAACTGTAATAGTTTAACATTGAAACACATGTTAGCTATTAATATATATTCTTAAAAAAATCTAGCAAAAATATAATGGCAACATTTGTTTTTAACGATGCATAAATCAATTCTTTAGTGAAATGCAACTTACCGAAATGCAAAAAAACAGGGGTTTATACTGCAGGGTTTGGGTTTCAGATTTAATGACTGAGTTGAAGTTGTTATAAAACTAAATGTTTAATGTTCCGCCCAGTGGCTCTTAACAGGAAAAACAATACTTTATTTGAAATTATAGGCATTAGCGAAAAGGATGACTATTGAATGAAGCTTTAACAAACATAATAGCTAAACATAATGGCTGTTATATAAGAAAAAAGTATTTGTTTGTGCATGGGTCTGGTTTGCTCTTGGTGTTGTAATGGTCCAATAAAGAATGTGTTTACTGTACATATAGAAACTATAGTACATGCAGTGACCTTGTCCTATACCATCAGTTTTTCTTTGGTATGGTATGTTTTGCAATCCACTGCATAATTTAGCGTCAGCGTTAGTGTTTGATTGTGAAGTTGTTCATGTTATACACTTTTCCATTTATCTACACAGCTTATCACAGCTAGAGAGTAAAGTCATTTGGAATTAAGTATCGACAAGCTCATTAGTGGCAATTTGGCACATTAAGAGTCAGTCTCAGGTGTGAAACATTGAATGTGACACTCACAAGCCAATTTAACTTGGTTACTTAAAGTCACGTCAGAAGAGTAAGCTGATTTTGGTTAAGTTCACGTGTGGTAAAGACCATATGGTGTTGCTTCTTAGCAACGCTGAAGGACATAGAAATGTTTGGTTCAGACAAAGAATCAAATCTGTAGTGATGTGCATTGGTTGTCTAGTCATTTATAATAAAACTGCTATATGTTCATATTAGCCTTGGATGATAATATAAGCCTCTGTTATTGTAAGTAAAATTGTAGCATGAAATAAAACACCACTTTCCTTGGTTCACTTTCCAAACACCAACCCCTATGGACATATGAAAAGTGTATAGATAAGTTATGGGTACACGTGCAGACACCTGCTGAATGGCTGCACCGTGTTTGTTGGCTCTGGGGCACAGTGCAAGCTTGAGCACCGTCAAGACATTCCACCATCACCTGCCATCTTAGTGTTTCAAATGTACTTAACCCCATACGCTTGCTGAGAGATCTGTACATCCTCTTAACACCCGAGAACAAGATCGGATCTGAACAAGCCTGTCTTGTGCTTCATGCACTGTAGACAGTATTGAGATGTTATTAAAATGAAATGTGTAAACTTCAAAAACAATCACAAAGAGGACTTTGTAAAATAAAATTCATCTTTATTGGTCCTCTTCAAGACCAAACGCTTTTATAAAAACAATAACAAAACGTTTTACTTTATGCGAAACATAAATTATAAGCGAGAGAGAGAATACATAAAGATTTGTACAACATTTAAATAAAGTAGAAATCAGAGCATAAACATTCAAGGTTGGCAAGAATACAGCTGTAATGCTACGAAGGATATGCATACATGTTATGTACACAGAAGTAACAGTTCTAAATGTTTAAAGGCAGTCAATGTGACTGAGAAAACGGATCTCCACAGGAACTCCTTTTGATTTCAAAACAGGAAAGTACACAAGTACAGCTTTTGAAAGAGAGAACGTAACCCGGAAAATAATTTACAACCGAAAATGACTGACGGGTAACAAATCTTTCATGATTATCAAACCTACTGATGCATCTTTGTCTGTGGATAATGCCTTGACGCAACATAACATAAACAGTGCCTTTACAATACGCATTTTAAAAGTACTGGCTCAAGCTTATTTAGCTTATTTGGTCCATATGTTTCGCTCGAGCACTTTTATTTAGTGCTGCCATGGTGCTAAAGCATCAGCTCACTTTCTGTCTCCCTATTAGATCTGTCTTAACACGTAGCAGATCTTTACAGTGGCCTACACCATATAAAACATGCTGCTTCTTGCAGGGCCCGAGGCACATTTAGTTCTTCTCCATCTGATTAGACACCATAGCCCATTTTTACTCAGACTGGGATTTGAGTGTCCACCAATCTTGCTAGACATTCATCAACAATCTGAAGATTGGCAGACGCTCCTATGTGAGCTTTAAACCTTTCCAGCACCACTAATTTATTTGGCAGGTTAAGAACGGCAGTTTTCCCCGCCCAGTGGTTCGTGTCTTTCACGTGAAAGGTTCGTGTCCTCTATGACTTGTTCTCGATCTCAGCGGGCGCGATCATCATGGTGGTAGTTTTCAGCGGGTAATAGCGACCACGCCAGGTCTTCCAGAACACTCCTTGTTTTCTCTGATGCCTTTGCTTTGGTGCAGGGGTTACAAAATACCTCCCGTTCAAGTTCGAGCGGCCACAGTTGCTAAACCACCAACCACCTGGGAAGCAAAAAGAAAACGTTAGAATATTGAATACGAGCACATAGAAACCTCTTTTATAGCTTGTGGAAAATACATAAAAACATCTCACCTGACAGTTGTTTGGCACAGTTGAGGTCATTCTTCTGGTCATTGTCTTTATCGCGGGTGGAGAAGGGCACACCGGACCCTTCGCTTGACAGGGAGCTCTCCAGGTTCCCAGCAGTCCGCTCCAGAACGTGCAGAGAATAGTTGTTCTCTTGGCCGTTCAGACGGAAGGAGTACGTGATGCTCTGACTCTCATCTCTCCAGTCAGAAAACTGCACTTTTAGGATGTTGTTGCCAGCTTTGGACATAGAGTGGATCTTCTCCAGACCGAGCCAGAACTCGCCTGAAAATGACAAAGGAAATGTGTAACTCAAACGTGTAACCTTGTTTAAATCTAAAGTTCAAAAACAGGATGGGAGATTTAGTCACTTTGTCAATTAAATTAAGGATTAGCGGTATTAAGGATCTGGGATATCCTCTCCAGTCAGGATTGATCTGATTCTCTATTCTTAATCTGGCATTCAGCGTCCCTTGTTAGTGTGGTAATCACTTTTACATAATCAAAGAGAAGTAGCTTTGTGCTGAGAGAGAAGAACCAGTTTGTCACACGCACGAGTCTGTTTTCGTGTCCCTAAAGAAAACCAAACAACGCTGGATTCTTACCATTCAGGTTTCCAAAGCCAGTCTCATAGGCCTGCCATAGTTGATCAAAGTCTACCGATCCATCCTGGCGTCTCTGGATGACGGTCCATCCACCCTCTGCGGACAGGAACACAAAGCAAACAGATTACAGGCTGTTCGTATGTTGGAATATGGAATGTGTGATCTCAGATGTGTGACACTAAACACTCCACTAGAAATAAAAAAATGCTTAAGGTGGTCAGAAGGTATGCAAGAAGTTTTTTTCACTAACCGGGTGTCATTTCACAGTAGACCTCAAAGGGCTGAGAGTCAGATGGCTGGATGGTGTACAATCCGCTAGTAGTCTCACCCCGCAGTAACAACTCGTGACAGTCTGAGGCCACCACTGTATAAAAACAAACATGTTTACTTATCTAAAAATCACTTTGACATTCACCTGTTGCTTAGTAAGGGTTGGCACAGAATGGAAGTCCCTCACGTGTATGTCTCACTGTTTAATAACAAACTCTTATCTCAGAAAAAGAACCTTGAACTTCTAAGTACCAAGAAGCAAACTTGTTTTTTGAAATCCAGGCCGCAGTCCAAATCTTTTGGTCGGTTGTTCTTAAACAAACCCTCATATCTGTCTGAAACGAAGTTTAATGTGTATATTCTGTACCTTTATGCAAGTTATTCATTCGCACAGTACGTGTGCTATGCCGTTTTCTCTTTCAACCGAGTTACCTTGCAAACATTTGCCTAACAAATGGAGCTTCACATTTCGACACTGACCTGGCTGAAACAATTGAGGGTGTAAACATGACCTTTCCCCCAGTTCCCAAGCAGAGACATCCCCCAGAGCAATATGTTTACTGTGGCTGTTCCTCCCTGCCCCCTCTACTTGGCTCCTGCATGCCTCCTTCACGTGCACAGCACCCCTCTGATGACATCACAATGCATGGGCAGCGAGTGATCAAGGAATGAGGCGGCTGCTGCTATTTGAGCCCCAACTCAACAGCCCTCAGGGGGATATATATCGGATGCAGACTTTTTAGTCTTCGGTTTCGATGCTACTACTAATAAAGTAGGACACCCTATATTTAAACGCAACCCAACTCATTTGAGATTTTATTTCATTTATATGCAGTAATGTGTGTAGTTGTATAGAGTAGGTATGCAATTGGCGGATGTGCGGTGTGTGATTTCATTTGTTTTCAAAAATACTAAAATGGCCAAAATCTCAAAGCATATGGCATTAGAGAGGTGTCAGATCCTCTGTGATCATTACAATAAAGAGGGCTGGCTGAGCAGATGAGTGGGTAGGTAGGGGGCTGAAGGGGGATTGTCTGTCTCTGACTTACGAACTCTCACACATTTGGAACATGTCCAGGGAAAGTGTTTTCTTTTAAAGGATTCTTTAATCCTACTGATGTCAGAACTGGCCACGAGAGGCTGTATTGCGTTAGTTTGGATGACTACTCCGTTCCCTCATTCCATGTGTTTCAGTCAGCCTCACCTTTCACCTACTTACAGACAACCATTGCTCGCAAATGCATTCATAAAACTTTGTGGTTGGTTTCGGACAATAAACAAACGTTTGAGGAACAGTCAGAAACAAAATGTTTTGTGTGCTACATTGTTGGGTCTGATCTTTTACCTAACAGTTAATTGAAACACGTCCAACCTCCATTATGTCTCATAAACAGCTCATAATATCACTTAAGGTGCAAAACAAGTCTTGCATGTCCCAGCATGCTTTTGGTTTTGATTTTTGCAAAAGCGGCACTTGTATATTTTTGGCATTACATCTACAGTTTTATTGTCCGCAAGCCATATCATCTCTTAAGATCACACATTTATAATCGTATCAAAACAACAAAATGACGCTTACCGATAGGTGAATCTCGCTGTTCAGAGCTCGTGTTGAGATGAATGTCACCCTCCTTACGTTTAAGAGAAGCTTGCTCGTTCTTTATATGAATCTGCATGTCACATGAAATATAATAACGTTATACATAATTACAATTTATATATATATATATATATATATATTTTTGATGACGCAGTTATCCCACCGTTTCGTATATTTGTATTTTCCTGCTTCATAATTTGTTAATATTTTACCTGGTTTTGAAGAGTCCGAATGCGAATGTTTTGTTTGTCCAGTTTTTCTTGCTGTTGCTTGATGCGCTCAACCAGCTCATCGATGCGCTTATTTTGCGCCTCCAGCATCCACTGCAACACAACAGATAACTTGTTAGCCGTTACCTATAGACTTCTGGGGAGATTTTTTCCATTAACCAAGTTACCGAAATAAGTAAATAAGAAAGGAAATACAGTTCCTATGGCTGTGACTAAAATCGTGTATTTTCCAGTGTAACCGGTCTCTTCAATCGGCACAGGCTTTCTTTATAGTTATGTAATGTAACTTGTTAACAGCGTGAACTCGCGAAGTCCGTGCGCACAGTAAAAGACTGAAATCTAATCTGGGTGCTTGTGTATCAAGTGTTATTAACAGTTCAGATAAAGCGGTTTCTTCCTGCATCAAAGGTCGAGGCTGAACAGTGAACAGGTTGCTAATAAGTGACTTTTCGTTGGATGCGAGGGGCTGATGTTTCGCACGTACCCCATGGCTATCGGAGCCGTTTAGCGCAGCGCGATCACGCCCACACACGTGTCTCATATTCTCATCCTGCATTCTGCTAAAGCTGTACACTGTTTTTAAGGTACTCAAACTGTTGTTTTCGTTCTTGTTTTATTAGTTTACAAATGAAGTCTTGAATGTTTGCATTTTCGTGCATTTGTTAAGGCAGTTGATAAAAAGTGTCTAAAGTCATACATTATTGTGGCTATTGGTAAACACACACACTTCTTCACTTTTATTGAGCACATTGTCCACATACCTGAATGTGCCGGACATCACTGTTGTTGCCATTGCTAGCTTCCAGACCTTCTCCTTGCATCATGCCATATACTTTTTCTTCCAGTTTATTCATCCTCTCTTGGTCCCTCTTTCTGTCTCTGATCAGTTCTTCCGTTTTCTCCTGCAGATCCATGGACATGTTGAGGACCAGATTCTCATGTTCCTCCAGGTTCTGCGCTTTTGCTTTCAGTGCTTCGCTGTCTTCCAGCAGCCTCTGGGTCAGCTTGCCGAGCTCAGATACGGTCACGTTGAAGACTTTCATCTTGACTGTGATGTCTCTCATCTGGCCTTTGGTCTTGTCTACGTGCTCTTTCAGACCCTGACCTAGCTGCAGCAAGCCATGCGCAAGCACATTAACATCATCCCAAGCGGCATACTGAACTTTCTTCTCTTTGCCAGCAGCTCCCCTCCTCTCCAGTGGAGAGCTTGTTCCAGAACTCGCCAAGACTGTGATGCACAGCAGATTTGCCAGTGATACCTTCATCTTGCTTGTGCAGTATCTGTTCTTTCTGGTTATTCTAACTTGTTCTGTTGACTTGTTCTTGTTAGCTGTCGCAGAATTCTCGAGAGCTGAGGCTCATGTTCTTGAAGGGCTTACTCGATTTTATACCCTTGCTGAGCCGTCTAGGGCGTTTTGATTGGCTGGCTGTCTGGAGGGAGTGTGTGAGTCTGCTCAGATTTCAGTCTCCGCCTCCTTAACCCTATTTGCTGTAGACATGGACCATGATGTAAGAATGGACCTGGATACAACCAGCGAGATTTCGTATGATTTCTCATTATTTTATTGATAGATGTAGGTTTAGCTGGCAAAGAACAATAATAAATATGAAGCAATTTATTTATGTAATTTTTGTATCGCTGCTACTTGAATTTGGTAGTTATAATATTAAATTCATTACAGTTTAAAGAGCATTACTTTATAAAACAAAGAGTCCATCTATGTAGGTATAATGTAAATATTGAATCCTAGGATTTCTAAAAGTGAATGTTTCATTTCAGTTTGGTAAACGCTCATTTAAAACCCAATGGTTGGGTTTGTCGCTTTTTGATTGGTTGAAAAAAAAAAGTTTTTATGTATTCATTTCCAAATATATAGCATTTGTGAACTATACATCATTTCTATAAATAAACATAATGTTCTCAATGAACATTGGGGGTTTTCCTGGTTAGAAGTCATATTGTCAAAGAGGCATTGTGTGGAGAGATGAGGAGAACGTGCCGTAACTGCGTGTCGTGGTCGGAGGTGGTCTGTTCCACTGTGAGCACGGAGGAGCAGTGTGAGAATTAGGGGAAAGTTCACGCACAGAAAACTAGCATTTAAAGGTTTCTGAGGGCCAGACTCAGTTACCTCCTAGGATCAGTCAGGTAATGCCTGGGAATGTGCCTTGCCCATAGAAAAGCAACACTTCTTCTTGTCTTTTGTCTTCTTGTGTGAAGGATTAGGTGTTTACTTCACTTGAATGAAATCAAAGTACAAATGTTACTGAGTTTATACTTAAGAATTTGGGTGCTGTTCAATGTTCCTGTTTTTGCTGTGTATTTTGCAAACATGGTCAAAACAACATTTGTAAGTGGAGCCAAAATTACTGATGTTGAAACAGATGCCAGTTTCATTCGGAATTATATATATTCGTGACCTCAGACCCATGTGCCTTTAACATGTTATTGATTGATATTGTATCATTACCTTAAATAGATTTGTTTCAGCTGGTGATGTAGTACCATTTAAACCTTTTCGGGGGGGGCTTGTCAATGTTTTAACACCACTCCACATATTTTGCTCAGCCTTCGGTTAGTGCATGCATGAAAGACAAATCAACATTCTTTTGATTACTAAAACCACCCGTTACTGATAGACAAAAACCTCACATCTCTTCTTAATGAAGTACCAGAACATTCATCCACCAGGATATCTAATGTACACATCATCTGCGAGGCACAGACTATGCAGTTCAGTCTTTTCAGATGCTGAATAGCCTTGAAGAGAGTTATTAGCATATGAATGTAAAGGATATTCAGTATCTGCCCTTTCCACGCGTTTCCCAGAAACACTGATGCGTTAGTCATCCACTAGACGTGCTACCGGAACAACCAGCACAGCTGTGCTTCAAACTTCCAGTTAAGATGGTGTTACACCCGGCAAGACGACCTTTTACCCACATTCTAAATGTGCAACATCTGTATCACGGCGGAAAATCCAGATTTGCATGAAAGAAGCATTATAGGTATATAAACCATTTTATCCCCAAAATTATAAGCAGGTTGAAGTAAGCACCACAGAATAAAAACGTTGAACTTATTTCATGTTTAATAGCCTTATTTTGTGGAATTTATTTTGATTTTATTATGCTTTCCAATGGCTACCAGAAACAATACTGAAGTCTTGGTTATACAGACAAAAGACGTTATTTATCCCATCTCTTCTTTTAGCCCTATTAAACCTTATATTGTTATCTGATCATTTTCATTGTATAATAATCATAAATGTATACATTTTAATGGTTTTCAACTCAGATTAAAAATGAGCCAAAAATGACAAAGTTGGAGTAGTTTATAGTACAAAAAAGGGTTCAATATGAATAATAAGTTTGGATTAAATATTTTATACTACCATACAACAGAATGATTTATATATTTCTTAGCTATTGACAGTCCAGTTTTAGACTAGATGATGTCTCTGTTTTGTGTTATTGCATCATCACTGCACTGTGGCCGCCTATCTGTATACTGTACCTATGAGCCAGTTTTAATACAACCTGTTTTGTTATTTGTTTGAGAGGAAAAACATGTTATCTTCTTTTTCTGTTCGGGTCATGTATCCAGATGCATTGTCCCATATAAGCACGTAAACTGAACCGTGTTGCTGTTTGATATGTGATTTGCTACAACTACAAGACATTTGCATTGTCACAAAGCATACACGTATCTTCTGCTCTTTTTTGTGTATTTCTGTGGACTTCACGCTAAAGTCTTTTTGAGAAGCCACATCTGACCTGAACTACATCGGTGCATAACACCTGTTTAAATGGAAAGCAAGAATAAAGATAACACATCATTCAGACTTCTTCAGAACAGGAGCCAATTTATTGCTGTTTATATAGTCGAAAACGTCTTGCTTGATAACAAAATCACAACACAGAAATATCATTGTTAATGACAATCTAACGTCTTTGCTTAGCACAGAACACAAGTGCTTTCTGTTCTGACTGGCTTGTACATTAAACCACATCTGGGAATGTGTTCAGTGTATGTGCTTGAAAGGAGAGACTTTTGGGGCCCGGGCTGGTTAGAATTAATGTTCGCCTGCCTCCTTGTGGACAAATGTGAAGGTTATCTTCCCATAACCCAGATCCTACAGAGACTCATCAGAGAATGTCCTTTATCACCCCGTGGTCTGTCTCTCAAACACTTAAACTGAAGTAGCAGGAAACAACTCATATTCTCTGGTGAAAACACATATGGGGTAAAAATAGCCTGCTGTGAATCCCATCAATGACATTCTTTCTGTACCTGAACAAATAATTCTCTTTATAGGACTATTGTTTGGGTTTACTTCTTATTTTGCTCCCGTTTTTCCTCAGTGTGTCTATGATGCAAGGCACGGCATAGTGCAGGACATACTGAACCGCTTTGCACTTTAACAATTTGACATATTTCTCTTAATACCAAAATCTGATTTGCTGACAAAAATATTTGAACAATCTTATAGTATATAACAAAACTGAATATGCTGTCAGTTATGTAATACTAATATGTCAAAGACTACTATATTACTAACATATTGTATTTCATATCTATATCTTATCTCCATATCTATATCTGTATGTATATTCTGAGTAATACATCTCACATGAATGTGTTGTACATTTTGTATTGCAGTTCCGGTTTGTTGCTCCTTGACCTTTGTTTGTAGGAATATAAGTTAATATTTAGCTTCAGGTCATATTGACCTACAGATGTGTACCTTATTATCTTAATAGTCAAACAAACCATTTGTCTCTGACAACACAATTGTACAAATATACAGCTATTTAGAAAGGATGAACATTTATAGAATAGCTTTTATTGGTTAAGTTTACTGCTTACACTTGACTTATTCTGTACTTATAAATATATTTTTGTCATGTAATTGGAATAATATTAGAATCTTGTTCAAAAATGATATACTAAGGACCTGGAGTAAGGAAACTTAAACAGATCCATTTATGTAACTTCAGTAGCTTCATCAGATTATCTGCTCTTTTTCTATTAATTGCTACTGACATTACTGTGTAAAGCTGTGTGTCACTCAACATCTAAATAAAGCGATTAATCAGCAGATAACAGCAGTTTGGCGCAGCGGACCATCTTTAAAACGACATGACAAAATGCAACAGCTGTAGCTTATTCACATTCTGAACACATGCAGGCATCAGATATTCCCTGTGCCCTTTCAGTTAGGTTGTGCATGTTGTTATTTTATATTTATATTTTATATCGTATTTGAGAGGTGTAGAAATGCATACATATAGCCTAAAGTATAACTGAAAACTAATTGATTACGCAGATGTTTTCCAAATCATTTCCCCATGCATACTCAAGCACTGTGCATAGCTGAATCTGTTAGAACCCTTGAGGCTGAAAAAAGTTGAGGATGTACAGATTTTACAGATGATTAAATGCTGTAACGGTTGTCAGTTGCAGATGTGTGCATTTTTACCCAGGGTCTGTAAATGTACAATCACAGGATGCTTTAAAATGTGTTGAGTTCGGGCAGACTTGTAAAAATGATTTTAAACAAAACATATTGACACCCTATATTGTCAGTATAGTGTGAATTTAAATTGTATAGTTTTTTGGTTATTATAATAGATAATGGAGAACAAGAATGTAGTGTATAAACTGAAGCTGTTGTAGAGATAAATGACATGAAAGATATCACTTCTCCATTTCTTCTTAAGACTCACTAAATCGGTTTCAACCAGTCACCCCATATGGTTCTACAGAGCACTAAGCATCAAAACCGCCAGACATAAGAAAAGTATCTTTCCTCAGGCCATCTACTTCAACAGATTAAATGTTCTCCCCCACTGTGCAATAAAATATGTGCAATACCAACTACTTATACTCATATCTATTTACTTATTATACTTAGGCTACTGATTTAATACTGTTACAATTCCCTTACATAGTTTGTATACAGCACATTACAACTTGTACTGTATATAGCACATCTGTACATACAATACACTGTTACTCTGTTGCTCTTTTGTCATATATTGTCTTTTTTCAAAAGTGTACTGCATATTTTTTATTTTTATTATTTTTGTTACATGTCTTGTCACTTTCAACTATATGTGCACTGGAAGACAAATTCCTTGTGTGTGTAAAGCTCACTTGGCAATAAAGCTCTTTCAGATTCTGATGGTTTGTGCAAAATGTGAATGTGTCCGAATTTGCAGAAATGAGAAACACAGCAAGGATCTTAAAACACGCACACGTATTATTTGATGAATATTTAAATCTTAGAATTTGAAATAATTAATGTTAGAAAACATGATTTTCTAAAACTTCTGCCAAATCGTTGAGTTGGAGGACTCGTATCTTCTATTCATTAATTTTTCATTTCATGTTTGTCATAATGTAATTTGCTTTCAGCTGCAAGTAATATGTCTGACAGAGCCATTCAGTCTGGAACATTCATGAATAGATGTTTTCTGTTTTCTGTTAAAATGATTTTTCTTACATATCTGTAAGGTCAATCAGGTTGCACGTTCAAATGGATTCCAGCATATTATAAAATACTTTACAAGTTGGGAACTTTTTTAACTTTACGAACATCTGGTATAGCCGAACCCCCTATGACTTTTAAAAATAAACAACATTAGGGATTTGTTAATCTTACATTCCCTGAAGAGTCTTATACAATAGGCAGAATAAACAGAGAGCTGGGATTGTGCAGGCAGTGCATTTTTCCATGATATGCATGATAGGCCACATGTCTCTACATATTCCAGAAACGGAGAAAAATCTAACTCTGCAAAAGCTGAAAACGCCAGGTACTTGGGATGTCTAGAAAACCATTGATTTAGCTCCTTTCTTTTATTTTAACTTGCATTGCATACACATGCTGTTTGAAAAAAGTGATGTGTAGACTGCAGACTTATTTTCCATAGATAAAACCAGTATTGTCATTTATACTTTTTCTTTTTTATAAGGTCATCATCTAATCAGACTTGTTTGTGATCTGTAGTTCTTGAGGGCT
The DNA here is from genome assembly GCF_024868665.1 of Triplophysa rosa. NCBI lineage: Eukaryota > Metazoa > Chordata > Actinopteri > Cypriniformes > Nemacheilidae > Triplophysa > Triplophysa rosa. The sequence goes on from NC_079894.1 coordinate 9,608,538, forward strand.
CACCATAACATCAGAATTGCCCTTGAACCTTTGCCCTGTTTCACTTGTACTTGAAAACACACTCAATGGCTAACTGAGAAAAATGCTGTTGTCTTAAGACAAAGCAAGAATTGAACTTAAAAAGCAGTATATTTAGTTTCTTTGATTAAAAACGTATATTTCCATGTAATCTGATGAAATTGTAAGCATGTTAATGTCCTTGTAGGAAGCCTTTAAAGATAAGGGCCCAATAGATGTTAAGCCCATACAGGGGCGGATTGGGAAGCAAAAATGGCCCTGGAGTTTTCGGCCCACATCGGCCCTCCACCATTTGTGTCGAGGGGGGGGGGGTTGGGGGGGTGTCGGTGACGTGTTATTGCGTTACATGTATACGTGTCCGTCTCGCTAATGCCTTCGTGCGTGCATTCGTGTTAATAACGTCAGTTTATCAGGCCCGAGCGTCAATTACGACCCCATACATTAGCGGCCCATCAGGAAAAGTTGAGATATTACATATGGCCGGCCCGCCCCTGAGCCCATAGTATTTACAACCAACCCAGTTAACTGTGAGTCATTTTAATATAGACAGGGCGAGAGTTAAGATTAAATTTCAATGCACAGTTATTTCTCTGTCTGTCTTTGAAAGGTATTTTTGGGCACCCTACTTGGGTCAAAGGGTGCTACATGTCCAGCACCCTTGTGCTCTGTATAAATGACATTGACTTTATAAACATTGGTGATTGCAGACCTACGAGCATTGAATTACAGTGGTTTCCTCTAGAACTGCATCACTACAATTCACTTATTGCACAAAGAAACTGGAGAAGGGTCAGACCTGTCTTTCTGCTTACTGACCCAAGTGAAACTCAATGCTTCATTGGCTCACTTCTGTTGTTTAATGGATGCAGAGGTTCAGGCATAGCTACCCTATGTAGAATGAACAAAGGTTGCACGACTATGTCGACTATGACTAGGTCAGGGCTAATTTAACTTTGACAGTAAGTGATTCATTTACAAGAAAGCACACTACTAGTCTACTTGGGATGCCTTTTACATCTCTTACATGCACCTATTTAACAAATAACATCTTTTAAAATGTCTGTGTCAATATAATTAAAGCACAATGACCTGATAACATTTAATGGTTTCTCTTGTTCATGCACTGCACAGCATCAGGATGTTTACCGCAGGTGACAAACCCTGGTGAGTTTGTCCGACAGTCACCCTGTTTTCCCTGGGAGAAACATGAGAACTCAGGGACATGAAGACAGTCGGGGATAAACATTCAAGCTATCTCATGCACTTATGTCCTTTGAAGACACACACCTCACAGTCTGATGGCTGTGCATAAATAGGACTGTTATAAAAAGTATTTTTTTGCTTTCAAGTCTGTCTTGTTGGAAGCGGTTCAACAGGAACTTGATGGCTTTTGTTCGAGTTGCATGACTCACCTTTTTAGAGCAACAGTCAGTAGGCAACAGACTTGTTTTGCAGAGTAATTTGAACTGTCCCCCTTTTAAATCATCATTGGCAGAATATAAGGTTTCATTAAATTGCAAATGCTATGTGCACTAATCAGTGCTGCTGATATACAACCCACTAGTATAATTTTGATAATAAAGGACACCAGATGGGGACCAGAAAACTAATCTAAACAATGAATGAGCCTCTGACCTAAACATCTGCAAAACAAAAGAATCTGGTCAGCCTTTAAAGCAAAAACAAACAGCTCTTGCGGTTTATACACGGGCTGTGTCGGTGCCTGGGATAGGCCACACTTACAATCAACAGCGCGCCATCTCGTGGACATCTTATGACCAACGACTGAAGTAATACCTCAAAACGGAATTGGAATGTAAAAGCACACCACAAACAGATCCAACCACGTGTAAGGATCTCTTGAGATAAACTCGTATATTGTGACAACTTTAAATAACTTAAATCAGTAATACCTGCCCCTCATATATCGAAAACAAAACTTGATTTGAGCTTACTTATTATATTCAATGTTCATAAACTATAGTTAGCTCATTTATTTATAATGATTAATATTATATGATATAATAATATATGATTAATATATAATTAATATTTATCATGGTAGCCTTATTTAAAATTTCCAAAAACATCACATCAATCCAAGTTGCCTACTTATATCAGGATATTGAAACAAACTCCCTCCACACCTATCCCAGAGAAATGTACTTAATTTCTCCCCCCAAACACCTCATTTGCCTTATTAAGAATAGAGAGACCATTTAATTGACAAAATGTTTTATTTCAAACTGCAAATGACATTGTACTGACAACTGAAGAGCTGGTGTTGATGTGCTCCGAGTACTGGTTAGGCCATTGCAGGTCTTCACAAACTGCTGAGGAAAACAGACAAAAGATTAGAACTTAAATCAAATTGTCTAACCCACAATTCTGACAGAAAATTGCGACTGGACAACCAGGTCTTCTTTACACCAATTCACGGTTACATTTAATAGCATGATATGCTTTGTTGTGAGAAACTTATAGCTAAAGCTATTCAAATTCCAAGTCCATTAAAAAGCAGGGGTGGGCCGATACCAGCTTTTCCTTTACCGATCCGATTCAATACTAGTACTTCTTTTTCCTGATCAGTGTAGAATTGCATGCATTTTATTGTATTGAACAAAACTATAACGTATTTATGAAAGTTGACTGAACATAATGATATACGCTTCACAATGTAATGCAATACTTTTTTTCAAAGTAAAAATTTAATAAAGTACAGATACTTGAAAAATGTACATGCACAAAGTGAAAATACTTCACTGTTGTACATATCTGCTCTAATGAAAAGTGGCACAAAAGGGCCCATGCCCATCCCGGGTGCAGAATGATGCGCTTAATGGATCCACTTCTCTACACGTATTGCGCATTCTGGGAGCTGGATGACGAGCTTAACGCACCTTCTTCTGTAGTTCATAACAGTTACAACACAAAGGTAAGAGATATGTTATGTGTTTTACATAAAGTGCATTGCATCCAACAGTTTACTGAGCCTTTTAATCAGAGGTTTAAAAACAGATTTATTGTGTGTGAGCGACGCGTTTTACTCAGACCGCTTCTAATGCTTTCATTTAAGACACCCATCAGTGATTACCAACTCCAGCAAAATACAATCCTTTTAAACAATACTAAAGACTATTATCTAGTGATTATGCAGAATAATTCAAACATAATTTGGAGAAAGTAGCGTCCTGACTATCACCGAACACTAGAGTTTGCTGAATGGAGAGTGACAGATGAGTTTTCATGAACTTAATGATCTTTTGTTTTCTCCTCACATAAAGCTATCGCATGACATAAATGTTCAAATTTAGCGCATGAAAACTCTTACAGCGGTTTCCTAAGAGCTCATCCTTCTTAACGCTTGACAATATTATTCAGCACAGGATCGGATTTTGGATCGTCCCACCACTTCCGATACCCGATCCAGAGTATTGGGATCGGCCCACCCCTATTAAAAAGTGTACATTATCAATTTTTCTAAATGCTAAATATTTAAGTTAATCTTCCATTTCTTATCAGAAAAGAATCTAAGGTAACCCACTGTATTACATACAGATTTACTGACCTAGCGAAGTCTTCTGGCTTCTCTTTCAGATTCCAGAAGTGTCAGGACATCACCTTCTCTGACTGGGCCCTTCACGTTCCTAATGATAGATCTGTTGCTGTCATCCATGAACTCAACTCGTACCTGTGACAGTGGATCAAAACACAACCGTTAACCTAAACAAAGCTAGAAAGTACAAAACATAACCTACCTCATGTCTGCTGGATACCCTTACAAAAACAATCACATATTAATACTTGTCAACACCACTCACTGAAACCACTGATTATCGTCCTAATCAAAAGGTTTAAATCACGCACATGCAGTGTGGCTACAAGCACTGGTATTTGCCCCCCCTACAACATACATTTCCATTTATTAATTAGGCATAAACATACTTTGTCTCTTATAGTCACACTAAAAACGAAATGCACCGACAGGGCATCACAAAATGAAAGTATGTTTTAATGAAAATAATCACACAAAAAATATGCTGACGCGGTGTTGAAATCATTTATGTCTGCATAAAACCGAACGATTTTTCATTGAACCGAGCATGAGGACCTCACTCTGGACTCACCTGGGTACACTGTCCCTGGGAGCCGGTTCTTCCCAGCACCTTTGTAACCTGTAATAAAACGGTATATTATCACAAAGAGAACTGCTTTCTGCTTCATTTGTGCAGGGGAAAAAAGTATATGCCGTTGTTCAGCATCATTCTGCTGGTTAGCAGGATGCTAATGCTAAGTAAAGGCCTAATGGCGAGCATCGCTAGACATGAGAAATGAATGTAAAACGGTTAAAAATGTTCAATTAAGATTTCCCGGTCAACGGCAACATATAGATACTTTCAAATTACGTGTTATAAATTACAATATTGAATAAATGTTATTTTACGTACTCTAGCGAGCTTGATGGGCTGCACGCGGCTGGCATCCATGATTTCAGCTTCGTTCGGAAAGGAAGTCACGTGGTCTCAACGGAATTTATATACCCGCTGCAAGATCACTTTTTTCAATTGATCAGGTTTTATTATTTGTCATATGTCAATATTATTTTTGAAAATACACATTTGAATGAAATTCAGACTTAAAATTATTATACGATTATTACAGTTAAAACAAGTTTATTTCCGCTTCCGGGATCACGAGGTGACGAGTTTATGGGCAAAAATAGGCGTTTTTGCGCCCATAAAGGGCAGTTCAGGTGGGGAACACCACACAAAACGTCGCTCCAGATAAAGATAGAATTACCTTGGTTTTTATTGCTACATTCACAACGTGAATTTAAATGGGGATTGCGCTACTCCCCCCAGAGTGTGGCATAGGGGTGATCACTTCCGAGGGGAATTCAGATAAAAAATGGTCTGTCCGATTCATGTGTATTTTGTAATATTGGTACAGAGAATATTTTTCATCTTTTTTTGTATGTATACCAGGTTTATTTGGATGGATGTAGAACATGGTTTTGAGTCATTATGTTGGATAAAAATTAACATACAGAAAAAGGATGTCATATTTTTCTATGAAAATAGTAAAATGGCCAAAGCAATATTATTTTAAATATTATTTTATTTGCAAAGTTTCACATCCACAAATGTAAGTGGTCTGAAAGGAAATCAAATATTGTCCAGTTTATACTGGAGATGAAAATTGACTTTGAAACACTTAAAGGACTTGCAAACAGAAAAGCAATGACATAGAAAACTAATAAAAAATGTAGTTGGTTATGTGTTGGCCAATGTGATATCAAACAAATAACAGCAACTAAAGGTCATATTGTTGATGTGTTCTTTACAATGCTATGATGCAAGTTTAAAATCTTTTTAAAAAGTATTTAGCATTCATAAGGTTTATCTATATCACACATTACAATACTATTACCATATGCAACGATCAGATTTTTTCTGTTGTATGTGGGATTTTTTTCTTATATTCTGTGATATGGCTTTATTTGCATCTGTGCATGGTAAAATAAGCATAACAGTCAACTGAGATGATGTGAAAATAGAGGAAAAGAAGCAGAACAAAATAAAGAAATAATGGGATTGGATGATTTTCATATTGGATTTTGTAAATTGTCCAGACAGGACACGAAATTAGATTAATATGTTATTTAAAAGCACTATAAATTGAAATAAACAGCGATCATTTAATAAACGTATAGCTTCACTTTATTGCTGTTTATCCTCTGCCATCCCTCCTCTTAGGGCTCAATCCTTAAATTAAATCACAACACTAATCCTCATGACTGTATTTTTAACTGTGCCGGAACAGAAAAAACAGCAATAGGATTACGGCATCAGTGAGGTGGGGCAAAATCCTCAACTCCTGATCTTCTGTTCAGCCGAAACAAATACAGTTGCTTTTTCTTTCTGTCATTTGAGCTATATCACAAACTCCTAAAAGCCAGAAGCCGCGTAAGATGTCTTCTTAATCCGTTTGGACATTTCCTTGAAGCTGGATGTGGGATGTTTACACTTGGAATGTAGAATCTGACATTTTTTCTTTTCCTAACAAGACAGTAAATCTGGAAGATACGTTTTAGGTTTCTGCAAAAAGCTTTTGAAAGCCACTGTAATAATGGATCCTCCAAGAAGACATCTCAAGAAACTGAAAAAGAGGCGGTCAAGTCTTTTTGCAAGTGTCAAACTTAATGCTAACTTTTCACAGAGCATAGAAGAGGAAGAGAGTGCCTTTCCTTTTTCACAGGACAGCTCCGTGAAGCCATGGACGTCGATGGACAACCTTGATACTCCATCACCTCAAACAAAAGACAAAAGGTATCAAGACAAGGTGAAAAGCAGTGAGAATGAAGCAACAAAATTTCCACATCGGCATTCAACTGTGATCAATGTTAATGTAGGTGGCAAACTCTTCATCATCCCCAAGCACCTGGCTATCAAACACCCCAGAACCAGAATAGGCTCCTTAGCCCTGTGCAAAGATCCTGTCAGGCAGCTGATGCTCTGTGACGACTACTGTGTCCTCACCAATGAGTTTTTTTTCGACCGAGATCCTACTTTCTTCCACTACATCTTCCACTTCTATTGTAGCAATGTATTGTGGGTAATGGAGAGTCTGTGTCCCATCAACTTTGAGGAGGAGATGAAGTTCTGGGGCCTACACTTAAGGGACACTCCTCGCTGTTGCCGCATTCTCTACGAAGAGAAAGTAGATGAGATTAAAGACCATCTTAAAGTCAACAGGGAGCTCATGGCTGAAATCGAGCCTGTGCACAATGAAGAGGGTTTCAAGACTATGTTTTTGGGTGGCATTCGTAAGTCTTTATGGGACCTGATGGAGAACCCGTATTCTTCAATGGTTGCCAAAGCCTTTGCTGTGTTCTCCAGCCTCTTCGTCCTCATCTCTATTGTAGCAATGACTCTCAACACTGTGAGTGAATTAAAAAAATACAAGATCTATGGAAGAACCTATATGGAGTTTGTTGAGATCACCTCAATCCTCTTTTTCACCTTCGAGTATTTCCTCCGCCTGCTAACAACTTGTGATGTCAAGCATTTTTTGAGGAGTGCACTTAATTTTGTAGACTTAGTGGCTGTCATGCCTTACTTTATCCAGTTGATATTCGAGACCTTTGCCAACCAGGAAGATGTCAGCGTCCAAGATGATCTGAGGACCATGGCGAGAGTAAGCAAAGTTAGCAAAGTGCTTAAAGTTGTCAAGCTCATGCGAATCTTTCGCATTTTGAAACTGGCAAGGCACTCTACGGGTATGCGGGCATTCGGCTTCACTATTCGACAGTGCTTCGAACAGGTCTGCTGCCTGTTTCTGTTCATCATCATGGGCATCTTCACATTCTCTGCCCTAATGCACTCCGTGGAGCAGGATGTTGCAGGAACCCCCTTTAGCAGCATACCAGATGCCTGGTGGTGGGCAGCGGTGAGTAACTCTCATATTTTCTCAAAACATTAAAGATAAAGATAATTCATATATCTGAAAATAGAAAACAGTTCTATTCCGGCTCTCTTGCGTCTATTCAAATGTAATTTGACCGATTGTTTTTGTACGGCTTTTCCTTTATATGATACACATCAAGGAATAAAAGGGTATACAGTATATACAGTATATAAGGTGAAAAGAAATAAAAAAATATTAAAAATAACATTAAAACAACCACTGATAAGAGGAGCTACATACAGTAAGGTCTTGCATGATGTCAATAACCATATGATACAGATAGAAATTGTGATACAATTGGAAGATCTAGTCATTGTTTGTTTTTAACAATCTCATTTTCTCCAGTATTTTCTTTCCTTTTGCTATGATTTTGTCATTTTTGTTATCAATGCAAAGCTTCTGTGTGCTTTTTTTTGTTATCATTATTATAATTTGCTCTGTCTGGCTTTTGGATCGTTCTTTCTTTTCTGAATATTGGACTTTATCCTCTGACAGCTGTGTTTAATCTTATATAATACCTAGTAGTAATGCAGCTCAATTGGAAGCGTCCATGATGATTAGAAAAGTTAGATTAGTTGGGAACTTCCTGCAGGCTTACTAAGTCCTACCGAGTTGGCTTGTATGCAACATTTTGACTTTAATCACTGAGCCGATAAACTGATGTGGAAACATACTAAAAGCTGCCTCATCTGTTTCTTTTTGTTAATTGACAGTGAAAATTGACACAATTGTTCACTGTATCTTTTAACACTGTCACAGGTGAGCATCTCCACCGTGGGCTATGGGGATGTGGTGCCTATCTCCTACTCCGGTTGAGTTGTGGCTTTTGGGTGCATATCTTTCGGCATCATTCTAAATGGAATGCCCATCTCTATCCTGTTCAATAAATTTTCAGACTATTACGCCAAGCTGAAGGCCCAGGAGTGCACTAACACTAAGGTCCAATGTGGCCTGAACCTGAAGAAAAGACTGCGAAGGAAATTTGAGAGCTGCTTTGAGCCTTCCGTAGAGGATTCTGATGAGGACAGTCGACATCACACCGGACAGTGTCAACATTAAACGTCCTTGTCATGCAGCATGCCTTTGCTGTCCTTGAACAAAGAGCTCAGGTTTCCTGCCTGCCTTGAATTAAATAGGGATTTAAGAGACCGGGGAACGCCAGGTTAAAGGAAGTTAAGCGATTAACTTTAAGATGGCTTACAAATGACATGTCCCAAGGATTTGCGAACCACCTCTAAAAGCAGTGCCCAGACTGCAATTCCTCTACTGTAACAGAAAAAGTCGTACAAAGAGTGCGAATGACTATTTGGTTCACACAGCGTGGTTATGGAGCACTCTACGGTTAAACAAAGACAAGATTCTGAGATTTTTTTTCAGGTTTCTTCTTTATTAAAGCAAAATAAATGAAGAAGAAGTGGGACTCATGTGGCCTTCAGACACTGTTGGTGTATATGATGTGATTCTGTGTGTACTGCAGTTGGATATAATGGCACTTTGTTACCTTTTTTTAGATGACTTAATCTCAAATTTGGACTATTTCGAAGTTAAATATATAAAGATTCCGTGATCAGAAGTGTGAAATGTTTTTGTTGTTGTTGTTATTTGTAAGTGATTTTGTTTTTCAAAACCAGACTCAGACTCATACTGTTCAGACCTGTACTCTCCCACCCTTTAAATTATAATTCTATATTTTACCAATAATATCATCACATTACCATGTGAAACTTATAATCTATTTTATTCTATTTTTTAGGTAAAGGATAAATCCCTTTTGTTCAGTATTTCTGCATATTTCTGCATCCTTATACAGTGAAAAACTAATAAAAGATACACGAAACATGATATGAAAATTGTTTCTTTAAGATTACCAAGAGAGAGCGAGTTCATTGTATGTATGTCATTACATAAATAATTCAATATAAACGGTATGTAGGCTGTATGACACCACGTCTAAATGAGACCAGTAAGTTTTTATTTAGCCCATGCAAAATCTGACTCTCAGTGAAGTCTCTTTATTAAAGGCTTTGTTTATTGCTTCCGAAGTTTTCTCATGAACATCTTAATTTTTCATCTTCTCACAGAACATGAAGCAGGCAAATCTGCATGCCTTCAATGAGAAGTCAAGCGATCAGACTAATGCCTAATAGGATTTAGGGCTCAAGAGGACCTGTGATGCAGTGTTTTGAGTGAAATGTTCAACATCAATTAAGGGAATGTAAAGACAAGACCCTTGACAGCTGCGTGGTAATGGCTTTTGTTATATTTATATATAACTATATAACAAAGGTCAGTCTCTGTCATAGACAGCTGAGAATTACTGCATAATGGTCAATTAGGAGATCATACGGTGAACTCAGTCAACACGGGAATCACTAATGTGTTTATTTTGAGAGACTAATGACAGTACACATGCATATTTGTTTCCTGTTTATTATTATTTGGACTGTTAAAAGCCATCAAAGGACATCCTCCAGTTAGGTGGAATGTAACCCACTTTAATAACTAAAATCTGCTGGCTATCTACTGTATGTTCATTTAGGCATACTTTTTTATGAATCGTTACCGTTATTCTCAAATATGAAAAACATGACCTTTCTTTGACAATTATTTTTCTTGTGTTAATCACGTAAATACGAAAAACTCGACAGACCGTCTCAATTTTCCTTGACCCCAGGCAATATATCATATCATAGCTGCCATATTTGTATTTTATCTAATAAGTTTCAGCCTTGAAGGCCTTAAAGATCAGGACATGATTTTCTTCATTCAAGGCCAAATGGATTGTTCCAAGAGCCAGGCTGGCACTTGGAGTATATAAACCCCCATATTTATCCAAGAAGGTAGCCTGTAGTACTTGAATTAATCCAACAAAAAAAAAAATTATCACAAGAAACATCATGAACATGAAGTGGTTTGCATCTTTAACCTTTTTCATTCTTATTGAAAGCGCCAAATCTGAGAGTCAAGATATACGGGTGAAGCTCTGTGGCCGCGAGTTTATTCGGATGGTGGTCACGTCGTGTGGGAGCTCTCGATTTAAACGACATGCGCCTGATTCCAGCCCTCTGTACACAAAGCCCGACAGTAGGTTTACTTTTTTCAGACATTCATTTCGCTTTATATGTCTGATTTCTTTATATTCTATCTATTACTGCGCCCTCTGATTTTTAAATACTGTCTATCTTTTTCTTTCAGGAAGTCTTCAAAACCTGCTCAACGGGGATCTCCTTGCAAACCAGAAATGGACCCCAGCCAGTGAAGAGGAGCAGTGGAAAGAGTTTGAGCCCACTGAAAGCATGACCGAGCATCCCGCCTCCCACACGAGTCCATCAGCAGAGGTTCTGTTACACTCCACAACTGTGCGGGATGTTAGCACGTCCTCCAGAACCCGGCGTGATGTCGGGCCAGCCGGCGTGTGCTGTACTTCGGGATGCACTATGAGTGAACTGATTCAATACTGCTAAGCTCACACTTTACTCTTAGGACAGAGAGCTTGGATATCCTCTCCACCACAGGATTTCTTAAACTCTGGTATATTAAGTTATTATTCATTAAATATATACTATGCAAGCACTAATATGAGATGACTGTAAATACAGAGTAGGCTACATGCATGAAATTGTGGGTGATTTCACAGAGCAATTTTGTCTGTAAATGCTAATGATATAAAATACTGTGATGCTGAGCTGTGAAATGTTTTAACAGATTTTAGATTGTTACTGCATTATTAATCTCGAAAAGGAACACGGGGACCTTTGTGCAATGCATATTTGAAAATGATACTTTTGGCGAAATGATCATTTGCTGTGTATATGATAAATGATTTAGGCAAATAAACTCTAGAACTCTAAGAATTCAAAATAAAATAGTGATTGATTCATTACATTTTCAACAACAGAGCTGGTATAGAGTTTATAGAGCAAAATAGTTAATCTGATCTGATTTTAACAACAGCACGTCACGTGGTCCAACGTACAAGCGAAATATTACAAACACACCACTAGAGGGAGTATCATAAGCATAATTAAAATTACTGTATTATTTCAAAAATAAGAACATGAAACTTCATCAACGTGTGTTTTATAAATATGCTACAGGAATTCTTTGTTCAAACTTATTGAACATGGGCACCAATCTCAGCTTCTGATCAATATCATAGAAATACACTTACATTTTTACAATATTAGAGAAATGGGGAAAAATAACAATACATAACTTACACAAACCTGCTGATTTCCTTAGATCTAAAGCAAAATATGATTTGTCTGATATCTCAGTTGGTTGAGCGTTGCAAGAGCAAAAGTTTGTGGGTTGAATTCACAGGAAACACTTACTGATAAAAATTTTAGTAATAATGTATAACTTAAATTATTGTACATCGCTTTGGATAAAAGTGTCTGCCAAATGTGTAAAAGTTTCAATATTTTTTAAATATAAATTTTTGTATGGATCACTTCAAACAGACATGTTTCACTAAGGTATTTCAGTGAGGATATTTATTTTTACAAATTTGCAAGTAGGTTTCTCTTAACAACATAAACAAACGATACTGCGCATGCACACTTTTGTGACCTCAATTTAACTTCCGGTACACATTCACAAACAATAGAGTGCCTGTAGATTATTTATGATAACAATCAAAAGAAACCGAGAAGAACCGTTACTTGGCTAAACTAGTCTATCCAATATTTTGAATTTATTCAAAATTAATATTTTGAAAATTCAACAAATCGTTTATTTGATACAATTATTATACAGTAAAATAATAATACAAATTAATCTGAATATAAATTTAATAAAATATAAATAGTTATATTATTAAACACTAGCCAAACTCAGGCGCCGCGCACGTGTCCGTCTATAGCCAAACATGCACACATTTTCAATCTTGGTGGAGACTTTGATTTGTAATGTTTTTATTCTGAGCTATTGATATTCATTATTATTGACTACACCCCCACACCTAACGTCACCTCACAGAAATCCTTTCTTGCTTTTTAGATTTTTAAGACATTGTTGATATTAAGGCAGGTGGCATGTAAGCCATTTTGTGTGTACATTTGGCTCCCACTATACATTTGCTTTCCCAGTATAGACAAAACCTGACCCTTCCCGACACATACACAAACAGACAAGCTGTGACCTTCCACTATCACCTTTGATTAGCAAATGTGTATTCAGGCCACATCCACTCTGTCAGACCAGCTGCTGTGTCACAGCTGCTTCTGATAGCATGTCTTCATCTTCCTCCTCTGGGCCTTCGTCTATTACTGTCACTTATTCAACAGTCCAGGAAAAACGAAAATAATGGATTTATAACAAATGATGTGCGAGTGAGGCATCCTGACTATACATATGCTGTGGATGCACAAAAAATATGTAAGAGGGGGATACTGAATATAATTTGGGTTGGCTGATGCTCTGGATGTTTTTCTCATTAGCTGAATTTGACCACACATCACAGAATATACATGTTGGGAGCATAGCTAGTAATTCTGTCCTGACTGTATGTAGATCTGAGACCATTATAGCTTATACAACTTAAATTGTTGTGGGCTCCCTGCACCTGTGTCCCTTCGATATGTTTCCACTTTAGCTATGGCACTACATGTGACAACCTTAAACACACAAGTGTTATCGTTTCTAAGTAATATTTATTTCACTTAAGTAACAACAATAATTAAACCCAGCAGATATTGTAAAGGAACAGTTCACCCAAAAATGAAAATTCAGTGATCATTTACTCACCCTCAAGTTGTCCCAAATCTGTATAAATTTCTTTGTTCCAATGAACACAGAGAAAGATATTTGGAAGAATGCTTGTAACCAAACAGGTCTTTGCCACCAGTGACTACCATAGTGGGAAAAATTGCTTTATACATTTCTTTGTTCTGTTGAACACAAAAGAAGATATTTTGAAGAATGTAGGAAAGCAAACAGTTCTGGGACACTTTTGACTACCATTGTCATTTTTCCTACCATAGTCAATGGTGGCCAACTGCTTGGTTACAAGCATTCTTCCAAATATCTTTGTCTGTGTTCATCGGAACAAAGAAATTCATGCAGATTTGGAACAACTCGAGGGTGAGAAGATGACAAAATTTTTCTTTTTGGGTGAACTGTGCCTTTAAGTCCACCAATGCATCACAAACTTCTTGTCATAACATAAGTCCATCAATGGGAGAAAACAATCCACTCTGTCTCTGTTTTTCCAGTTCTAACATCCTCTCAGCAGTGCAAACAGACTTCACTCACTCCCACTCTCCACACTCTTCTTTTCTGCTTTCCTGTCCCTGCACTTCCCCTGTGTGTGAGTGGGTTGTTCTCACTACAGCTGCTATGCATAATTAAGGCTGCAGCGGAGGTGTACTGCAGTGGTGCTGAGCTACAACGCCATTATGTCGGCCGTGTTACACTGGAGATCCCTGTTACACGCGCTTGCCGTTTCAATCTCAGCTTCCACATAAGTGCCATGTAAGTAGCTGCTCAGAGAACAATCTGGATGCTTATATGCTCCAAATGCATCCGAGTAAATAATCTTCTGATGATTCTAGTGAATTCAACGAAAACTGGATCACTGTTCTGACAATCAGCACTTGCAATTATATAGTGCACACACTGTGAGGGATGTCCTCGCAGGAGATCTCTAATAGGCTCTGCTTTACCACTGAGACTTTATCGCCACACGTGGCCCCTCTCAGCAATCAAGAGAACACAACCATTAATATTAATTGGATGCTGTCTTGCATGCATATGTTGTATTAGTGCGGTAAGTTACTGCGGTACGGGGCTAAATATAATTTTTTTCAGCTATGACATGTCAGTTATTGGCTGCTCACATGGTGTCATGTTTTTTTCATAATAACTAAGTGAAGTAAAAGTTTGTGTTATCGTTTTGCTGCACTTGCTGTACCAGTTGAGCTAGGGAGTCAAATGCAACGTTTTAAAGAGTAAATGTTTTGTGATTTTTAAGGTCCAACTTTGGTTTATGGAGTGTCCAACAACAAGTTTACGTACATACATGGTGTAAACACTTTCATTTTCTAATAATAGGCATTTATTCTTACTTTTCTTCTTGACTGACTCTCAAATGATTCGTTCGGCAGTTCATCTGTCTAATCCCCTCCTTTCTGTCAGCCTACTCTGATCTGATTGGTCAGATGTTGTAGTCTGCTATGATTGGTCTACTGCGTGCAGTGTCGCAAATGGAACGTATAGGCGGGCATTACACGGAGTGATGCAAATCTTACCCGGAACTGAAATTAGAACGACAGACGACTTGTTCGTGTGATTCAGAGTCGACTCCCTTTTTCCCAGCCAATAACTTTGTTATTCGTTCACTTTCGCCTTTACAACTTGGCAGACTGCTTACATTCACATACAGTAACATTACGCACTGCATTAAATGTAATTTTAAGGACATTGTAATATTTACTCTTTAAGATCAACTATACAAGAATAAATACGTAAATGGGACATTTGGACACAATGCATTCTCACAAATGATTGCCCTTCAGATTTGTTCTTGAATGCTTTTCACTCCAGGAAGGTGATTTTAAAATTGACTGATTCTCTCGTTCTCCTTCAGGTGTGCTGTGAAAGTCATGCCTTAATTAGGACATCACAAACTCCTTCGGTGTACATTCACATAATCTTGTGTGAAAGCAGAATTCATTCCCAACATGAGAATATGAGAGGAGACTGATGGTTTAAATCCACACTAGAAACGGGTATCAGTCATGATTTTATTTTAGGTGGGCATGAGTTTCAGTCCTAGATCACTTGACCAAATAAACAACATTTTAACTTAGCAGTGCTTCTTATAAATGTGTGATATGTTAGACTAGTGGTACAGTTTTAGTTAAGCGTGCATGGGAGCTATGGCTCAAATGCCAAAGACATGAGCCTTATTTTGAAGAAGAAGAACCTGATTTTGACAGGCCTGTCCAGTGATGCAATCTTGTTATCGTCTGACTTCTGTTTCATTGCCCATAACATCAGAGAGCACCTCCCTGCTGTTTCTCCTTCTAACTATTTGCCCCCCCTCTGGTAATACAGTCACTTTGAGGATGATTAACACAAACAATAGAATCCCATTAAATTATTTTTAAAGTGACGGGCCACTCATATGTCAAATAATGGCCCCTGGGCAAAGCTCATGCACAAAGGGGTCTAATCCTCTTAGAGATAGCCTAATTGAAAAGACAGTTGTGCTTTATTCTTGACAGCGCTGCAGCTTGCACCTATTGCCTATGATAGCAGCTGTCTTCTTCATTACACTATGTGGTATATTTATTGTAATGAAATGTATTCTTTTTGTAGAATGGAATGGACACATTTATTTAGTGAACAAAATAATTAAATGGTGTATATGCATACGTACTTCCGCTAAAATCTCAGCCAGCTAAGCCACTTCCGCTCACAATGCGCTGAGTGATAATTGTCAAGTTTCAGGGGTGAGAGACACGGATACACGGACAGAGGACCCAAGTGCAGACAGGGTAAGGGGTAAACTAGACTTTTAATAATAATAACTAAATACAAAACAAAGACCCACGTGGGGGTAACATAACAAAACAGGGGAACAAGACTAACTAAACCAACAGAACTAGACTAATAACACATCACAGCAACACAATAAACTAGACTTACTAACACGACAACCACACAGTGCAATGACCCGACACAAGACAGAGAACACAGGGGCATTAAATAAAGGGACAAATCAAAGGGGAACAGGTGTGGGGCATGAACTAATAAACAACCAATAACGAGAGATACAAAAGGGCGGAAACACAGACAAGGTACAATGGTACACAGACAGTATCTGTCATGAAGCGGTTAGCAGCTTTTCAGCTATAGCGCTCAGACTGTTTGCGTCAGCGTATGACATCATATTATACTTTCAGTGCATACCCTAAATGATCTGCGCAGCACTCCGTAAACTCCGACACACATCTTAAAACTGCTTCGCATAACAGAGGTGGCCAGATAGTTGGCCAGATAGGTGACCATCCATCATTCAGGGGTAGCCGTGGCCACCCGTGGCCACCATGTAGCTACACCTCTGCGATACACCCTATTTTTGATCAGTACTTGCAATTTCACAATTCAATACCAGTGCCCTGCTTTGAGTAGCCTGCAGATAGAATATAGTGACGAATAGGACTTGACTTCTCATTATGCAGACAACACATCTGTAGTGTCAAATCTCATGTGCTGTGTGGTCCACGTGCCATTGAGCTGATGTGGCATCATAGTGTGCTGTCTCTAGGTTAAAAAGTAATATTCTGTTGGGTTGTTAACAAATGCAAGACGTTCTTCCTCTGCTCCCACACACACATTATACATAAATGTGCAATAAACAATACTCAGCATTGTAAATGCAGTCAGAAAAATTAACATTCTCGGTTTAGGTAAAGCATATTCATATTATCATATTACCACATTTTGTGATATAATCTATGAACTACCCTATAGCATGTTTAAAACATCATGAACACGATAGGTTCCAAGGTTAAATACCAGTGTCTTTGTTAAGCTATGAAGCATTTAAATAAAATACGTTTGCCAACGTGCTAATGAAACGTTTTGTTATAAAATTAGCTTCATACATTTATAGACCATGATTTAGGATGTAAAAACAACAACATTCCCTACAACAGCAAACAGACATACTGTAAAATGGTGTCTCCATCTATGTTACGGAAAACATCAGAAAGCACACATCCGCGTTTTTAATGCCGAGTGCTTCATGAGCATCGTTTTAGGATCAATTTTGCTGCGGCTGCTTGCATGGGAACCCCAAGCCCCCACCATTTTCATCCACCCCCGCTAGTCTCTCAACAACCACGGTCTAAAAATAGAGCAGGGATCCCCCCATCAATTTATATCACGTCACAAGGTCATATAAACCTCCTCTCACGATCCTCAATCAATACTACGGCGTGACAGACCAGTGTGCATCGTACGAGCAATACTCGTACATTTACAGTGAAAATACAATCACATGGATTTATACTTTTTCTCAATTTGCCAGTGTTCTGCTGCAACGGCGTGTCGCATAATAGTGCTTAAATGTTTTATGTTATTTTAGCCGTAAAACAGGCTTACCTTTGAAAAACGAACATTCAACATCTGGAGATAAAGTGAAGGGGAGACACGTCGCATGCATATTCACGCGCTGGAGGGCATGCCAGAGCTCGAGAATCTCACGCCACAGAAATGAGGATGTATGTGCGTTTATGTTACGTTTTTACTCAACTAAACGAAGAAATCACCCCTGACTGTAATTTTGAATATTTTGTGTTAGCAAATCTTACTGTCAAATGATCAATACGAGGAACTGTAAAGTGTAAGGTAAGTACGCTGTTCATTTAAGTTTTAATACTCACAGCTCATTGCCTCCCGTTTGGTATTTCTATTGTTCTTTTAGTTTGTATTAGCCATAAAATGGCAGACCAAAGGTGATGAAAGACGGTTTCTCGGGGCCTTTGAAGCACATATTTGTGATGATTTATTCTGACCTACCTTCACGTTGCCCTTTCATTTATACAACCTTTGTCAGGGTAGATGAAAAATATGTGACCACCCCCTGCTCCTCCATAAATCTATAGGCGGCTTTTACTGCATGTTTGTTTTAAAATCACTTATTGAGGCAAAAAGTTTTGTTTACATATTTCTTTCTTTGTATTTCTGGCTTAGTTCTTAAAATAGCAGGTATCAGCATAAAACATTCTTAAATAATTGTTTTTAGAAACTGCAATACTAGAAGAATAAAAATGCATTTGCAAATAAATCAAATTAAAAAGTTGAAGGAGTGATGAATCTGTTCTCATCTGAAATAGATCCGAAAGAGTACTAAACGTTTTAAGCTACAGTAAAAATACACCATCATGGTTGCATACCAGAAGTCCAAAACCAAACCAAAAAATGTGATGATCAGATTTCTTTTTTTATACTGACAAAATATGTGCTCTGTAGTGTTTGAACAAATCAAACAGTGTTTTAAAAGCAACCAAGCCATGGTCCTCGTCCTCTCTGACTGTAGGCATTAATAATAATTTGTGTGAATCACGACTCTTGTCAGCTCAGTTAATTTCCCCACAAAATATATTTGTATGTGAAAGAGCTGATTTGTTCATTTTCATTACGTTCTATAGATTGTATTTCCTCGAAATGTGCCTTGCAGATGTCTCTCAGTCCGTCAGATGCTTGTGCAAATACCTCTCTGACAGCAAGATCTGCATGAGGCATTTGAAACATTAAATGTGTGTGATTCAGGTCACATTTTCTTATAAGCATGCTGTGTCCTTTTTCATTCGGGTATGCGTTATAATAAACAGCTGTATTGAGATTTTTTTAATAACAATCATATTATAAAAGATCTGTATTCTGAATAATGTAATGTATGTCACACACACACACACACACACACACACACACACACACACACACACACACACACACACACACACACACACACACACACACACACACACACACACACACACACACACACACACACACTGTGACCTAAACTAATATGAACAAATAGGATATGCAAAATGGAAAGTTGTTTTTACTCAAAGGCTTAAAACATATAAAATGACATTGTACATGATGAATCAAAATATTACAACAGAGTAAATTCTAACAGTTCTATCCATTTCAATGATTCACTTTTTATTTTGCCCTCTGAGAAGAATTTAAGGCGTCGGCGTGTGCAAATTATATAAACAAAATATCAGTTCAACAAATTACATTTAATTTGTAGTAGCTATGCGATAAAAGAGTTTCTGAACGGCAATAACAAATAATTCAGCTATAAATGTATTTATTTATTTTATTGTATTATTTCACTTGCTCATTTAGCCTATAGGTTCTCAGGATTTATTTGGTAAAGGCAAACATCAGTTTTAGCTATAACACACACACACACACACGCACGCACGCACGCACGCACGCACGCACGCACACACACACAGACACACACACGCGCACGCACACACACACACACACACACACACACACACACACACACACACACACACACGCACGCACGCACGCACGCACGCACGCACGCACGCACGCACGCACACGCACGCACGCACGCACACGCACACACACACGCAGCCTCCACAATACACCTATTTTTTGCCATTTAATCTGGTCATTGCACCATCATAAGTGGGCCATCTATTTCAGCAATGAAAACAGTGACGTCCCATCACTAAATTTCACAAGGCCTGGTCTAAATATTTACAGGAGGCCTCCCTCTCTTCTAATAGACACAGGGAGGTTTTAAGGGCTTCCCTTCATCACAGGGCCTGGGACAACGTTCCTGGTTGTTCCGGTCTGTGGCAACTGCACTGGTCTTTATGCTCATTCTTTTTAATGCTCATCTCCATTCTCATCATCCTCCAACATAATTGGCTGTCCTTAGTAAACTATCATTGATATTAATGAGGAAAGTTATTTATAGCTGCATGTGCTTTTGTCTTTCATCTCTAACATACAAAATCTTGTGTAGACGTTTCACAATCATGTTTCTATTCTATTACACAGTGGATGAAAAAGGGGCATAGCGATCATAATGTTTTTTAGTGAATAAGGAAAGCAGGAAACTTGTGTTCATGAACACCGGGTTTAGTTATTAGTTTAATAAATTATAAGAAAATTACTATTATATCACTACTGTGTAAGGAAAGTCACTGTTGTATGTAATATACCACCTTTTTCGTGTATAACTAGTGTAATTGTAGAATATGGTCATATGAAACAAAATCACAGCAAAATATTTATTTGTTAGAAAATGTTTAATTGACTATCAAGTGTTTATTTGACCATCACATGAACATAAACAATGTTGACCCTAAAGTAACAAAGCAAATGTGTGCTTTGGAAACTTGCAGCAAATAATTTTATTTATTTTAATCTTTAAATGGGACATATGTGGGACTGTCTCTCGATCCATTTTGATTGCGTGGATGCACAATTTTTTATACGCCATATTAACATTTGTCAACTGTTGACAGCCCATTAAGATCTTTTCTTTTTATTTTAAGACACCAAACTTTCGCTGCGTATTTGCACGACTACCAATTCACACCTCAGGTTCAATCTCGTCATATAAAGTAACATTCACACGAGGGCGGCGTTAATGGTAGTGATGACGTTACGAGGCAGGTCTTGATCAAACCCACCAATGAGACGAGCGAGCTCGGTTCTTTTGGGGAACATCGCAATGAATGGGTGTCGGTGCCTTACAAGGCAAAGAGGCAACCACAACAAGACGCGGATATTGAGGGGATGCGGCATCGATACGCGGGAGCTGTCCACCAGCACCAGACCAACGACACGGACGATCGTGACTACCCGAGCATTTCAGCGCGCTTTCAGAAGGAAGAACCTCGTCCGGTGGCCACTCTCTTTAGCCTGCCGCCCCCACCTCCATCCATAAAGGAGCGTCCCACCTCCTCGCATCAGAGCCGACATGTACTGTCTTGTCCGGAGCGCACCACCAGAAAAGGTGTCCGTGACTGTGAACCGCAGCACAGCGAGTGCCTGCTTTTGACCGGTCACAGCATCTACGCGCAGGGAGCGCACGGTGACCGTCAGACGCCTTGTTCGTCTAGGAGCCAGGAGCTTCGAGGGGCCTCAACCGGCTATCAGTGTCATTCCGAGGGGCTCTCACAGAGCCGTCACTGCAGCCATTCTCCTCAGCACAAATCTTCTGTTTCCCCGCAGCCCTCCCCATCTGATCTGCTTCTGCTGCTGCCCCCGCCGCCGTTGCCTTCGCGCATTTCCAATACGCGGGATAGTCGCCAAACGATTGCTAATTACAAACAAGAAATCGCACAGCATTGCGTCGGGGAGGGGGGGCGTCGAGACCAAAACCAGTTGCTGCAGCAACCCTGTTATAATCAAACAGGGGATCGTCAACAAAGGGACCCCTCCTTTGAGCTACTCTTTCCAAACTCTGGTCAAGGACAGGTAGACGCATGTGAGGAAAAGAGACGATTAATTGAGCCCCAGGCTCCATTGCGGGCTCAACGACAATTACTGCTGGGCAGTAGCTTGCCTATCAACTACTGCATCGGCGGATCGGGCGAAGTGTGCGGAAATAACGAGGCGCTGTTGCAGCAACAGCATCAGCGGCAGCAGGCAGACGCGCAGAAGCACAGCCTCCAGTGGCAACAGAGTGACCGAGACGCCAGGTACCAGGAGAGCAAAATCGCACTCTGTCAACCAGAGCAGCAGCAGCATCATGAAGCACAAAATGTACGCTCGTTGGTGAGGAACTCGTCGGTCTCCAGCAGTGAAAATAGCAGCCCCCCGTACGGCTCCAGCAGTCAACTGTGGCCAGAGCCCCACGAAAAGGAGGAAAGGAAAAACCGAACGGGCACACATAAGGTAGGCTTATCAATGGACATCACAGCAGGCTATCATTGAATACGCCTGTGATTTAGAATCTGTTGCGTTATAGGGACATGGCCACGCCTGTCATATGTTTTCGTTTTTTGCTGCCTTTATGTTAATGTTAAATGTTATCGTGACTCGAATATTTTGATTTAGAAAAACGTGTATTGGAAAGCAGGCTATCAACACGATGACATCAAGCACACTGCATCTCACGCGCACATAAAATCTCTCTCTCTCTCTTTCTCTCTACCACAGACGTTTGTCAAATTTAATAACACTTATACTTAAAATGGTTATGCCTCACCTTGCAAAAAGTAGCAACATTTTGTACTTTGGCCTTACTGCAGTATCCAAATGAATGTAAATAGGGTTGAATATGTTAAAGAAAATAAAAAAGCAACTATGTGATGATTGAATAGCTTTTTATTCGTAAAATTGTACTTTAATTGCATCTCAATTTAAAAAAATGTCTCAGTCCATACCTCCTTAAGCTCCCTTACTAATATACAATTTAAAAAAGTGTAAGTAGGCCCAAACTCTGCCCTCATTATTTGGCACAACAGAGCCGTCATTTTCTGATCATTCAAAACACCAGAGTACCAAACAGTTCCCAGGGCTCCATTTTTGTGACCCTGTTATCTGAAGCCACTATAGCTTTACACATGTCTCTGTTCTCATTCATCCGCTCTCTCAGGTCCTGAAATACCTTTTAGTAGGCCAATCAAAGTGTCTTATCTCCCTAGGAGGTATAGCCGAGTCTCTTTTCTTCTTCCAAAAGTCCTTCCAAGTATAACGATATCTAGTAGAATTATAAATGCCTGTAAAAATATAAACAATGTGGGGAAAAAAGCAACATAAATTGTTATATTGTTGTTCTTCTTAGAGAAGCATCAATAATACACACAATCTAAACATTTGTTCAGATTTTCTTTCTACATTTACATTTGTGCATTTGGCAGATGCCTCCAAAGCAATATACAGAGCAGTGATAGTATTTTTTTATCTGTGCTTCATAGGAATCAAACCCATGACCTTTGCATTACTAGTTCAGTTAGAAGAACAATTTGCACCCTAAAGTATTTCATTTTTGCACTACACTCTTAAAAATAAACACAGCAATCACACACTCTAAAAAGTGCTGGGTTGTTTTTGACCCATGCTGAGTAAATATTGGACAGAACACTACTGGGTTAAAATTACCCAATTTTAACCCAGTAGTGTGTTCTGTCCAATATTTACCCATGGGTCAAAAACAACCCAGCACTTTTTAGAGCGATGCAACCATTTTTGGTTCCACAAATAACCATTCAGGCAAAGGTTCTTTAAAGAACCATCTCTTTCTTACCTTTTTATAATCCGAAGAACCTTTTTTCACCACAAAGAACCTTTTGTGAAACAGAAATGTTCTTCGGATGTTAAAAGGTTCTTCATGGAGCCAATTAGACAAAAACTGTTCTTCTATGGCATCGTGAAGCGTGAAGCTTTATTTTTAAGAGTGTACTTCCTTCGACAAACAAAATGTTAAAAACGATAACTGATGTTGGACTGATGGGCGTAGCTGTATTTGTACTAGTCAAACATTAGTAATGTTTTGATAGTGACATATAGCCACAGTGAAACACATGATAGGCTGTTTTTGCATTATAAACTTTTGTTAATAATGTAATATTAAAGAACTTACATGTTATTTTTTAGCAATGATACTTAAATGTTGTGGCTCACTACTACACTGTTCTATTTCCAGAATTTTATGTTGAATTAAAACCTGACATAGCAGGAAGAGAGCTAAGAAAGAAAAACAAACTGACCTTTTCGAACAAAAAAGGCCTACTCTTGATATCTGATGTGAGATAGTTAAAGGAAAGGGCACTAATGAGAGTATACAGTCAAAGGAAATTCATTTAGGCACCAAGTCTTATCAGTTGGACAGAATACAGCAGGCAAGGTGGAGTCAGAAACCTTTTGTACACTTTGGTCTATTGTGTGCTAGACACATTGTTCTTGTAACACAAACTAAGGGATTTTCAAAATACATCTGAAGAACTGCAACACATAACCTAACCTTCAAACGATGTCCCACAGGTCTGTTTATTTATACTACAATTCTTTTGATTGTATCATTAAATTGATTCTTTGATCCTTACATTAAGAATGTTTAGTCCAGCTTCTTAATCAGACTAGTTAAACTAAAATGGAAAACACTTATTTTTGTGTGTGCTTGTTCAAAAGTAAAAAGCATAGAGAGGTTTTTTGCTCACAAATCATTTCAATGAACAAACATAACATTTTAATTGTGCTGCCAACTGAGAAAAAAACCTCACGCATGTTCATATTTTGCATATACCAGTCTGGTTTAAACAAAAAGTATTTTGACTGAGTGAGACTGATCAAGTATATTCTGTTACAATATCCAGTGACACAGACTGAAACCCAATATTACTTTGCTATTGTGGTTTGTGTGATATTGCTGCCAGGAGCAGAGATATTTTACTCAGAACGTCTTAACACTTCTACTTGTGGTTTATACCCGTTTCTTCTCCCCTCTTGCTTCTCTTGTAAGTCTCCTTTTGACTGGCCTCAGTTTTCTTGCTCAGTGATCTTTAGACTGGCTATGGGATAATATCATGGGAAATGACTGATAAATCTCTCTAATGTAATTAATTAACAGATTATAGGATGAAGTATTAAAGACTTCATCAAAGAAAACATTCAGCGAGTTATTGTCATATCAGTACACACAGGGTTGCTGTTATCAAACTGATGTGTATGGTAGTGTTTGATACAATAAAGCACCATTTATCTAGACCAGTATTGTTCCCATGGCTTCTCTCGATCCAATGAGAACATTTCTGGTTTCAATACTTGGTATTATATGTACAGTCTTTAGACATAGTGCAGAGAACTCTTATGGACATGTAAAGAAGAGTGTTAAAAAAGATAAGCTCGAAAACATAGTTCAATTGAAAACTCATTATAGCAGTATCTGTCTGTATAGTTTTTAATAGCAATTTATTAAATTGCTACAACATTTTTCACAGAGAATGGATAGAAATTGTCATCATTTACTTATTTCAAACCTGGATCGACTTTTTTCTGGGGAACAAAAAAAGGATATTATGCGTTATGTTAATGACAGCCTCCTATTCACTTTGTATGGAAAAATGAGCAGCATCCGTTTTCTTAGGAATTTCTACTGTGTTTCATGAAAGAATAAAATTGAAACCGGTTTGGAACAACACAAGGCTAAGTAAATGATTACAGAAGATTCATTTTAGATAAAAAAAATCTAGACAATGGATGTGCTATTTAACACATTATGTGATATTGTGTGAAATTTTGTGTGAAATAAAAAAGAGACAACACAAGTTGTGTTAAACACAAAATACATCGTAAAAAAACATTTGTTTAACTAAACACAAAACACAGTCTTTAACCCTTGAAAGACTACCATCTCAAAAGGTAGATGTAATGGGATTAGTTTAGCCATTCATGTAGGAAATGATTATAGAGGCAATCAGTGTCTGCTATTAGCCACATTCTTCATTACTTGTTTCATTATGTGATATAATGAAGTACCGTATCAGAGAATTGTGTAAGTGAACATATAGTGCATTTATTTTTGTGTAAATAGCTTGAATATTTAAACCACCACATTCGAATATTAGCACACAAACATTCAAATGCATTTTGACTGTGAATTTGCATTGCACAATAATCTATACACCGGGAATTTTATACATATGTGTGACCTTGAGCAGTTGTTTTAGAAGACAGTTAAAAGGTTGCATAACACATGTAGGAGCAGAAAAGCGTGTGAATTTGTATAATGTACTGCAAGTACTCTCTCCAGCCCATTCTGCACAAAATGTATCCTTTTGAAGAAGGATTTCTCTTTTAGCCATATACATGCCTTCTAGTGTGGTTTTTGCATTATAGCTTTTGTAAAAAGGTAGATTATCTCCACATTCTCCAACCGCTAACGCAATGGCAACGAGTTGCGGGGATTTTTATACCATCAAATTCAAAGTGGCCTCTTCTACGGCATGTTCAGAGCTACCTATTAATAGTACTGACATTAAAAATCTGACACACTCAAAGTTGCATTAGCTGACAGGCTGTTTGGAACATGGTGTTGTATTAAAAGTACTAAAGAAACAGAAATGATGAGGCAGTCTTGTACACTACAAAGTCAGAGTTGTTTTATTCTCACAACACTGTGGTTGAAATGTGTACAGTTTGTGTGTATGATGCCTGAATGAGATTTTAAACTCAGTTATAATCACAGTGTCTGGAAGGAACACACTAATCCGCACCTATTACATATGGACTTGTAATTGAGCAGAAATAAAATGATTGATAATAAATAACTTACATATAAATAGATTGACAAATCCATATGTGAGGTGTGACATCTAACATGTTTGACATCAACATGAATGATTTGTGCTGAAGGATTGCAACACCGTATAGTACAAAACTGTACCTTTTACTGTCACTGTGGTGATACCCTTAAGGTTCCTTTTTGTACCTCTACAGGTAAAACATATTTTTTGGGGGTACATAATTGTACCCTAAAGACCTATTGTGTACCAAACCATTTAAAGTCCCAGTGAAATTAAATATGTCAATTCTTATTTTTTCATGAAATATTGCAGTGTTTATAGTAAATAGCTTATCAATGTGGGTCATTTTCTTTTTAAAATTCATGGACCCTCATAGGGTTGTCAAAAGTCCCAGTACTTTGGGTCCAAGTCAGTACCTAAAAGTTGCCGGTACCTATTTTTCATAAGACCCGGTAGCACCGACGTACCGGGTCAACTGGGTACTGATGCTCTGTCTGACAGGTTTTCAGTCGGAAACTTTTTATAGACATAATAAGACATCATGAGCGGATAAGCGCGGCTCTGATCCACAAGAGATGTGCACAGAAATACTTCAGATTAAAGTCATATCACGAAGAAAATGAACAGAGTTTTGTGGTGAAAGGAGGAAACATACGGATTTATTTGAACAAGTTAAAGCGGTAAGTTTCAAATTCTGTTAGCGTTATTTGCATTATGAATGTTGTATCATATGTTAAAGGTCCAGTGTGTAATTTTTTGAAGGATGTATTGACAGAAATGCAATATAATATACATAACTATGTCTTCAGAGGTGTATAAAGAGCTTACACAACAAGCGTTATGTTTTTATTACCTTAGAATGAGCTATTTCTATCTACATACACTGCGGGTCCCCTTACATGTAATTCGCCATGTTCTGTCAGCCATTGTAGTGTTTCGAACGGGAGGGGTGGAGTGAGCAGTTGGTTGCAAAACCTTGCCGCTAGATTTCACTGACTCGACCTTTAAGTTAAAGGTTATTTTAAAATAAACGTCCCTATTTGCGTGTTAATTTGTTAGCGCCAATGCTAATCCAGTCAAGTGTCCTTATTAACCATTTAATGCTTTTGTAACTGTAATGGGGTAAAATAAATGGGAGGACATGATGGGGTTTACAGTACATATTTTATATAGGCCTATCCGAAATCTATGTGCTAGACAACAATGTATGACTAGCAATGTGTATAGATAACTCTATTAGGTTTAAAAAGCCAAATTTAAACGAAAGAAAAATCTATCTGTTGCATTTATTATTTTAATATACAGTTACCTTAAAGGAACAATACTGGGTTTTTAGGAGGATCTATTGACAGAAATGCAATATAATATACAAAACTATTTCTCCAGAGGTGTATAAAGACCTTACATAATGAACCGTTATGTTTGTAATACCTTAGAATAAGCTGTTTATATCTACATACAGAGCGGCCCTACATACATTGAATTCGCCGCCATGTTTTGTACAGCAGCCCTAAACGGACAAACAACTCTACAACGCGCGTTTCCTCTACCTCTCCCCTTCGGTATAGTGGTGAAAATATAAGTGTAAGTGTAAAAACATCCCTTACCTCTGCAGAGTGGCCATGATGTGCGATGCATGGACCTTTAGATCAGAGGTTTGGGTTCTCAAACTGTGGATTGCGCCCCTCAAGTGGGTAGCACAGGGGAATAAGGTGGCTCACGCAAGTCACTTGGCTGTTGTGGTGCATTACAGTTAAAACAATGAACATGGGCAGTATAAAACCCCTGGTTCATCCGTGCTGTAAATGCTCTGGTGTCACAAAGCACAATAAATGTCATTGTTACTTTTCTTAATAAACTTTTTGTCTAATGCACTGCAGTAGCCAAGTGACTTGTGTCATGACTTGCGAAGCCTACAAACAGCATTATTTGATATAACTCATTACTCCATGTCTTATTTTGAAAACCAAAGCACACCCACACATCAGCTCTGAGAGCTCGAAGCGTTCTTATATTTTTCGCCATGCTCGCTTCCACTTACTTTTGGCCGTATGTATATGACATGATTTTAAAAAAAAGTATTGATAGTAGAGGTATCACTATCGATGAACTATTGAAAAAAAAAATATTGCGATAGTTACATGTATCGATATTTTTGCACAGCCCTATATAGGGTTGGGAATCGTTTCAATTTTATCGATTCCAATTCTGATTCTGCTTATCTGTCATGGCTCTGCTTCCTTAGTCATGTTTTTCTTGGTCCTGTAGCAGAGCCATGGCAAAGCCTTAGGTTTTATGTGAGAAGACCATGAGATGTTTGTTATTTGACATCTCATGTGTTTTCTCAGGTCTTGTCATTGTTCCCGCCATCTCGTTCCCTTGTTATCCTTCCCTGAGTGTTTCATTACCCACACCTGCCCTGTGTCGTTATCCCTCGTTTGTGTTCCCTATATATACCCTCTTGTTTCTTTGTCCTGTGCTCGTTCGTTGTTCTTGTTACTGTCCGTACCAGTGTTCTGTCTAAATATTCCCAGTCAAGTCAAGTCAAGTCGAGTTTTGTAAGTCTGTTATTTAGCGTTTGTCTAGTGTTGTTCAGTTTACCCTGTCTTAGTTCATCTGTGTTCTGTCTGCTGCATGTTATCTTGTTTTCTTGGTTTTTTCCCCCATCGTGGGTGTTTTAGTTTCTGTTTTTGTTTCTTTGTTAAAATAAAGTATCTGTTAACCCCTTCACTGCTGCCTGCATTTGGGTTCTTCACGCTAGTCGTGACA